>NC_091438.1:58691537-58991537 GCF_964237555.1 Oryctolagus cuniculus
CAGATTCAGTAGCCATTGCTAAAAAAGCAGCAGCAGTTGAACCCATAGCAAAAGATGAGATCAGCCAAGGAGAACTTAACAGAAAGAAAAAAAACTAAGAATTGACTCCTGGGGCCAGCGTTGTGGCATAGTGGGTAAAGCCGCTGCACACAGTGCTGGAATCCCATAGGGGCGCCAGTTCGAGACCTGGCTGCTCCACTTCCAATCCAATAGCTCTCTGCTATGACCTGGGAAAGCACTAGAAGATGGCCCAAGTCCTTGGGCCCCTGCACCCCTGTGGGAGACCCAGAAGAAGCTCCTGGCTCCTGGCTTCGGACCGGTGCAGCTCCGGTTGTAATGGCCAATTGGGGAGTGAACCAGAGGATGGAAGACCTCTCTCTCTTTTTCTCTGCCTCTCCTTCTCTCTGTGTGTAACTCTGGCTTTCAAGTAAAATAAACAATAAATCTTAAAAAAAAAAAAAAAAAAGAATTGACTCCTCAAAAAACACATCTTACTGTGAAGATGTAAAAATAGGGAAAGGATAAGATAGAAGTTTATGCTGGACTTTTGGCATCCTAAATCTCTTATCTGTATTAGGTTGGTCTCCCATTTCCATGGGGGGAAGGGGAATACTGACAGTTAAATCCAAGAGCATATATTTTATTCAGAAAGACCTTTACCCCCCTTCCAGGCCTCTTAGTCTGGGGATTGCTGTCATTTTAACAAGATGTGAATTCATCATTTCTTTAATCCAAAAATGTGTATCTTCCAAGAGGGGTCCTAATATAGCAAGGTTCATTTATATCCCCAAATGCCTTTAGCTTTTCTAGGTCAACAGAAACTGGGGAAAGAACTCAGAGATGATCAAATTATTTTGGGTGTTTTGCAAAAAAGAGAAGTATTTGACCCTTGTTCTTCAACTCAAGTAGTCAGATATTCAAGTTCCAAAATCACTTTTTACATACTGTGAGTACAGAAAATTATTTTTTTTACAGCTAGCAAATGCCACGGGCTATGAATGTATAAACATAGGCACATTTTCAAATACAAGAGTAAAATAGCTCAAACAAGAAAACACACACACACACACACACATACACATTCTCAGTAAGAATAATTTGAATTAATGTTTTCTTTCTAAAGGGAGTCAGTCCTAACTCATTACTGCCAAGTTAGAAAACCACTATGTTCTTCTAAGCAAATCCTATGCCTTTTTATGGAAATCTCTTGTGCCCTGCACTCCCATCACAGCAACAGAAAATTTCTTACTCTGGTTAAGATTCCCTGACAAATACGGAGGACAAGAATAAACATTGCACTATGTTTAAATTTTAAGTCAACCTTGATTCCCTAACATTATGTTCTAAGTTATAACAATTTTTCATTTCTACCTTCAGCAAAACTACTTTTAACTTTCAGAAAATAATATACCTTGTCTTTGTGAAGCGAATTATCCCAACTTGGTTGTTTCTATATTTAAAAAAATATAAAGTAATGAAATAAAAGACAAAAATTTCTTCTGTACAACTGAACCTATGCAGAGAAATTTATTAAAGGAAATTGAGATGTGATAGGAAATTCTGGAGAAAAAATTTGGCTAGGTTAGCCCAGGCCAGGAACCTGGGACGCCACCTGGGTCTCCCACATGGGTGGCATGCACCCAAGCACTTGGGCGATCTTCTGTTGCTTTCCCAAGCAGGGAGCCAGATCAGAAGGGAAGCAGCCGGGACTCAGACCAGCACTTATATGGGATGCCAGTGTTGCAGGGGACAGCTTAACCTGCTGCAACACAATGCCATCCCCTAATGGGGGGTTCTTAATCAGCAGTTATACTGTTGGTTATTCTCCCATAAGAGATGCTGGCACTGCAGATAGCAGCTTAACCCACTGTGCCACAGCACCAGCCCCAAAATTTAACTTTCTAAAACAAAGAAAAATGCTCTTCATTCAACTTTTTTTTTTTTTTTTTGCAATATGAAAACATAAATATTAGCTCTATGGGGCCAGTGCCCTGGCTCACTTGATTAATCCTTCGCCTGCAGCGCCAGCATCCCATATGAGTGCTGGGTTCTAGTCCCGGCTGCTCCTCTTCCAGTCCAGCTCTCTGCTGTGGCCCGGGAAGGCAGTGAAGGATGGCCCAAGTGCTTGGGCTGCTGCACCCACATGGGAGACCAGGAAGAAGCACCTGGCTCCTGGCTTCGGATCAGAGCAGCTCTGGCTGTAGTGGCCATTTGAGGGGTGAACCAATGGAAGGAAGACCTCTCTCTGTCTCTCTCTCTCACTGTCTGTAACTCTACCTGTCAAATAAAAAAAAAAATATTAGCTCTATGAAAGACTCCACCTTGGTAATTTCACTTCTTGTTATTCCTAACCCTCTCAGACAAGTTCTTTGGGGTAAGGGTATATATGGAGAGAGAGAAAGACAAGGTGGAGGGAGAGAGAGAGCTGCTAAGATAAGATATAATACATAGTTGTCCCTTGGTATCCATGGGGATTGGTTCCAGGACCCCATGCAACTATTAAAACCTATGAATGGGGATGGACACTGTAGTACAGTGGGTTAAGTCACTGCCATAAATGCCTGCATCCCATATTGGAATGCCTGGTTCAAGTCCCAGCTACTCCACTTCACAACTCACTTCCTACTAGTACACACCTTGGGAAGCATAAGTGAAGGCAAGTACTCAAGTTCCTGTCACCTACATGTGAGACCTGGATCGAGTTCCAGGCTGCTGTCAGCCTGGTCCAGGCTCCACCTGTTGTAACCACTTAGGCAGTCAACCAGTATAAGGAAGCTCTCTCTTCTCCATCTCTCCTTCTCACTCTTCACACACACACACACAGTGTAAACACACACATAAATTCACACACACACACTTTTTTAAAAATCCCTGGATGCTCAAGTCCCTTATATAAAAATGGTACAGTGTTTGCATATAACTTGTAACACACATCATAACACCATAAATCATTTCGAGGTTCCCTATAACACCTAAAACAATGTGACTGCTGAGTAAGTAGTTGTTACAGGATATTTTAAGGGAATAATAAGAAAAAAAGCTTGTGCATGTTTAGTACTGGAACTTCTTCCCCGAATATTTTCATTCCAAGGTTGGCTGAATCCTTGGACGCTGAACCCATGGATATGGAAGGGCCACCCTACTTGTGAGTGAATTTTATATCTTAGTCTTCACATTCTAAAATCAGACATGCCCAGTCAAACGGTACTTTCTACTCCTTTCCATAATGAAGGAAGACAAGCTACTGTAAAGAGGAAAGACCTGCAGAGCAATGAAGCAGAACAGATAATCACAGATTTGAGGAAAACAATGACAGAAGCAATAAATTCAACAAATAGAACACAATACACAGAGAAAAACACTGAAGAGGACCTACAGAAGATTGTAAAAAAAACACACAATATCATGAAAGAAATTCTTGAAATTGTCATGTCTATGAAAGACATATTACAGACTTAAGATGAAAATATGACAATCAAAATAAAAGTTCAGTTAATGGGCTAAAGAGAAAAAAAAATGGATACAGCTAAAGATCCAATTATTAAATCAATAATGAACCAAGAGAACACACACACACACACAAAATTTTTTTTAAGATTTATTTTTAATTTGAAAGGCAGAGTTACAGACAGGGAGGAAGACACAGAGAGAGAATCTTCCAGTTGCTGGTTCACTGCCCAAAAAGCTGCAACAGGTAGGGCTGGGAATGGGCTAGGTCAAAGCCAGGAGCCTGAAAGTCCATCTGAGTTTCCTACATGGGTGTCAGGGGCCCAAGTACTTGGGCTATTCTCTGCTGCTTTTCCAGGTGCACCAGCAGGGAGCTAGACAGGAAGCAAAACAGCCCAGACTTGAATCAGTACTATGATATGGGATGCTGGCATTACAGTTGTTGGCTTAACCTGCTGAACCACAATGCCAGCCCCTAACAATTTTGTGCCAGTCTCTAAAGACCTCTTTAGACATGGTCATCTGGCCCTGTGAACTCTACCCTCACTTAAATAACCCATTTCATCTCTGGGTAATCTAACTGTTAAAGCTTCTTATGTTGCTCTGCTTCTTTGTAGTGCCACTTGCTGGGTTTCATTTCCGCCCACTGATGTAAACAGAGTAAAGAGAATTCTTCTATTCTTCATTCCTTCAAACATTTGAAGTATTTTCTTTTATAATAAAGTCTTCTTTTTCAAATAATACTCAAAGCTTCAAATTATGCCATCATTCTGGTCTCTACGGCAAAAGCTTCAGTTCGCTCATAAAATAAAATACATGTTTGATGAGCATTAGGAGGTATTACTAAAGGCTTGTACCAACAAAAGAGCAATCACAGTATCTCCTTAATCTACAACAGTTATTTCAAACTTCCAGCCAATTCTTTAGTATTCCCTCAATATTTCTAAACAATATTTATACTGTTATCTTTTGATTTGTGGTTTTAGATATTACTATCATGTGAGATGAGAATTTTGGCTCTCTTAACCACAGAGCAATGTGGTATATTAAGATTACATTTTGGGGCTAGTGCTGTGGCATAACAAGTTAAGCTGCCTCTTGTGGTGCTGGCATCCCATATGAGTGCAGGTTCGAGTCCTGGCTGCTCCACTTCCCATTCAGCTCTCTGCTTTGGCCTGGGAAAGCAGAAGATGCCCCAAGTCCTTGGGCCCCTGCACCGGCGTGGGAAGAACAGGAGGAAGCTCCTGGCTCCTGATCGGTGCAGCTCCAGCAGTTGCAGCCGTCTGGGGAGTGAACCAGTCAGTGGGTGGAAGACCTCTCTCTCTCTCTTTGCCTCTCCTTCCCACTCCGTGTAACTCTAACTTTCAAATAAATAAATCTTTTTCTTAAAAAAGGTTACATTTCTGGGGTGGGCATTTGGTGCAGCATGTAAGACGCACTTGGGACACTCACATGTCATATCAGAGTGCCTAGGTTTCAGACCTGGGTCCACTTCTGATCCAGTTTCCTGCTGATGCATACCCTGGGAGGCAGCAGGTGATGGTTCAAATTCTTGAGTCTCTGCCACCCACAAGGGAGACTCAGGCTGAGTTTGGGACTCTCAGCTTTGATCTGGCCCAGGCCCTGCTGGTACTAGCATCTGGGGAGTGAATCAGCAGATGGAAGATCTCTGCCTTTCAAATAAATAAAAACAAAAAAATTAAATTGTGTCAACATATATATATATATGTATATATATTGTATGTATTTGTGTATGTGAAAATGTATAATTGACCATTTAAAAATATTCCATTTCCTTTTTCATGTAATGTATGATTTCCTGGAATTAGCAAAACAACTTTCCACCTAGTCAAACTGTGCAGATAATCTATCAGTTTCATTTCCTTCAACTCCTTCCCTCCAATTCTGCTCCCTAAATCCTTCCTATATCTTGTTATAATGTCTTAGTTGCTCTCTGGGCCTCAAAATGGATGTAAAACTAAGGTGTGCTTCAAAGTGCCTGCCTCTAAACTACTACAAGTTAGGTAACCCTTATTTGAAATGATTAGAACCAGAAGGTCAACATTTTGGGCACGGAAAATTCTAAAATACCTTATTGGTTAAGTATCCCTAATGCAAAAATCTGAAATCCTAAATGCTCCATAACTGAAACGTTTTGAGCATCATATTAGTGTTGAAAATGATTCAGATTTTGGAGCACTGCAGGTTTTCAGATCAAGCATATTCACCCGTTAGCACTATCTGGTAAAGTCGATAGAAAATGAGTTGCTCCATAACCTCTACAACTTCCCTAAGCACACTGTTTAGTTCAGCTGAATGGAGTAATGATATAATATAGTGCTAGGGATGGTACTTTTTAAGAGAAAGAAAACACTAAATTGTAGATCAATATTAATATTGTGCCATTAAGCCGGCGCCATGGCTCAATAGGCTAATCCTCCACCTTGCGGCGCCGGCACACCGGGTTCTAGTCCCAGTCGGGGCGCCGGATTCTGTCCCGGTTGCCCCTCTTCCAGGCCAGCTCTCTGCTATGGCCAGGGAGTGCAGTGGAGGATGGCCCAGGTGCTTGGGCCCTGCACCCCATGGGAGACCAGGAAAAGCACCTGGATCCTGGCTCCTGCCATCGGATCAGTGCGGTGCGCCGGCTGCAGCGGCGGCCATTGGAGGGTGAACCAACGGCAAAGGAAGACCTTTCTCTCTCTGTCTCTCTCTCTCACTGTCCACTCTGCCTATCAAAAAAAAAAAAAAATATATATTGTGCCATCATTTTTTGGTATAATCATGAAATTTATTTATAACACTTCTTTAAAAAAAAAAACTTGTGTACAAACTTTCCACAATTTCTGAGGTTCACATCTTCTTTATATATTTAAAAGGAGGTGCCGGTTCGAGTCCTGGCTGCTCCACTTTCCATCTCGATCCCTGCTAATGTGCCTGGGAAAGGAGTGGAGAATGGCCCAACTGGTGTGGCCCCTGCATCCACATGGGTACTCCTGGCTCGTGGCTCCAGGCTTGGGATTGGCTCAGCTCTGGCCATAGTGTACCAGTGGATGGAAGACCTCTCTTTCTTTGTCCCTACCTCTTTCTGTAACGGTTTTTTTTTCTTTTTCTTTCCTTTTTTTTTTTTTTTTTTTTTTTTGACAAGCAGAGTGGACAGTGAGAGACACAAAGAGAAAGGTCTTCCCTTGCCATTGGACTCTCCAATGGCCACCGCAGCCGGTGCACCGTGCTGATCCGAAGGCAGGAGCCAGGTACTTATCCTGGTCTCCCATGGGGTGCAGGGCCCAAGCACTTGGGCCATCCTCCACTGCACTCCCTGGCCACAGCAGAGAGCTGGCCTGGAAGAGGGGCAACCGGGACAGAATCCGGTGCCCCGACTGGGACTAGAACCCGGTGTGCTGGCGCCGCAAGGCAGAGGATTAGCCTAGTGAGCCGCGGCACCGGCCCGTAACTGTCTTTCAAATACATAAATATTTTTTAAATGAAGGAATACAAATTCTTCTATTTTAAATAAATTCATTTGTTACACTGCCAAACAAGTCTTCACCAAAATCGTTACTGAAGTATGGCTGACTCAGCTATCCCATTCATGACACTCTTGGAACTCTCCAAATAATCAAGTAAAGAATTATAATAGACCATTCAACCCTATTACTTATTTGGGAGTAAAACTTTTGGCAAGTTTGATAAGTGGTCTTAAAATATTCACTATACTACTATGACAAAAGATTTCACAATTTACCCTTTTTAAAGATTTATTTTATTTATTTGAAAGAGTTACAGAGAGAGGCAGAGACAAGGAAAGAGGTCTTCCATCCACTGGTTCACTCCCCAGATGGCTGCAATGGCCAGAGCTACGCCAATCTGAAGTCAGGAGCCGGGAGCTTCTTCCGGGTCTCCCACACAGGTGCAGGGACCATCTTCTACTGCTATCCCAGGCCACAACAGAGAGCTGGAGAGGAAATGGAGCAGCTGGGACTAGAACCGGCGCCCATGTGGGATGTTGGCGCTTCAGGCCAGGGCTTTAACCTGCTGCGCCACAGCACTGGCCCGCACAATTTACTTCTTAAAATTATTCCCTGATCACTAGGCTAATCCTCCGCCTAGCGGCGCCGGCACACCGGGTTCTAGTCCCGGTCGGGGCGCCGGATTCTGTCCCGGTTGCCCCTCTTCCAGGCCAGCCCTCTGCTGTGGCCAGGGAGTGCAGTGGAGGATGGCCCAGGTGCTTGGGCCCTGCACCCCATGGGAGACCAGGAAAAGCACCTGGCTCCTGGCTCCTGCCATCGGATCAGCGCGGTGCGCCGGCCGCAGCGCGCCAGCCGCGGCGGCCATTGGAGGGTGAACCAACGGCAAAAGGAAGACCTTTCTCTCTGTCTCTCTCTCTCTCACTGTCCACTCTGCCTGTCACAAAAAAAAAAAAAAAAAAAAAAAAAAAAAAAAAAATTATTCCCTGAATGGTAGTCTATGCATTTTCCTTTTATAATAATTTCTATAGTATATTTATATCTCCTTCTTCATTTTGACTATTTCTACCTTTTCTCTTTTCTTATTGGTCAATTTTTACCAGGATTATTAATTTTCTTAGTCTTTTTCTAAGAACCAGTTTTGGCTTTGTTGATGTTTCATTGTAAGCCTCTTATATTTCTCTATATTTTCTTTTTTTCTCTTTTGTTTGCTCTACTTACTTTTTCAACTTAAATTGGATATTTGATCCATTAATTTATGCCTTTTTCTTCCCTAATTAGTATCTCAGCTGATTAGGGATCACTTTCTTTCCACCTAAAGGACATATTTTTTAATTTTTCTTAGTGATGTCCAATTAGTGGTAAGAACTCCAGGTTTTCATTTGTCTGAAAACTGTAACCTTCGATCTGAGAAGATACTTTAATTTTAATAGTTACTTACTCTCACTACTCTGTAGCAACTACTCTACGATCTTCATGGTTCTGTTTGCCTTTCAATAAATCAGCTGTTAGTCTCATCTTAGCTGTAGAGTCTTTGGAAGTAATCTGTCTTCTCCTGGGTATTGTTCAGATCTCTGTCTGTAAATTTAACTATAAGGTGTTTATACTTCTATTTATCCTAATCAGGATTTGACTTCCTTTTAAAAAATTAATTACTTTTTATTTATTTATTTGAAAGGTAGAGAGAACTCCCATCTCCTGAATCACTTCCTAAAGGCCCACAACAGCTGGGGCTGGGTCAAGCTTAAGCCAGGATGGGGCACTCAATCTGGGTCTCCTGTGGGGTGGCAGGTACCCAACTAACTCTTGAGCCATCACCTGCTGCTTCCCAGGATTTGGACAACCAGGAAGCTGGAACCCGGAATACAGCGGGGACATCTACCCAAAAATAGACAAAGACTTGTTACAGTTTGGTAAACTGTGAATCGTAATCTCTACTTGATTTTTCTTTAGATCTGGATTTCGGATTAGACAACTGTTAAGACTTTTTCTTCTTGTATTAATTAGGATGCAATCTAGGATGCTGAAATAAGAAACTACACAGAGGCTTAACCAATATTTAAGGTCTTGTCACATGACAGAGCAGATAGTTCAGGGCTTGTTTGGCAACTTAGCAGTCTGAGAACCAAGGTCTCATATCTTACTGCTCAGTCATCCTTAGAATTCTATTTCCCTTTTCTACACACACAGAGAGAGATCCCCACCACATCTATATTCTAGTTCATGGTAAAGAAGAAAGAGGAAGGAAAAGACATACCCATTTCCTCTGATAGGCATGATCTAGAAACTGCACACATCCCAAACAGCCAAAACCTTGTCAACACAGTCAAACCCTACTATAAGGAAAGTACTAAAATGGAAGTTTTATCTGGGCAGCAAAGCAGCCAACTAATGCATCCATTACTTATTAGGAGAACTAGTATCAGGGAAAACCAGCAATTTCTGCCACAATTTTCTAGTTTTCTTTTATTCTCTTAATGTATTTTGCATTTTTGCCTCTTTATTAACTTAAATTTTTTTCATATATCTCAATTCACTAATTCTCTAGTATACTCTATTGTTAAACCTGTTCATTGACCTTTAAATTTTTTATTTATAAATTTTATTTCTAGAAGTTCTTCTCCCCTTCCCCAAATCTAACTGTAATGTTTTAGTTCCATTCTCTTTCTTATAAGCAGTATAGTAACATGGTTTAAAGCTTTCATTTTGGATCCTTATTTCCTAGCTAGGATTCTGGCTCTACCACCTACTAACTTTGTCAAGTTACTTCCATATTCTGTGCTTCAGTTTCTTTTCCTTTTATCTTTATTTTTTAAACATGTATTCATTTATTTGAAAGAGAGAGAGAGAGAGAGAGAAATTGTCCATCCACTGGTTTACTCCCCAAATGGCTACAACAGCCAGGGCTGGGCCAGGTCAAAGCCAAGAACCTGGAACTTCAACTAGAACTTTCACTTGGGTGGCAGGGGTCTAGGTACCTGGGCCATCTTCCACTGCTTTCCTAGAGCATTAACAGTGAGCTGGATTGGAAGCAAACAGCTGAGACTTGAGCCAACGTTCATATGGGATGCTGGCATTGCAGGCAGCGGTTTAACCGTCTGTGCCTCAATTCCAGCTCCTGTGCTTCCGTTTCTTCACTTGTAAAATGGAAATAATTGTCTCTATTTCACAGGGTTATTGAGGATTAACTACATTCATATAAAGAATTAGAACAGTCCAAGGTTCAGAGGAAGCACCACAAAATGTTGGCTATCATAATCCTATCATTAAATATATATATATATATATTAAAAAAGATTTATTCGTTTAAAAGTCGGTTACAGAGAGAGGGAGAGAGATTTTCCATCCACTGGTTCACAACAGACAGAGCTGGATCAGGTTGAAGCCAGGTGCTTCATCTGGGTCTCTCGTGTGGGTGGCAGTGGTCTAAACACTTGGGTCATCTTCTACTGCTTTTTCCAGGCCCTTAGCAGGGAGCAGGATGGGAAATGGAGTAGTTAGGACTTGAACCAGTGTGCATATTGGACACTGGCATCACAGGCAGTAGTTTTACTTGCTAAACCACAATATAAGTTCCCATTCTTATACTTTTAATCCTTTTTTCCTGCTATATATTCTCATTTAAAATTCTATATCTAATAATTACAATCTGTGAAGCCAATGGGGGTCCAGTTCTGCTGTCCACTATTTTTTATCTAGTACTTTATCAAAAAAAGTTAAGACAACTGTTTGAATAATTCTAGACTTTAGTTACAGAAACTACTAACTACATGTGGCATGGCTGAGTGTTAGCAACAGAATCATAAAATAACACCAAATGACAATTTTTCTATTTATCAGTATCAAATAATGCAAACAACTAACTTGAGATTCATCGTTCTGATATTTTTCTAGAATATAATTAAAAGTAGACACTTTTATCAAACAAATATGTTGAGTGGCTCCTCCTACCACAAGCTTTCATACCATGAGGCAAACATGCTGACAATCTCAAAAACACTTATACTGCTTTGGAGACTCAAAAAAATTTTACAAATTATATAATTTCCTTATACTTTATCTCAAAGTATTTAAAAATATACTTATTTTACTAACGGTATAAGTTTAAACTGCCAATGAACAAGGTTATATATGAAACAACTTATCATCAGATGGATTCATTTCCTTCCTTCAGAGAAACAAATATTTTTTCTTTTTTTTTAAATTTTTTTGACAGGCAGAGTGGACAGTGAGATAGAGAGAGACAGAGAGAAAGGTCTTCCTTTTGCCGTTGCTTCACCCTCCAATGGCCGCCGCGGCCGGTGCGCTGCGACCGGCGCACCGCGCTGATCCGATGGCAGGAGCCAGGTGCTTCTCCTGGTCTCCCATGGGGTGCAGGGCCCAAGCACTTGGGCCATCCTCCACTGCACTCCCTGGCCACAGCAGAGAGCTGGCCTGGAAGAGGGGCAACCGGGACAGAATCTGGCGCCCCAACCGGGACTAGAACCCGGTGTGCCGGCGCCCCGCGAGGTGGAAGACTAGCCTAGTAAGCCGCGGCGCCGGCCCAGAAACAAATATTTTAAAAATACAAAGAAACAAAATTTCTTAAGGGCCAGGGTTAAACCAGATTTTGGTTTTAGTTCCAGCTGCTCTGTTTTTTCTTTTTTTAAAGATTTATTTATTTATTTGAAAGTCAGAGTTACACAGAGAGGGAGAGGTAGAGAGAGGTAGAGAGGCAGGGAGAGAGAGAGAGAGAAAAGTCTTCCATCTGCTGGTTCACTCCCCAACTGGCCGCAACTGCCGGAACTGCACCAATCCGAAGCCAGGAGCCAGGTGCTTCTTCTGTGTCTCCCACAGGGGTGCAGGGGCCCAAGGACTTGGGCCATCTTCTACTGCTTTCCCAGGCAATAGCGGAGAGCTAGATCAGAAGAGGAGCAGCGGGGACTCGAACCAGCACTCATATGGGATGCCCACACTGCAGGCGACAGCTTTATCTGCTAGGCCACAGTGCCAACCCCTGCTCCGCTTCTAATCAAGCTCCCAGCTAACGACCCTGGGAAAGCAGCAGAAGATGGCCCAAGTGCTTGGGTCCCTGCCACTCACAGGGGATACTTGGATACAGTTTCTGGCTCTTGGCTTCAGCCTGGCTCAACCAGGTCACTTTGGCCATTTCAGGAGGAACCAGAGGATGGAAGGTACCTCTGGCCTCTCTCCACCTTTCAAATAAATCTTTAAAAAAATTTCTTTCTAGGGGCCGGTGCTGTGGTATAGCAGGTAAAGCTGTTACCTGCAGTATCAGAATCCCATATGGGTGCTGGTTCGGGTCCCGGCTGCTCCACTTCCGATCCAGCTCTCTGCTACAGCTTGGGAAAGCAGCAGAAGATGGCCCAAGTCCTTGGGCCCCTGCACCCGCATGGGAGACCTGGAAGAAGCTCCTGGCTCCTGGCTTCGGACTGGCGCAGCTCCGGCCGTTGTGGCCATCGGGGAGTGAACCAGCGATGGAAGACCTCACCCTCTCTCTGCCTCTCCTTCTCTATCTGTGTAACTCTTTCAAATAAAATAATAAATCTTTTTTAAAAATTTCTTTCTAGATAAACCTAAAATTTACTAAAATTACTATAAATTAAACCTCCAAAATAAAAGTCTTCATATTGAAACAAGAGAGAAAGAGAGAGAGAGAGAGAGAGAGAGAGAGAGAGGCCGACCTCCTTTTATCATGTATCAAGGCCCTCTAACCATAACATTTCCTCCTAATGTTGAATACTGGGAATGCCTCTAATTAACATAAGAGAGAATATCATTGTGCATACAAAAATATCCCATACTCTGCCTTTGGGAACGACATGTGCTCTTGGATCCATGAGCTGTCAAAAAACAGTGAATAACGTATCCTGTTTTAGCAACATAGTAAACCATCAAAAAGTGCATCACTAATAAATATCTGACTAAAGAAAACACTGCTTCTCAGCTGTGTTACTATCTGCTTAGTAAAAGAAATATTATTCAGTAACTATTACCATGATAGGCAAACCAAACATTTGTTAATCATGAAAACAAATTTTAAGACAGTAACTAATACTAACAAGTTGACCAAAACATCTTTTTCCTTAAAAGATACAAAATGACCAGGCTTATTAAATTATGCTAAGTATTGTTAAGTATATCAATTCTGAAGCCTTGATATATTTCCATACATGTACTTATTATAACTTTATTTTCTTGACAGTACTGTAACATAACCTCTATGTCATAACCTTGAAATAAAAAAGTAATAAATTTAGAATAATTTCTACAGCAAAAGGCTTAAGTGTCATAGGTTTCTGATATCTTTATTTTTTTGACAGGCAGAGTTAGACAGTGAGAGAGAGAGACAGAGAGAAAGGTCTTCCTTCCGTAGGTTCAGCCCCCAAAATGGCTGCTACAGCCAGTGCCCTGCGCTGATCCAAAGCCAGGAGCCAAGTGCTTCTTCCTGGTCTCCCATGCAGGTGCAGGGCCCAAGCACTTGGGCCATCCTCCACTGCCTTCCCGGGCCACAGCAGAGAGCTGGACTGGAAGAGGAGTAACCGGGACAGAACCCGGGGTACCGGCATCACAGGCAGAGGATTAGCCAAGTGAGCCGTGGCACCGGCCAATCTTTATTTTTTAAAATAAAGACTACTTAGGGGCTGGTATTGTGGCATGGCAGGTTAAGTCTCCACCTGTGATGCTGGCATCCCATATGGACAGTGGTTCGAGATCTGGCTGTTCCACTTCCAACCCAGCTCCCTGCTAATGTGCATGGGAAAGCAGAAGATGCTCCAAGTCCCTGGGCTCCCACACTCATGTAGGAGACCAGAAGGAAACTCTGGGCTCCTGGCTTCAACCTGGCCCCGCCCCAGCCATTGCGGCCATTTGGACAGTGAACCAGTGGATGGAAGTGCTCTCTTTCCCCTCCGCTCCCTGTTCCTTCTTTTCCTGCAACTGTGCCTTTCAAATAAATAAAAAAATAAAATCTTTAAAATAAAAAAGACTGTTTCACTTCTATCCAGCTAAAATGTTGTGACCCTTTCTGAAAACCAAAGTAAAACAGTGTGACCACCAACTACACTTTATAGCTTTCTGCACTTCCAAAGCTCTCTCTTTTATTTACTTTTTAAAGATTTATTTATTTATTATTTGAAGGGCAGAGCTACACAGAGGCAGAGAGAGAGAGAGAGAGATGTGCACCATCTGCTGGTTCACTCCCAAATTGGCTGCAATGGTCAGAGCTGGGAAGATCTGAAGCCAGGAGCCAGACACTTCTTCCGGGTCTCTCATGCAGGTGCGGGGGCCCAAGTACTTGGGACATCTTCTACTGCTTTCCCAGGCCATAGCAGAGAGCTAGATTGGAAGTGGAGCAGCCAGGACTTGAACCTGCGCCCATACTGGGACAGCAGCACTGCAGTTGGTAGCTTTATCAACTATGCCACAGCGCCGGCTCCTCTCCTTTATATTATATATATATATATATATATATATATATATTTTTTTTTTTTTTGACAGGCAGAGTGGACAGTGAGAGAGAGAGAAAGGTCTTCCTTTGCCGTTGGTTCACCCTCCAATGGCCGCCGCGGCTGGTGCGCTGCGGCCGGCGCACAGCGCTGATCCCAAGGCAGGAGCCAGGTGCTTCTCCTGGTCTCCCATGGGGTGCAGGGCCCAAGGACTTGGGCCATCCTCCACTGCACTCCCAGGCCACAGCAGAGAGCTGGCCTGGAAGAGGGGCAACCGGGACAGAATCTGGCACCCCGACCGGGACTAGAACCCAGTGTGCTGGTGCCGCAAGGCGGAGGATTAGCCTAGTGAGCCGCGGCGCCGGCCTCTCCTTTATATTTTTAAGGTAATAAACATCAAAATTTTATGTCACTACCCCATTATAAAGATAAGAAACTATAACAAGTTTAGTCTTATTTTTTTAAAGATGTATTTATTTATTTGAAAACCAGGGTGATAAGGAAAGAGGGAGAGGTATCTTCTACCCACTGGTTCACTCCTCAAATGGCCAGGCCAAAGAAAGAAGCCTGGAACTACATCTGGGTTTCCCATGTGGATATGGCAGGGGCCCAAGTACTTTGGGAATGCTCTGCTGCCTTCCCAGGCACATTAGTCAAAGCTGGATTGGAAACAGATGCAGGACTCACCCTAGGTACTCCAATACGGGATTTTGGCGTCACAAACAGCAGCTGTGCCACAACACCATCCTCAGAAATTTGAGTCTTTAGCAACCCTTCCAGGTTTTTTCCCCTGAAAATGTACAGAAAGATGCCATTCCTAGTGCCTAAAACAGTACTTGGGAAACAGGAGATGTTTAATATTTACTGAATCAAAGAAGTGGCTGAGTCTGGATTCAAAGTTGGGTTTTGTCTAACATTAATGCCTCCAGCCTATTCCAGTACAGTCAATAGTTCCCTTACTCAGTAATCCTGGTAATCTTTGAAAATCTGGAGGAATGGGACTGGGACTTGAGATAGAAAGAGCAGTAATCTTAAAGTAAAGAATACAGCTCTGGCCAGTGCCACGGCTCAATAGGCTAATCCTCCGTCTACGGCGCCGGCACCCCGGGTTCTAGTCCCAGTCGGGGCACCGGATTCTGTCCCGGTTACTCCTCTTCCAGGCCAGCTCTCTGCTGTGGCCCAGGAGTGTAATGGAGGATGGCCCAAGTGCTTGGGCCCTGCACCCCATGGGAGACCAGGAGAAGCACCTGACTCCTGCCTTTGGATCAGCGCGGTGCACTGGCCGCAGCGGCCATTAGAGAGTGAACCAACGGCAAAAGGAAGACCTTTCTCTCCGTCTGTCTCTCTCACTGTCCACTCTGCCTGTCAAAAACAAAACAAAACCAAAAAAAAAAAAAAAAAAAAAAAAAAAAAAAACCACAAAAAACAGCTCAGCAACATTGCTATGCACATAAAACGGGATAATGTAGAGTATGAGAGTGGGCATGCATTTCAGGTTTTATCTTGTAATTTCATTTTACATCATTTTTTATAAATACTCACCTGCAGCACTTAGCACAAAGACTGCTAACTATAATCCACTGAAAATATAACTACTACTATCACTACTTTACTGCTGTAACCAGAGTTTTACTGGCACTTTGAGAAGAATTTTGGAGAGATAATGCAAAGCAAGAACAGACAGACAAGGAACGTCAAATCAGGAGGAAGCACAATAAAATTTATTGATTTTTTTTAAAAAAATTTATTTATTTGAAAGGCAGAGTTACACAGAGACAGACATATCTCCATCCACTGATTCACTCCCCATATGGTTGGGACTGAACCAGGACGAAGGAGGAACCTGAAACTCCACTGGGTTTTCTACATAAGTAGCAGGGGCCCAATCACTTGGGCCATTTTCAGTTACTTTCCAGGTGCATTAACAGGGAGCTGGATCAGAAGCAGAGAATCCAGGCCTGAAATTGGCACTTGTATGGGATGCTGCTATTGCAGGTAGTGGCTTAACCTGCTGTGCCACAAAACAGGCCACAAATTTATTGATTCCTAACCTTACTGAACTGAAGTGACCATAGTTCTCTGAAAAGCATATACACATCAGAGGAAGCTGGTAGAAGATGGAGACCAACAAAGCCAAATTAACAACCCATGACCACAAGGAAAGAGCTTATAGGCCTATCTGGATCCAAAACCAGGATGGAAAACGTGTGAGAACCCAGGCAGGTCACTTATCCTCATTAATATCAAATTTCCTTATTAACAAATCAAAGCCAGACTAAGGCATTTCACTAGTTTCAAATAACCATTAATAAGCACTATTAACATTTTAGGTACAGAAGCTCAACACTCTTTGCTTTCCAAACCACAGTGAAAAGAGAAGATCAATGTTTTAGTTGATAAAAAACCATTACCACACCAGAAAACTATTACTAGACTCCTAGTTTGAGTCTGTTTGCTTTAAGACCTTCAGATCTGTGTTAGTACGGCCAGAATGTTGTAGGTTTCTTATTAAGTTCTGTAATTTTACACAAGTTCCTGTCTCCAGGCAGTATGAAAAGAAGTAACAGCACAGACACCCATGTCTTAAAAAAAAATCCTGCTAAGGAATAAATAATCTGAGTCTTATTTTCTTGAGAAGTGAGTGGGAAAAAAAAAAAAAAAACCTATACACTAAAACTATATACTAAAAACTAATACTAGGCCGGCGCTGCAGCTCACTTGGCTAATCCTCGGCCTGCGGCATCGGCACCCCGGATTCTAGTCCCAGTTGGGGCACCGGATTCTGTCCCGGTTGCTCCTCTTCCAGTCCAGCTCTCTGCTGTGGCCTGGGAGGGCAGTGGAGGATGGCCCAAGTGCTTGGGCCCTGCACTCGCATGGTGACGAGGAGGAAGAACCTGATCCTGGCTTTGGATTGGCATAGCGCGCCGGCCACAGTGCGCCGGCTGTAGCGGGAGAGTGAACCAATGGAAGGAAGACCTTTCTCTCTGTTTGTCTCACTAACTCTGCCGTCCAAAACAACAACAACAACAACAACAACAACAAAAACACTAATACTAAAATATTAGTTAAAGCCTTGCTTTTAAGAGAGATGAATCCATTTGAACAGGTTATAAAAACGGCTATTAAATAAGAATAATTAACTTAATTAGGAATCTTTGATTTTTGTGCCTGATGGTAATACATACACAAAAAGGCACACACCATCTGACTTACAGAATTTTCTAGTATTCTGAAGAAATACATTAGGTAAGCTTTTTTACTTTCTCAAGATAGAATCAAACAGAGGGCCTAAATTGGAGATATTAATCTGGTAACCAGGAATTGCCGAATACAGATGTTTACAAATGCACTTCTTAAAACAGTTTCAAACATAATTTTGTATGGCCATCAACCCTGGAGACTAAGTAAGCTATACCAGTTTATACCTAGATCACTGCAGTAGCTTCTCTTCCAAATCCAATCTTTTCCCTCTGATCTACTCTCCACAAGGAAGCTAGAATGATCTTTATGAAATGATAAATTTAATTTATATTAGTGATCTCCTCAATCCCTCCAGCTGCAATACTTCAGTGAGCTCCCATTGCCCTTGAGGATAAAAACCACAAATGTTAACAGGGCCTACAAGGGTCTGCATAATTTGGTACCTAGCTCCCACAGAGCTTCATTTCACAATGTGCTCCAGCTAAACTGACATTCTTTCATTTTTTCCAGTGTGCCATGCTCTTTCCTGCCAAACAGGTAAGTCAGTCAGTAAAGTGTTCTGGAGAAAAATAAAGCAGAAAAAGGGGATAGGGAATCCAATCAGGCACACAGGTTTATAATTTGAAAATGAGTGACATTAGAACAAACACTTAAAGTATGGGAAGTTAGAGAACAATTATGAAAACATGCAACAGAAGTGGAAAAGCCTTGAGATGCCCAGACTTCCATAAAGAATGAGGAGGACACAATAACAACAGAGAGAAGAGGGGATAATTAGTAGGAGATAAGAAAGAAGTGAAACAGAGCTAAATGCCAGCTTGCAGGACATGCGAGGTCAAGGGCAGAGAAGAAAGATCAAATTGAAGGCAACTGCAAGCAACTTGCAAGACAGGAGCATGTATTAAAAAAAAAAAAAAAAACAAACAAAAAAAACAAAAAAACCCCAAACCACAGATCCAGGAGGTTCAGTGAACAATACCAAGCAGAATAAATACCAAAACATTTAATCCTTAGCATATTTTCAAACTGCAGAAAACCAAAAACAAAGAGAAAACACTGAAAGAAAAGAAAGAGAAACTTATCATGGAGGAGCAAGAGTAAGAATTAACATTTGACTTCTCGTCAGAAATAAGGCAAGCAAGAAGACAATGAAGTGAAATATTTAGTGTTTAAAAAACCTGTGTCCAGTAAAATTGTCCTTCAAAAAGAAGAAGAGGAAGGAGACTTTCTTGAACAAAAATTGAGGGAATGTGTCATAAGTAGACATGCTTTACAGGAAATGTGAAAAGTTCTTTAGAAAGAAGGGAAATGAGTTAGATCAGAAATGTCTATTTTTCTTACCCTTAACAGTTTGATGACCCTTTGTATGTTTCAAATTCCTTTAAATTTATTGAGATTTTATATCTAGAATATGGTCCATCTTAGTTAATGTTCCATGTGCACTTGAATTTATACAGTAGGGTGCTAACTTAAACATAGGGCAAGAGCTAGCTGACACCGAATTAAGCAATATTTTTTTTTTGGTATGGCACTAAGAAAACACAAGCAACAAAATAAACTGGACTACATCAAAATGTAAAACCATTTTTATATCAAAGGACACATCAACAGAGTAAAGAAGCAACCCAGAGAACATGAGAAAGTATTTGCAATTCATATATCTGTTAAGAATCAACATCCAGAATATATAGTGGACTCCTATAACTCAACAAAAAAGAGAGAATCCGATTTTTAAAAAGGCAAAGGACTAGAATAGACGTTTCCCCAGAGACTGCCAATAAATACCACTTTCTATTATGAAAATGTAGATCAAAACCACAATGAGATACTACTTCACAGCCATTAGGATGACTTTTTATTTAAAAAAAAAAAAAACGGAAAACAGTGTCAGTGAAATTATGGAGATTTTTTAAAAAGATTTATTTATTTGACAGGTAGAGTCACAGTTAGTGAGAGAGAGAGAGAGAAAGGTCTTCCTTCCATTGGTTCACTCCCCAGATGGCCACCACGGCTGGCGCTGTGCCGATTGGAAGCCAGGAGCCAGGCGCCTTCTCCTGGTCTCCCAAGCGGGTGCAGGCGCCCAAGCACCTGGGCCATCTTCCACTGCCTTCCCGGGCCACAGCAGAGAGCTGGACTGGAAGAGGAGCAACCGGGACTAGAACCAGCGCCCATATGGGATGCCGGCACCGCAGGCAGAGGATTAACTAAGTGAGCCATGGCGCCGGCCCCAAATTATGGAGATTTTGAAACCATGGTACACTGCTGGCAGGAATGGGAAATGGAATCTTGGTTATACTGCTGGGTACGTGAAAAGGTGCTGCTGCTATGGAAAACAACACAGTGGTTCCTCAAATAATTGCGAACAGAATTACTATATGATCCATCAATTCTACTTCTGGGTAGAAAAGCATCAAAGAATTCAAAAGAATTGAAAGCAGGTACTCAAATGAATATCTGCACACCGATGTTCATAGCAACTTTATTCACAATGAACCAAAGGTGGAAGGAGCCCAAGTGTCATCGACACATGAATGGATAACCAAAATATGGTGTCTGAATATATAACATATACAGATGTTTCTAGACTTATGATAGGGCTACAACATGATAAATCCATTGCAAGTTGAAGATATCCTAAGTCAAAAATACACTTAATATGCCTACATCCAACCTACCAAATATCACAGCTTAGCAACACAGTACCAATAAAGTATCAGCTGTTTGCCTTCAGGTGGCAGGGCTGGTGGAAGCTGCAGCTCCTGCTGTGACCCAGCATCATGGGAAGAGTACTCTACTACAGCTGTAGCCTGGGAAAAGATCAAAATTCAAAGTATGGTTTCTACAGAATGTGTATTGTTTGTGCACCCCTATAAAGTAAAAAATCATTAAGCTGAACCATTGTTAAATTAGAAGATTATTCAATCTTTAAAAAGAAGCAAATTATGACATATATTATATACTATGGATGAACCTTGAGGACATCCTGTGTGAAACAAGCCAGTCACAAAAGACAAATAATTCATGACTCCACTCATATGAGATACAGAGAGTAGTCAAATCCATACAAACAAAAGCAGAAAGGTGGTTTGCCAAGGGGCTGGGAGAGAGGAGAATGGGTTACTGCGCAATGGGTACAGGGTCTCAGGGAGGCAAAATAAAAAGTTCTCTGAAGATGGACAGTGGTCAGAGCTGGCGCTGTAGCACAAGGGTTTAAAGCCCCAGCCTGCAGCTCCAGTATCCCACATGGGTGCCAGTTCGAGTCCCAGCTGCTCCTCTTCCGATTCGGCTCACTTCTATGGCTTGGGAAAGCAGTACAAGATGGTTCAAACCCTTTGGGCCCCTGCACCTGCATCAGAGACCAGGAAGAAGCTCCTGGCTCCTGGTTCCTGGCTTTGGATCAGCTCAGTTCTGGCTGTTGCCATCATTTGGGAAGTGAAACAGTGGAATGGAAGACCTCACTCTCTCTTTGGCTCTCTCTGTAACTTTGGCTCTCTCTGTAACACCTCTCTCTGTAACTCTTTCAAATAAAAATAAAATAATTCTTTAAAAAAAAAACACAGAGTGATGATATTTTTACAATAATGTGAATGAATTTAATATTACTGTCACACATTTAAAACGATTATAATGGGGAAACTCCAAGTTGTATGCATTTTATTGCAATAATTTAAAAAATACAATGCAGTTCACCATATTAAATAAAACAACTAAATATCATAGGTAAAGGAACAATCAAAGGAGGGTAAGAAGGAGAACCAATGAGGTAGGAGGGAAACCATATCGTGTTTTCTTGGAATACAGAGAAGAAAATAGTTCAAAGAATAGGAAGTGATTAACTGTCAAATGCTATTGACAAGCCAGAGGAGAACTGTGTAGCTTCACCCCTGGAGATCACTAGAGACTTGATAAACTAATTTCAGCTGAATAACTCAGAGACCAAAGCCTGATTAGGTTCAGAAAAGACTGGGAAGCAAGAAATTGGAGCATTACAGGCAATTTTTTGGAGGAGTATGCTAAAAGAAGAAACAGAAATGGGGTGGTCACTACTACAAAGGAAAGGGGAATTAGAGGTTCAAAGGGGGTCTTGATTATTTTTATAGTAGGTAGACAGTATATCAAATATTAAAGAGCTACTGAGGAAACATTTGTCCAGAATGGACTATTCTTGGGTAGGTTTACTGTTTGACATATGCAAAATAGGCCTTGCTTCTGTCAGGTGATCTCTCCCATTTCACCATTTGCCTTGTGTTCCCTACCAATGTGCACTTTGTAGAAAGCAAGGTAAGGACTATTTTGTATTCTCTGAGATTTGCATGGAGCCACTGACACAACAGCAGATTCTAAAAATACTTAGGATGAATTTATTTTAACTTTTTATTTGAAAGGAAGGAGGGAAATGAAGGGGAGGGAGGGGGAGAGAAAAGAGGCAGGTAGAAGAAACAGAAACAGAGGTCTTCCTTAGACTGGTTCACTCCCCTAATGCCTGCCAACAGCTGGGGCTAGACCAGGATGAAGCCAGGGGCCTGGGACTCTATCCAGGTCACCCACCTGGGTAGCATGGATCTGGTACTTGGGCAATCATTTACTGTCCAAGGGTACATATTAGCAGGAACCTAGATTAGAAGCAGAGGGGGGACTTGATACCAAGGCACTCTGATATGGGATATCAGTGTCCCAAGTGGTAGTTTAACTTGCAGCATCACAACCATCACCCTAAACTGAATTCTTGCAAAGTATGTCCTCAATGTAAAAAAAAAAAAAAAAAGAAGTGTACCTCCCCACTAGCATTACACAATGCATACTAGTGTTGTAAACGATTACAAAAAGTACAAAGTCATTTTTCTATTTGAAATTGGGCAGTCCAAGAATATAGTTAAGAGGGGCCAGCGCTATGGCACAGCAGGTAAAGCTGCCACCTGCAGTGCCTGCATCCCATTTGGATGCAGGTTGGAGTCCCAGCTGCTGCACTTCTGATCCAGCTCTCTGCTACGGCCTGGAAAAGCAGTAGAAGATGGCCCAAGTCCTTGGGCCCCTGCACCCTACATGGGAGACCCAGAAGAAGCACCTGGCTCCTAGCTTTGGATTGGCACAGCTACAACTGTTGCGGCCATCTGGGGAGTGAACCAGTGGATGGAATACCTCTCTCTCTGCCTCTGCCTCTCTATAACTCGGCCTTTTGAATAAATAAATCAATATTTTAAAAAAGAGGAAAAAAAAGAATATAGTAAGAACCAGAGAAGCAATCTTTCACAATGCTCTCTGAATCAAAATTATATTTAGAATCAATTAACTGAGAAAAGTAACTTTCTAGCATCAGATGTATTTTGAGCACATATTCCTGAATCAAATATTTCTAAATCCCAACGCTACAAGTAAGATTAAAATTACAGGAGCCGGTATTAGGCAAAGCAGTTCAGAGGCTGCCTGGGATGCCTGCATCCCATATCAGAGTGTCTGGGTAAGTCCCAGCTCTGCTCCCCATTCCAGCTTCCCTAATGCATATTCTGGGAGGCAACAGGTAGATGGCTCAAGCAATTGCATGCCTGGCACCCACATGGGAGCCTTGAATTAAGTTCTTAGATCCTGGTTTCAGCTTGGTCCAACACCAGCTCTTTCAAGTACTTGGGAATTGAACCAGCAGACGGGAGTCAGTCTCTCTGCCTTCAAAATAAGTTTAAAAAATTTGGAAAAGATTAAAATTATACTAATACAATGGGGCAAACCTGTTAGTCTATTCTTTCTTGATATACAGCCAAAACAAAGGAAAAGCAGAGGATTTTTCTGGCAGCAAAACTACTCTGGGGAATGGGCATATGGCACAGTGGTTAAGTTGCCACCTGGGATCTTCACATCACACATTGGAGTGCCTGGGCTGGAATACTGTATTCGTTTGTGATTCCAGGAGCCAGATTAGTGGTGTAGAAGGTAAGGCTGCTACCTACAACGCTAGCATCCCATATGGGCACCAGTTCATGCCCTGTCTGCTCCACTTCCAATCCAGATCCCTGTTAATGGCCAGGGAAAAGCAGTGGAAAATGGCCCAAGTGTTTGGGCCACTGCCATCCATGTGGGAGACTGGAATGGCGTTCCAAGCTCCTGGCTTTGGCCTGGCACAGTGCTGGGGGCTGCAGCCATCTGGGGAGTGAATCAGCAGACGGGAGACCTTTGTCTCTCTTTCTTTAACTCTGACTTTCAAATAAATAAATACTTATTTATTTTAAGAAGTCATTTATAACTCCAGCTTCTTGCTAAGGTGCTCCCTGGGAAGTAGCAGGTGATGGTTCAAGTGATTGGGTCCACCTGAGCCACACAGGAAACTCATACTGAGTTCCAGGGTCCTGGCTTCAGCCTAGTCCAGCACTGGCTGCTACAGGAATTTGGATAAGATTGAACCAGTAGACGGAAGATCTCTGTCTTTGCCTTTCAAATAAAATGAAAATAAATTTTTAAACCAAAAACACTACTATGTATAATATACTTTAATGTGGATATATACATTTGTCCAAACCCACAGATTGTAGAACACCAAGAGTAAACCCTAATGTAAACTGTAGACTCTGAGTGATAATTACATGCGAGCTCATCAGTTGTTACAAAGTTACCACTCTGGCAACTGTTGATAGGGAGGTTATGAATTGTGGTGGTAACAGGTATGGGGGAAATCTCCATCCCTTCTGCTCAATTTTGCTTTCAAACTAAAACAGCACTAAAAAATTATTTTCTTAAATGGCACATACTTGCGGCAAATGTGAAAAAGCCAGCAATTTCAACAATCTGTTTTCATTTTGGAAGGTACATGGCTACTTCAAAATGTAGAAATTAAAAGCTGTGGATGGGCCAGAGCTGTTTTGCAGTGGGTTAACAACCTGGCCTGAAGCACCGGCATCCCATATGGGTGCCAGTTCAAGACCTGGCTGCTCCACTTCCGATCCAGCTCTCTGCTTTGGCCTGGGAAAGCAGTAGAAGATGCCCAAGTCCTTGGGCCCCTGAACCTTCGTGGGAGACCTGGAAGAAGCTCCAGGCTTCAGATCGGCACAGTTCCAGCGGTTGCGGCCATCCTGGGGGAGAACCAGCTGATGGAAGACTCTCTCTCTGTCTGCCTCTCCTTCTCTCTCTGTGTAACTCTGACATTCAAATAAATAATCTTTTTTTTTAAAGAATGTATTGTCTTTAAAAAAATCTGTGGAATTAAAAATTTATTTTGATGTAAAAATTTTTTGAAACCCATTCACATCACATTCACACAAGGATCTTCAAAAAGTTAACAAAAAGTGTTGATTATGAAAAAACTATGCACAGATTTAAAAAACAATTTACACCAAAATAAATTCATTTTAATTTTATGTTTCCATGAATTTTTGGAAGTATCCTTTTACAAGTGGATCATGTAAAAAGGATATGACTGGGGCTGGCGCTGTGGCTTAACGGGTAAAGCCACCACCTACAGTGCCGGTATCCCATATGGGTGCTGGTTCGAGTTCCAGCTGCTCCACTTCTGATCCAGCTCTCTGCTGTGGTCTGGGAAAGCAGTAGAATATGGCCCAGGCCCTTGGGCCCCTGCATCCACGTGGGAATCCCAAAGGAAGCTCCTGGCTCCTGACTTTGGATAGATGCAGCTGTAGCCGTTGCGGCCAATGGAGGCGTGAACCATCGGATGGAAGTTCTCTCTCTCTTTCTCTCTCTGCCTCTCTTCCTCTCTCTGTGTAATTCTGATTTTCAAATAAATAAATAAAAATCTTAAAAAAATAAAAAAGGGGAAATTACTCCAAATGGAAGCTGTTTGATATAGAATGAAAAGTAATCTAAGAGACATTATACAAAACTAGGTTTTAAATCACTGGGTAAGTCACTGAACTTTGAAGCCAGATTTTTCATCTTTAAAAGTAAAAGTTTTACCATCTGTCCTACCTTTTTCACAAAGCTGTAAAAATCAAATGAGACAAAGTTTGTTAAAAGCACTCTGCAAATAATATTACTCATAATATCAACTCATATTTGCTGTTAAGAGAATTATAAATCAAAGTTTTTATTACAAACATATTAGGGCAGGCAGTTTGGTCTAGCATTTAAGATGCCAGTTAGGATGCCCATGTCTCCTATCCAGTGTCTGGCTTCAATTTCACAGCTACAGCTCCTGAGTCTGTCTAGGTTCCTGCTAATGAGGATTCTGGGAGACAGCGGTGATGGCTCAAGAAGTTGGGTTCTGCCACCCGTGTAAAGACCTGGATTTAGTTCCCAGCTCCTGGCTTTAGCTGTGTCTTTGTAGGCATTTGAGAAATAAACCAGCTGATGGGCTCTCTGTCTTTAATGAAAACATTTAAGAAAAAATGTTAATAAGAGAGCCAGCGCTGTGGCACAGCAGATTAAAGCCCTGGCCTGAAGCTCTGGCATCCCATATGGGTGCCAGTTCTAGTCCCAGCTGCTCCTCTTTTGATTCAGCTCTCAGCTATGGCCTGGGGAAGCAGTAGAAGATGGTCCAAGCCCTTGGTCCCCTGCACCCAAGTGGGAGACCTGGAAGAAGCTCCTGGCTCCTGGCTTCGGACTGGCACAGCTCTGGCCATTGCGGCCATCTGGGGAGTGAACCAGCAGATGGACGACCTCTCTCTCTGTCTCTACCTCTCTCTGTAACTCTGTATTTCAAATAAATAAAATAAATCTTAAAAAAAAAAGTTAATAAGGGTTCTCTTGGTGTCCACACTGAAAGCAAGTACTTTTCCTGATAGTTCTAATGGTATCAATAAACAATATGGTGATTTCTTTTTGTCTAACAGGTATGGAAACAGCACAAATCGATCTCACATTCTAAATGACATAAAGGTTAAAGAAGTGCATAAAAGCATTCAGACCGGTTCTCCAGGTCTTAACAATCTAAGACAACATTTAGTCTATTGCACTTTCAGCTTATTCCAGCTGAAAGAAATAATGTATTAAATAATCCTTTAAATTCCAAACTGCATACAAAAAATTCTATGGAACTCAAGCAGTAACTTCAAAAATCAAGGCAGACCCAGTAATAAAGTTCTGACCATCAATCACAACAAATGAAGACAGGCATGATAAAGCAATGACATAATTTGGTATTCTGTGTAAGTACTTCATGTGGACCAAAATATCTGATTTTCACATCTATAAGCTAGGGGTACTATTAATTCATTCATATTTTATAGCCAAAGAAAGTGAGACTAGGAAAAGTTACCTTTGGGCCGGCATTGTGGCATAGTGGGTATACCTATTGCTGAGAGGCTGGTAAGCCATATGGGTGCTGGTATGTGTCCTACCTGCTCTACTTCCCTGCTAATGCCCTAAGAAAAGCAGCAGAAGATGGCCCAAGTGTTTGGGCCCCTGCTACCCATGTGGGAGACCTAGAAGAAGCTTGTGGCTCCTGGCTTTGGACTGGTTCAGCCCTGGCCATGGGGGACATTGCGGAGTAAACCAGTGGATGGAAGATCTCTCTCTCTCTAGTAAGTAAGTAAGTAAGTAAGTAAATATTTTTAAAAAAGAAAAGGATCTTACCCAAGGTCATGGATTGTAATTTGTAGGGCCAGATTCTGAATCAGGCAACAAAACCTCATTGCTCACACTTTTTTATAAATAAAATTTTATTTACTTGAAAGGCTAAAAACAGAGATAGCAATCTTAACAGACCAAGCCAGGCTGAAACCAGACACCTGGAACTCAAGTTGGGTCTTTCACATTGGTTAGCAGAGACCTAAATATCTGAACCATCACCTACTGCCTCTTAGGATGCACATTAGGAGGAAAGTGGAGTTGGGACTTGAACCCAGGCATTCTCATATCAGATGCAAGTGGCATCTTAACCAGTACGCCAAACACTTGCCCCTCCGGGCTCATAAACTCTATGCAGTTTTCTCTATATACTGGCTAAGTTGTATGTTTATTAGATTTCATTTTCTGCACTAAAAATAAAACAAAAACAAAACCTCCTCAAAGGGCAAAATAGTCACCAGATGTGTGCTTTCATCTATTTTCTTTTTTTTTTCATATCCAATCCTGGAGAAATGACAAGCAGTGATGACCACATTACACGGCAGAACAGGGTGATGAACGAAGGGCTAAGGCAATACTTCCCACATGTACACACTGGAATAGCCAGTTGTATTAAATTTTTAAGTTCAAAATTAAGCTTTGTTTTAGTAGATTTCTTTATTCACAGTGGCTGACTTTTTTTTTTTTTTTCAGGCAGAGTGGACAGTGAGAGAGAGAGAGAGAGAAAGGTCTTCCTTTTTCCGTTGGTTCACCCCCTCAATGGCTGCTGCGGCCGGCGCACTGCAGCCAGCGCACTGTACTGATCTGAAGCCAGGCGCCAGTAAGTGCTTCTCCTGGTCTCCCATGCGGGTGCAGGGTGCTTGGGCCATCTTCCACTGCACTCCCGGGCCACAGCAGAGAGCTGGACAGGAAGAGGAGCGACCGGGACAGAATCCAGCGCCCCGACCAGGACTAGAACCTGGGGTGCCGGCACCACAGGTGGAGGATAGGCTAGCCTATTGAACTGCGGCACCGGCCAACAGTGGCTGACTTTTAAAAAAGCCCAATCCGGCTGGCGCTGCGGCTCACTAGGCTAATCCTCCGCCTTGCGGCGCCAGCACACCGGGTTCTAGTCCTTGGGCCCTGCACCCCATGGGAGACCAGGAGAAGTACCTGGCTCCTGCCTTCGGATCAGCGCAGTGCGCCGGCTGCAGCGCTGGCCGCGGCGGCCATTGGAGGGTGAACCAACGGCAAAAGGAAGACCTTTCTCTCTGTCTCTCTCTCTCTCTCACTGTCCACTCTGCCTGTCAAAACAAACAAACAAACAAAACAAAACAAAAATAAAAAAGCCCAATCCAATGACTTTAAGTCTGCAGTCACTGTGGCTGACAATGTACTACATTACTTGCAACATAGTGCAGTAATACTTGAAACAGTGTTTGTTGGTAGAAATAGTACCAGAAAATATTTGTAATCATGCAGTTCCACCTACTTTGCATCAACATAACCAACTACCCCCACCTCTACTTTCCCTCTTCCCATGATTATTTATGTATACCTCAATACAAAGTCTAGTATATAAGCAAAGAAATACAAGTCTGCAAAAATGCAATTCTGATCAAAGCTTTAAGATAATCTTTAAAAAGATTTATTTATTTATTTGAAAGGCAGAGTTGCAGAGTGAAAGAAAGGAAGCAAGGATAGGAGGGAGGAAGAGGGAAGGGAAAGAGGGAGAGACAGAGAGACAGAGATATCTTCAATAGGCTGGTTCATTCCCCAAATGGCAGCAATGGCTGGGTCTGCAGCTGGGCTGGGCCAGGCCAAAACCAGGGCTAGGAGCTTTATCCCAGTCTCCTGATAAAGGTACAGGAGTCCAAGTACTTGGGCCATCTTTCTCTGCTTCCCCAGATGCCTCAACAGGGAGCTAGATTGGAAGTGGAGCAGCTGGGTCTCAAACTGGCACTCAGAGGCTGGTTCTGTGGTGCAGTGGGTTAAGCTCTGGCATGCAGTACCAGCATCCCATGTGGACACTGGTTCAAGTCCTGGCTGCTCTACTGATCCAGCTCCCTGCTAATGTGCCTGGAAAAGCAGCAGTAGACGGCCCAAGTCCCTGCCCCCGCATCCATGTGGGAGACCTGGAAGAAGCTCCTGGCTTCGACCTAGTCTGCTTCGGCTTGGTCTAGCCCAGCCTCAGGTGTTATGGCCATTTGGGGAGTAAACCACCAGATGGAAGATCTCTTGGTCTCCCCTCGCTCTGTAACACTTTCAAATAAAGAAATAAATCATTTTTTTTAAAGATTTATTTTTTATTTGAGAGTCAGAGTTACAAGTTACAAAAAGAGAGAGCGAGAGTGAGAGAGAGAGAGAGAGAGGTCTTCCATCCGATGGTTCACTCCCCAATTGGCTGCGACAGCTGGAACTGTGCCGATCCGAAGCCAGGAGCCAGGAGCTTCTTCCTGATCTCCCACACAGGTGCAGGGGCCCAAGGACCTGGACCATCTTCTACTGCTTTCCCAGGCCACAGCAGAGAGCTGGATCGGAAGTGGAGCAGCCAGGACTAGAACAAGCACCCATTTGGGATGCCGGCGCTTCAGGTCAGGGCATTAACCCACTGTGCCACAGCGCTGGCCGCAGAAATAAATCTTTTAAAACAACCCCCCGCACCCCCCCCAAAAAAAACACCTAGTGCCCACATGAGATGTCAGTGTCGCAAGTGGCAACTTATACCACCACAATGCCAGCCCCTAAAATACTTTTAACCAAGAAAACTACTTTGAGTACAACATCTCTGCTGGGGAAATTTCTAACTAGAAAGAACATTAATCTTGGAAAATATCGGCTTACTTGTGTCTAATTCTGTTTTTTTCAAGTTATGGCTGAATGAACTGTGTATTTTTTTTTACCTAAAGAATACTGTATAGGCAAACAGAAAATAAAACTTTGCAGCCAATGTCAATATGTTGAGGGCAGTGATCAAGGATCACAAACATGCAAATACTTATGGATTTTAGAAGAGCTGAAAAAGAGTTAACATTTAATGAAATAATTAATTAAAATTACAAATATATGTGGAGATAGGAGAATGCTTAAATTCAAAAAAGAAATATTCCTATAATGATAAAACTTCCAAGTAACCACATAGGCCAAAAAGAGCCCTCAACTAAACAGAAACTGTATCACAGTTAAGCAGTGACCATATACAAGTGAAAATATAATGATTACAGAGGAATTTCTGTGTAGAATTATTTCTGAATACCAACTGCACTAGCTATCTTCACTCAAGAGTTGAATTCTCGGGGCCAGCACTGTGGTGTAGCAGGTAAAGCCCGGCTGCTCCACTTCTGACCCAGCTCTCTGCTATGGCCTGGGAAAGCAGAAGATGGCCCAAGTCCTTGGGCCCCTGCAACCGTTTGAGAGACCCAGAAGAAGCTTCTGGCTCCTGGCTTCGGAGTGGCTAACTCCAACCGTTGTGGCCATTTGGGAGTGAACCAGTAAAAAATAAATAAATCTTAAAAAAAAAAAAAAAAAAAAAAGGAGTAGAATTCTCAGAACAGCATAGACTGGAAAGGACTGAAAATATTATCTACATTTACACACACACATTGATAAGGAGAAATTTCTCAGTAGCTAGATCTATTAGACCTTTGACATTTAAACAAACAAATGATGAAATGATCAGCTCATAATGCTCTGTTGGAGTCTAATTCTTTGGGTCTCACATAATTCTCAAGATTCCTCAAAAATGAGTTACAGGGGCTGGCACTGTGGTGTAGTAGATACAGCTGCCACCTGCGACACCAGCATCCCACACACCATACACACCAGTTCAAGTCCTGGCTGTTCCAATTCTGATCCAGCTCCCTGCTAACGTACCTGGGAAAACAGAAGAGAATGGCCCATGTGCTTGGGCCCCTACACCCACCCAGGAGACCTGGAAGAAGTTCCTGGCTTTGTTATGGCCCCAGCCTAGAATCTGTGGCCATTTAGTGAATGACTAATGGATGGAAGATCTGTCTCTCCCTCTCTCTCTTTGTAACTCTTCCTTTCAAATAAATAAATAGAAGTCTTTCTATAATTATTTACCAATATAAATAAATTCACATTAGTTAAGAAGTATCAATTAGAAATAAGAACTGAAATTCTCTAAGAGTACAAGTAGCATGCTTTGTTTGAGATACAGTTTTGGACTAAGAATGTTAACTAGAAAATATTTATAGCCAAATCAGAAACTTCTCAAACACAGGAAACACCTTTATTACTAAGAACATTCGAATCCAGGGATCAAAAGAAGAAGCTACAACTAAGCACATATGATTTAATTTTCTAGAAGGTAAAAATCTTAATATTTATTACATCTAGAGCTCTGATTCTAATATTGCCTTATACTGGAAAGAAGTAAATAATTGAAATATAGGCCTATAATCTGTAAAACATATACCAAGCACAGCAAACATCTCAAGACTTACCTCAATATTAGATTAATTCAGAAAAAAATAGTACTATAATGGTCCCCCAAATCTCCCAGGGTTATTTTGAGTAAATGGATTAATATTTACAAAGTACACTTATCCATATGCTCAGCACAGAGTAGAGGTTCTGTGTTAGTTACCACATCACCATTTTGGTCTTTGTTCAGACTCTTCTACTCAACGTGTTCCTATGTTTCACCTTCAAATCAGCTAGTACATCAACTCTAAACAAACCTTAAAAATGTCTCTTCATTGCTAGGGAAAATGTCATTGTGTAACCGATGTCACTACTACAGATCCTGTTGTGAAATCTCACCAGGGCCTTCAGGACTGGGTGTCAATCTTTTTATCAATGTTTGCTCCACTTTGTAGCTCATTCTCTCCCCTTCTTGATAAATGTACCAAGTCCAGTCATTATATTTTTTTCCTCAAGTCCCACTCAAAGGTTGAGTTTGTCCCTCATATTTAAGAACAGCCTTTCTATCTGCCCTCTACTATTACCCCTGCAATTCCACAAGCCAGAAACCTACAAGCCATATATCTGCTGCCTGTATACAACTGACAACCAAGCTAGTTCTCTGGATTTCATCTCCTAAATATTTCTTTAAATTCTGTATGTTTTAACATTCCTATTTCCACTGTTGATTCCTCCAAGAGAAATACAGCAATTAAGGAGAATCATGAGAGGGTAAATTATCAGAAGCGAGTGAGATCTGATATTGTATTTAAAGAGAGAAAAGGAGACAGACAGGTCTTCCATCTGCGAGTCACTCCCCAGATACCTACAACAGCTGGGGATGGGCCAGGGCAAAGTCAGGAATGAGGAAGTACTTGAGCCATCATCTGCTACCTCCAAGGGTGCACTTTAAGGAAGCTGGAATCAGAAGTACAGCCATCCAACTGAGACACTCCAATATAGGATGTGGATGTTAACAATTTTGCCAAATGTCTGCTTCTGATATATATTTTTTAAGTTTCATTTTTATTTATTTATTTGGAAGGCAGAGCTATAGGAAGGAAGAAGTAGGAGAAGAGGAGAGGAAGACAGCAGGAAGGAGAGGGAGAGAAAGCTCTTTTGCCCACTGGTTCACTTCCCAAATGCCCATAATAGCTGCGGCTGGGCCAGGCCAAAGAGAGGAACCAGGAACACCATCCTGATCTCCCACATGGGTGTCAGGAACCCAAGTGCTTGGCCCATCATCTGCTGTCTCCCAGGCACATGGGCAGGAAGCTGGATCAGAAGCAGAAGTAGGACTCAATCCTAGGCGCTCAAACATGGGATGCAGGCATCCCAGAGGGTGGCTGAACCTACTATGCCACAACGCTGACCTCTAGCCCTTGATACTTTATTCTTCAGAGTTCAGTCTTACATCCTTCAAATCTATCATTCAACATGAGTCAAACAATTTACTGAAATTCAGTAACCCTGGCTACTGCACTTCACCTGTCTAAAAATATTCCACCTTCTTCCTGTGAGTTGGTAACCTTTCAGGGTAAGAGACTAGATTCTTTTCCACCAAACATGGATGTACTTTAGGAAGCACAAGAACCTTTTCAAACACTATGCAAAACAAAACAAAAACAAACCTTTTCCAAAAACACAGGTATGATTTTCTGTAGAGAGAAAATGGCCCCAAATTTGGTACCCAAATTTAAATTATCAAGGGTCTATTTCAATTATCAAGGGTCTATGACCCCTAGATAAGGCATGAGCTCATTATCAGGGCTTGTAAAAGTTCTCAGCTCTGGCCTTGATCCATGTCTGTTTCACCAGCTGTCCTTCCAAGTGGGATGATGGTGTAGTAGACATCTGTTATTTTTGTATCTCTAGTATCCCTTCCTCCTTTTGGAAACAGCAGCCTAACTCTCTATTGGGAAACAACCCTCATCTCCCTGAATATTTCGATGGAAATGTTAATCAAGGTGTCCCACCTTCCACTGGGCAAGGGCTATACGTGTGACCTAAACTCAGGTTAGGCCAAACAGGCTGTTTCCCAGGAAGATGTATCTTGAGCAGAATGAAGTAAGGCTGCAAAATGGTTCGAGCCAATTCATTACTCCTATGGTGCATTAAAGCCACTGTTTCTTACCTGGAACTTGACCCCTGCAAAATGCTCTTGTTTTTCTTAGGGCTTCCCGAGAACTAGCTGCTCACTTCTTAAATTCTGTTACTCAATATCCATAAAACCAACATTTTTCTCCTTAAACCAATCATGTTAGTCATTTATTCATCCTTTTAGACACTATTTATTGAACTCTATTATGGTCAGCTCTATGTGTCAACTTGTTAAGTCTTAGTACCCAGTTATTCAGAAAACAGACATGGCTGTCGCTGTAAAATTATGTAAATGTGGCTAGCATTTATAATCAGCTGGTTTTAAGTAAAGAAGATTATCCTCAATAATGTGGGTAGGCCTCATCCAATCAGCTGAAAGGCCATAAAAAAAAAAGCTTCCTTAAAGAAGAAATTTGCTGCTGGTAAGCTCTAGATGGAAAGTGTACAGTCTCCTGGCCTCAATTTGCCAGTTCCCACATCATGCAAGCCAATTCTTTGAAACAAAATCTATTTCTATAATGCGCGCATGCCTACATGTTTGGTTCCCTAACTAGGACAAGAACCAGTGAACAAGACAACACAGTGATGTTTCTGTTGCCTACAACCAAAGAACCCTAAATATAGTTAAATTCAAGGATTCTTCAAAAAGTTCAGAGAAGCAGGTGGCCTAGTACTTAGGGTGCCTGTATCCCATATCAGAATATCTGGGTTCAATAAGTGGCTCAGCTACCGATTAGAGGCTCTTGTGAACACAGGAAGGGAGCTATAGTAATGGCTCAAGTAATTGGGCTTGTCACCATGTGGGTCATCTGGACTAGGTTCCTGGCTCCTGGTCTACCCACGGTTATTTCAGGAAGCTGGAGAGTGAACCAACAAGTGAAAATTCTCTCTCTTTGCTCTCTCATTCTGACCCTCAAATAAATAAATAAGTTCCCAGAAAACACAAATTACCTTTTAATTCCATTTTTGCATGAACTTTTTTTTTTTTTTTTTTTTTTTGACAGGCAGAGTGGTCAGTGAGAGAGAGACAGAGAGAAAGGTCTTCCTTTGCCGTTGGTTCTCCCCCTCAATGGCCACTGCAGCCGGCGCACTGCGCTGATCTGAAGCCAGGAGCCAGGTGCTTCTCCTGGTCTCCCATGCGGGTGCAGGGCCCAAGACTTGGGCCATCCTCTACTGTACTCCTGGGCCACAGCAGAGAGCTGGTCTGGAAGAGGAGCAACCGGGACAGAATCCGGTACCCCAACCGGGACTAGAACCCGGGGTGCTGGCGCCGCAGGCGGAGAATTAGCCTATTGAGCTGCGGCGCCAGCCACATGAACCTTTTAAAGCGCCCTTATATGTCACTGTTTGCAGGTTTAGAACGTTTCATTATTTATGTGTTAATAAATAGTTTAAAAGTTCAATGCTGTGAGCAGAATTTTAAAATTCTGAAGTGATACCAAAAAGTTAATTTTCTAAATTCCTTCCAAAGTACAGGGAAATTAAAGAATGAAGGCATGGCCGGCGCCGTGGCTCAATAGGCTAATTCTCCGCCTGCGGCGCCAGCACCCCGGGTTCTAGTCCCGGTCGGGGCGCCGGATTCTGTCCCGGTTGCCCCCCTTCCAGGCCAGCTCTCTGCTATGGCCCGGGAGTACAGTGGAGGATGGCCCAAGTCCTTGGGCCCTGCGCCCGCATGGGAGACCAGGAGAAGCACCTGGCTCCTGCCTTCAGATCAGCGCCGTGCGCTGGCTGCAGCGCGCCAGCCGTGGCGACCACTGGAGGGTGAACCAATGGAAAAGGAAGACCTTTCTCTCTGTCTCTCTCTCTCACTGTCCACTTTGCCTGTTTAAAAAAAAAAAAAAAAAAAAAAAAAAAAGAATGAAGGCATACTTAAGAAAGAAAAGGTTTCTAAAACAGTTTTCAGAATGCAAATTCCCTTATTCTACTTCAGGGGTCAGCAGTAAACTGACCAACAGGCCAAATCTAGATTACTACTACTTTTTTGTGTGTGGCCTGCGAGCTAAAAATGATTTTTGATTTACAAATTTTTTTTCAAAACAGTAATACTCTGACATGTGAAACTTTTGTGAAATTCAAATGTCAGTGTCCATAGACAGCCACACACATTTGTTTACATACAGTTTATGGCTGCCTGCACCCAACAGCAGCAGAGTTGAATAGTCACCCCTTGTGTTCTGTCCCTCAGTATCTAAGGGGAATTGGTTCCAGAACCCCTTCTCCAGATTCCAAAGTCATGAACACACAAGTCTCTTACATAAAATGATATAGCAATCACATCTAACCAAACCCAAACCCTCCCATACACTTTACACCATCTATAGATTACTTCTAATACATAATACAATATAAATGTCATGAAAATAGTTTTTACACTGTACTATTTAGGGAATAATCAGGAAAAAGAGCCTGTACATTTTCATTACAGATGCAACTGTTCCTAACAGTGGTTACTGAATCCACAGATGCAGAAGCCAAGGATATGGAGTGACAATTGTGTTTGCAACAGAGAATATGTGGCCTTAAAAATCTAACATTTTATCTAGCCCTATTAGAAAAATTTTGCTAAACCCTGCTCTAATTATTTAGAGGAAGTATTAACTTAATGTCAAGGGGAATGGGCAAGCAAAGGTTAAGAAATGTCTTAGAGGATACAAGAAAAGGAATCAATTAGTCTTTTTTTTTTTTTTTTTTTGACAGGCAGAGTGGATAGTGAGAGAGAGAAGCAGAGAGAAAGGTCTTCCTTTGCTGTTGGTTCACCCTCCAATGGCCGCCGCGGCCGGCGCATCGCGCTGATCCGAAGGCAGGAGCCAGGTACTTATCCTGGTCTCCCATGGGGTGCAGGGCCCAAGGACTTGGGCCATCCTCCACTGCACTCCTGGGCCACAGCAGAGAGCTGGCCTGGAAGAGGGGCAACTGGGATAGAATCCGGCGCCCCGACCGGGACTAGAACCCGGTATGCCGGCGCCGCAAGGCAGAGGATTAGCCTATTGAGCCACGGCGCCGGCCTAATTAGTCTTAACATTGTGCACTTGCAGTGTACAAAGTGATGTTTTGAACAGTTTACATATATGAAGATTTTTAATATTCACATTGCTATGAGGTGGGGACTATTATCCTCATTTTATAGCTGAGGCAGACAGGCTAAAACTAAATTGTCCAGCTCAACAGACATAAATTATAAAACCAGGATTGCAACCAAGGCAGTTCGGCTCTAGCATGTGTGTGGTTAACCGCAACACCATATTGCCTTATCAGTCATCTTTTCTACCTAATCTGCAGTGCACAAATGATGTTGCTTTCCTAAGATTAAAGTACAGTCATGCACAACTTAATAGAGATATGTTATGAGAAATGCTTTGTTAGACAATTCTGTAGAGTACAAACATCAGAGTTCACAAATCTAGATGGTATAGCCTACTACACACACACACACACACACACACACAAACACAGAGTATCCTAGTGCTCACAGGGCCATGCCCACAAAATAACAAAGAATGATGTAACCAAGAGAGTCAGTAAACACAGCATCTATGATGCTGACATCAATGAAATACATCATACCATTTTTCAGTAAAAATGTTTTATGAGTAGGAGTAGGCTCTAAAGTAATGATAAAAGTATAATAAATACATAAACTAGTAGTCATTCACTACCTTTATCAAGTATTACATAGTATATGTATAATTACATGTACTATATTTTTACACAACTGGCAACATGGTAGGTATGTTTACACCAGAATCACCAGACAAATGAGTAATGCATTAGGCTATACCATTAGGAAGGCTACAGTATCACTAGATTATAGGAATTTTTCAGCTCCATTATCATCTTATGGACCATCTCCATACGTGCAGCCTGATCAAAACTATGCAGTGGAGCCAGCATTATGGAGTAGTGGGTAAGCTGCCACCTGTGATACTGGCATTACATATGGGTGCCAATTCGAGTCCTGGTTGCTCTACTTCCAATCCAGCTCCTTGCTAATGGGCCTGGGAAAACAGTGGAAGATGGCCCGAGTGCTTCCTCGTAACTACCTTTCAAATAAATAAATCTTTTCTTAAAACAATTATTTATTTATTTGAATAGCAGAGTTACAGAAAGGGAGAGGGAGGAGGGGAGGAGCAGAGGGGGAGGGGGAGGGGGAGAGGGAGAGGTGTCTTCCACCCACTGGTTCACTCCCCAGATGGCCGCGACGGCTGGAGCTGCACCAATCTGAAGCCAGGAGCCTCCTCTGGGTCTTCTACATGGGTGCAGGGGCCCAAGGACTTGGGGCATCTTCTACTTTTTTCCCAGGCTATAGCAGAGAGCTGAATCAGAAGTGGAGCAGCCGGGACTCGAACTGGCACCCCATATGGGATGCTGGAACTGCAAGTGGAGGCTTAACCTGCTACGCTGCAGCGCCGGCCCCAATAAACCTTAAAAACAACAACAACAACAAAAACCACTAGGGGCCAGTGCTGTGGCAGGTAAGGCCGCCCCCTGCAGCACCAGCATCCCACTTAGGTACCGGTTCAAGCCCTGGCTGCTCCACTTTGGATCCAGCTCCCTGATAATGCTCCTGGGAAAGCAGAGGAAGATGGCCCAATTCCTTGGTCCCTGCACCCACATGGGAGATGGGGATGAACCTGACTCTTGGCTTCAGCCTGACCCAGCCTTGGCAGTTGTGGCCATTTGGGAAGTGAACCAATGAATGGAAGCACTCTCTGCCTCTTGTTCTCTGTTACTCTTTTTTTCAAATAAATAAATCTTTAAAAAAATGAAAAATACTATATAGCGCATAATCAAATTACAAACCCTGTAGTTTAACCAACACTGGCCTAAGTTCAAAGTTTGTGGTAGTGTATTTCTTAGAGAATTTGAGAGATTAAAAAGACCTATACCTATGTTAAGAACACCTCAAGAAGTTTCATGGAAAATGGAATTAAAAGATAAGGCTATTTTGGTACAAAAATTTTTTGAAATCCATGCATCTTTTCATAATCTAAACAAATTTTTTTAAAGACTCATTGTATGCACGCATTTCAAATTTTTTTGCACCAAAATAAACTTATCTTTTGCAGTCAGCATTGTGGTACCACTGGTGAAACTGTCACCTGTGATACTTGATGCCAGCATTTCACCTGAACGCAGCTTGATGTCCCGGTTGTTCCACTTCTGACCACCTCCCTGCTAATGTGCCTAGGAAAGCAGAAGATGGCCCAAGTTCCTGGCCCACTGCCACGAATGCAAGAGACCAGCATGGAGTTCCTGGCTCTTGGCTTCCACTTGACCCAGCCCTGGCCATTATGGCCATTTAGGGAGTGAAACCACAGATGGGAGATCTCTCCATCTGTAACTCTGCCTTCCAAAAGTGAGTAAATTTTCAAAAATAACAATAAATAAGCTTTTTCAAGTATCTTTATGTATATACACACACATTCATATGTACATACACATAGATTAAAGGCAGGAAAACTGGGGAATAAAGTCCCTTGGATTCAACCATGTCTTCCTGTCACTCCCCCTCTTCGTGGAGGAACGACACAGGACCCTGCACTGTTCTTTGGTCTGCTCGGCCCTCCCCGGGTTTGCTGCTGGTTCTTCCCGGGTTGGCTACCGACCCTTCCACCTCTGTGGAAGGGCGGTTCCCCCTGCCACTTTCCCCACTTCCGCGGGGGAGCGGCACACCGCCGGCCGGCTCTCTTGGGGGCTGCTCAGATGTTCCTCAGGTGTTCCTTCAGATAGATGTTCCTGGTGCATGTTGTCTCTCTCCTCCTTTATAATCCTCTTCCACCAATCCCAACTCTGCTACCCACACGCTGAGCACGCTGCTCTCCTCCAATCAGAAGCAGCTCCTGCAGCTTGTCAAGTTGGTGAGAGGCAGCTGGGTAGAAGCTGTTTGCTCCTCTCCCAGCGCCATATTGTGGGACAGCAGATGCATAGAATAAGTCTTAATTCCAGTAACAGTATAGTCCGAGTTGCTCCCCACATCTTCCATACTTAAACTCAGAAGCTCAGATCTTTATGCAGGCTAAGATAAGTATGTTCTCCTCCAATACGCCTTCCCTCTTTATGACCAATGAAATAACATACTTTTTTATTTATTTTTTTTGTTTTTTTTTTAATCTTTTTTCCTTTTCTTATTTTTTATCTTTTTAAAATTTTGTTCTCCTATGCTTTTTTTTTTTTTTAAAGATGTATTTATTTATTTCAAAGGCAGAGTTACAAAGAGGCAGAGGCAGAGAGAGAGGTCTTCTATCCGCTGGTTCACTCCACAAATGGCCGCAATGGCTAGAGCTGCGCCAACCCAAAGCAGGAGCCAGGAGCTTCTTCTGGGTCCCCCATGTAGGTGCAGGGGCCCAAGGACTTGTGCCATCTTCTACTGCTTTCCCAGGCCACAGCAGAGAGCTGGATTGGAAGGAAGTGGAGCAGCTGGGTCTTGAACCGGCACTCATATGGGATGCTGGCAATGCAGATCGAAGGTTTACCCACTAAGCCACAGTGCCAGCCCCTGTTCTGTTTTTCTTAAAAAAAAAAAAAAAAAAAAGAACAAAAAGTAAAAATAACAATCTCTTATCTCTTGATGGCAGAGTCAGAATCAGGTTATTTCTCAAAGCTCCCCATTTAAATCTAATGTACAACCTTAATCAGGGTGGAGATCTGCTACACTAAATGGTGTCTTTTCAAGAAAAAGAATGATAATTAACAGAAAAGAATAAGTAGAGACACCTGGGTAGAGATGAGGACCAGCCCCCCCAACAAAATTTGTCTCTGAAGAATGAAATTTTTATCTACTTGCATGCTAGTATATAATATTTCCAGTCTACATGTGAAATTTTTTAAAAAGGTGTGAAAGCAAAACTAATATTTCTATGTATATAGGTACAAATGTATGTTTTTACAGGAATATCTCTAAGGATACATAACTGATAACCATTACTTTTGTCTTATTTATACTTTTTCTTGATATGCATAGTTTGCATTATCTGAATTTATTCCTTCTAAAATGTATTACTTAATAAAAATAATAAACTTTTTAAAAAGTATGACTGAAATTATGTCTAAAGATTACTTTAATAAAACTTTGAGTAGGAAAACAATTATAAAAAGGGCTAGCAAGAATTACTTGATGTTTTCCTGAAAGGCAACTTACTATTTAATCAACACAAAACAAAAATAATATCTTCCAACTTCTAGGTGCTATGGACATGCATATCCTGATAACCTATTTTCACTGGATGGCTATTACTAATTAAAGTCTCACAATATACAGTATGAGGAAAAACACTTTAATGATAAAATGGAAGTATCTGAAATTTTATAAAACACAAGCTTCTCTTTTATATTCGTTTTTGTAACCATTTATAATAATCTCATGCAACATTTAGTTACAATCAAGTATCCTCCTTATATGAAGCATTTATTTAAATGGCTATGAAGTTTTTATATGGTTCTAGCCTATAGAAAAAAAAAGTAGGCAATAGAAGTGGATAGGGCTATATCTAAGCAATCACATAGGTTTCACCGAAAGTCCAAAGTCATAAAAATTAGTGCTCAAGCATGAGTTGTCATCTGTTTGTGGCTGTGGATCTTGAAACACAGAACTCAGTTTCAAATACATTCTCACAGAACACTGAAGTTACATTTTGCACCTAAGAATAAACCTTGTAACCTGGCTAAATGGTAAGCCTCCATAGATATATCAGTTGACATGTTAACTTTTATAAAAAAATGAAAAAGCAACAACAATTATGTACTGAAGTGATTAAAAAAAAATCTAGGGAACAGCACCGTGGTGTAGTGGGTAAAGCTGCCACCTGCAAGTCAGCATCCCTTATGAGTGCTGGTTCGAGTTCCAGCTGCTCCACTTCCAATCCAGCTCTTGCTATTGCCTGGGAAAGCAGTAGAAAAAGGCCCAAGTCCTTGGGCCCGTGCACCCATGTGGGAGACCCAGAAGAAGCTCCTGGCTCCTGGCTTAGGCCCAGCTCAGTTCTGGCCATTGTGACCATTTGTGGAGTGAACCAGTGGGTGGAAAACTCTCCATCCCCGCTGTAACTCTGCCTTTCAAAAAATAAATAAATCTTTTAAAAAAAGAGAGAGAGAGAAAAATCTAAGAGCCCAGAAATCTAGGAATCCCCACTAAATTCCCTTTCTTTTAATGCCTTTTTTCCCTCCTTTTATGAACTAAAAAAAAAGATTTATTTTACCTATTTGAAAGTCAGAACTACAGAAAGAGAAGGAGAGAAAGACACAGATCTTCCATCTGTTGGTTCATGCCCCAAATGGTCACAACAACTGAAGCTGGGCAAGGCTGAAGCTAGGAGCCAGGAGCTTCTTCTAGGTCTCCCGTGTGGGTGCAGGGGCCCAAGCACTTGGATCATCTTCCAAGCTTTCCCAGGTGCATTAGCAGGGAGCTGGATTGGAAGTGGAGTAGCTGGGACTCAAATCAGAGCTCATATGGGACACCAGTGCTGCAGACTGGGGCTTAACCCACTGTACCACAATGCTGGCCCCCTTTGATGATCTTAAAGATTCAAATTTCTTCACAAATTACTAAATATATCTTATTATTCCTCAGCTCTACTGGGCACAAGGCATTATGAAGAATTTAGAAGAAATAAGATGCATTCATAAATTACCATTAAAATAAAGTTACTTCATAACCACAGTGACAGAAAAACAAAAAAAAGAGGTTATCTAAATCTGTGAAAATCAGCACTAACCACTGGCCTTCTCTGGTCACCATTATTCACAAAGAAAATGTTCTGAATCCTACGATGAACATTAAACATACAGAGAACAAAAATTACTAAGGGGTAATAAAAACTTGAGATGTTCTCAGTTACACTCAATTCTCCAGTTAATAGACTCATTTGACACATCAGCTTTTAAAAATGCAGGATTCAAAATTCTACCTATATCATATTATGAACTTCCCATGTTAAATGCTTTAGGTCTAAAATGTTCAGCTGTAACTAGCACAGATTTACTGAGCAGACAAAAAAGGAAGCTACCTAAACACTCGGCTAATGGTCTAATTTAACTAATGTGGAAAACACAAAGTTAATCAAAATAGGGGACACAACACCCAAGACACTGTTCCAGTCACCAGGATGTTTTACTCCAGTTTCCCAGAGACATCAATGCTGACTTTTTGATAATAAACATAATAGCAGCAATAATACGTAAGTGTTTTTGTATGCCAGGAATATTTATCCTCAAAAAAGCCAAAGAAATATACTTGTTTTTTATACATGAGAAAACTGAGAACTAAAAAGTTAAGGAACAGCTAATAGGTACCATGTATGTGCAAACTGTCTGCTGATCACAAATACTCACATATTCTTAAATGGCATATTTAAATCACATATTTAAAGTGAGATTTAGCATACTATTTATATAAATAGGTTTAAATCCTATAATTAACCACTTATTCATAACATATATATGAATGAAAAGAAATGAGGCAAACCTGATTTAAAACAAATTTTCCAAATCACCGTATCAACTGCATAAAACTTTTCCCACTTCTCTCACTCCCCACACTCAGAAAATAGTAAAAATATTTTTACCATAACATGGAATTCTATTCCAAAAATTCTATTTAATTTCTTTTTAAACACTTTAATTCATTCAGTCTCCTCAGAATCTTCATCTTTAGAAGTTTTATTAAGTTTAATTTCATACTATATAATGAATTCACTTTGGAACTTTTGTGCTTATGAAATATATGTGCAGTGTGTGAAATTCAGAAAATAAAAGTCTAAAGAGGAAAATTAAAATGTCCCGGAATCCTACAACCTGGCAATAAACAACTATTTAGGTTCTTTTGGTGTATTTCCTTTCAGCCTGTATTCTACACATGAATAGACATTTTATAAAAATAAGTACTGAAATCATACTATGTAAACACTGGTACTCTGCTTTTATCTCCTTAACAATGGGACACTTTTTAAAAACTATACAGACAAAAGCAATTTTATGATTGTCTGTAAAACACTTTGGCTGGGGCCGGCACCATGGCACAGTGGGTTAATCTTCCGCCTGCATCCCATAGGAGCGCCGGTTCTATTTCCCGGCTGCTGCTCTTCCGATCCAGCTCTATGCTGTGGCCTGGGCAAGCAGTAGAAGATGGCCCAAGTGCTCGGGCCCCTGCACACATGTGGGAGACCGGGAAGAAGCACCTGGCTCCTGGCTTTGGATCAGCACAGCTTCAGCAGTTGCGGCCATCTGGGGAGTGAAACAACGAAAGGAAGACCTTTCTCTCTCTCTGTCCCTCTCACTGTCTGTAACTCTACCTCTCAAATAAATAAATAAATCTTAAAAAAACCCTTTGGCTTATAAACTAAAAAAACAGTTTATTATACTGTGAAAACCACAGGGTGGGGAAGAGATGGTTCTTTATATAAAGAACACTCTTTTACAAGTATCTGAATGTTTTGATAAATAATTTTTAACTTTTAATAATTAATAGTATTTTCTTTGCCCTATTAAAAAGCTTCCTATGTCCATCTTCAACATATCAACAACACACAGAAGACATTAAATACATGATTATGGAAGTATTATTGTTGCAGAAGATCAAAACTGGGACAATTCACTGTAAGACACAAGCTTAGCCCAGCATACTAGAACCTAAGTAGAGCCAGCTAAGGAAAACCACAAAGCAAAGATTGTTTATACACAGTATCTAAGGCCTTCTATTGCTTACACACACATGTGGGCAGATGGCACTGAGTGGCAACAAGATCTCAAGCTTGTTCCATTCATGACAGGGGCCCAAGTCGGAAGCATCAGGAGAATAAAAGAATGAGCACATCATCTAAAACCCTCTTGCCCCCGGTTTCAGCTACAGATTTTAGCTGATTACTGAATTAAAATACTATCATATTCCGGCTGGCACTGTGGCTCGCTTGGCTAATCCTCCGCCTGCGGCGCCGGCATCCCATATGGGTGCCAGGTTCTAGTCCCAGCTGCTCCTCTTCCAGTCCAGCTCTCTGCTGTGGCCCGGGAAGGCAGTGGAGGATGGCCCAAGTGCTTGGGCCCTGCACCCACGTGGGAGACTGGGAGGAAGCACCTGGCTCCTGGCTTCAGTTTGGTGTAGCTCCGGCCATAGCGGCCATTTGAGGGGTGAACCAATGAAAGGAGGACCTTCTTCTCTCTCTCACTGTCTAACTCTGTCAAAAAAAAAAATGCTATCATATTCCAAGATAAAAAAATACTAATTTGAGAGAAATACTAGTCAGAAGTTACTTAACACTTATTTAAAATTCAAAGAGACATTTTACACTAAAGTTTGTCCCATGTGTGAATGAAACTCAGTTTTCTAAATTTACAAGTTTTTTTTTTTAGATTTTTATTTATTTATTTGACAGAATTACAGACAGTGAGAGAGAGAGAGAGAGAGACAGAGAGAAAGGTCTTCCTTCCATTGGTTCACTCCCCAAATAACTGCAACAGACAGTGTTGCGCTGATCCGAAGCCAGGAGCCAGGTGCTTCCTCCTGGTCTCCCATGCGGGTGCAGGGCCCAAGCACCTGGGCCATCCTCCACTGCCTTCCCAGGCCACAGCAGAGAGCTGGACTGGAAGAGGAGCAACCGGGACTAGAACCCAGTGCCCATATGGGATGCTGGCACCGCAGGTGGAGGATTAGCCTAGTACACCATGGCGCAGGCCCCGGTACAAGAAGTTTTAATGAATACAGGGAATGTCACCAATTTTGAATTACTAACGTACTAAATTCTCATACTTTTTATCATCTGAATGTGAAAGAATCACCACTAAAATAATCCAGGCATACATGAAAGAATGCATAAGATTCACTTTCCTACATCACTTCCCTGAGGTTTAAGTTAATCTGATATTAAATCATTAAATTTATAAAAGTACCACTTACATCAATTTTTTGATATATACATGGGAAACTGATACTTGTACTGTGGATTCAAAACAACTTTCTGAAGTATGAAATCTTCATCCTGGGGATTGTGTATGTCATTATTAAATGATCAGAATGGAGAGCAGCAGGATACAAGAGTAGGGCAGGTTTAAAGGCAACCTACAGAAATCTAGCAAGAGAAAAAAAACTAACATGTTAAGAATATGAAGAACCAAAATACCACATAAAGTTATTTTTTATAAACCTGTCATATTTTAAGCAGTCTCAGACAACTAAAAACTAACTTTTAAAATACATTCCTTCCGGCCGGCGCCGCGGCTCACTAGGCTAATCCTCCGCCTAGCGGCGCCGGCACACCGGGTTCTAGTCCCGGTCGGGGCGCCGGATTCTGTCCCGGTTGCCCCTCTTCCAGGCCAGCCCTCTGCTGTGGCTAGGGAGTGCAGTGGAGGATGGCCCAGGTGCTTGGGCCCTGCACCCCATGGGAGACCAGGAAAAGCACCTGGCTCCTGGCTCCTGCCATCGGATCAGCGCGGTGCGCCGGCCGCGGCGGCCATTGGAGGGTGAACCAACGGCAAAGGAAGACCTTTCTCTCTGTCTCTCTCTCTCTCTCACTGTCCACTCTGCCTGTCAAAAATAAAAAAAATAAATTAAAAAAAAAAATACATTCCTTCCTCCCAGAAACAATGATCTTCATTTTGTCTAGGTTTACTGTACTCCCAACTCAAACCAACAAGACAGATGATGTGTGTTTTGTGAAGCAGTCATCAGCATGCCGCCACAAATGGTGACAGATTCATTATGTCCTCTCTGAAGGCCCGGTAGGCTGCAATATCTAGTCAGAAGTATTCTGTCCCTCAATATCAACTTATCTCCTCACAGCCTTCATTTCATCACTTTCACTTTTCTTCTTTGTGAAAATAAATCTTTTTCACAGTATAGCCCAACAACATTCATGTGTCACCCATTCCCCTGAGGCAAATCCTATATCATAATCCCTTCCCTGTCTCCAATCTTTCTCTAATAGAATTTCCTTCAATTTCTCAATTGTCTTCATTTACTTTCATCCCTTATGTATCTTATCCTGTAACACATTCAAAAAGAACTTTAAACTTAACTCATTAAGACATTAATTAATTTGAAGGATAAGAAATTTTAAGGGGGCCAGCATTGTGGTGTAGTAGGTAAAGCTCCCGTCTGTAGTGTGGGCATCCCTTATGAGTGCCAGTTCGATTCCCCACTGTTCCACTTCCGATCCAGCTCCTGGGAAAGCAGCAGAAGATAGCCCAAGTGCTTGGCCTGATGCACCCACCTGGGAGACCCAGAAGAAGCTCCTGGCTTCAGACAGGCTTAGCTTTGGCCATTGCAGACATCTGGGGAGTGAACTAGTGGATGGAAGAGCACTCTGTCCCTTCCCCTATCTCTGTAACTCTGACCTTCAAATAAATAAACAAATCTTTAAAAAAAAAAAAAAGAAATTTCATAAACATGGGAGTTTAAAGATCTCATATTATGATTCTAGCTGGGAATAGACATCAATTGAAAAAACAACCCTACCTTAACACTATATAAATATACAGAGTTAAAACTCTACTAGCCATTAAGTACCCCAGAATTGCCAGTTCATACTTCTGATACAGAAGGCAGAAACGATCACAAGTCCATCCATGTGCCCTCCCACTACACAAACAGAACTATAAAAGTTAGACCTCAGTAGGTTAACTAATGTTGGCTACAGAAACATTTCAAATGCTATTGTTATTCCTCACCTCATTTCAGAATACTACAATAAAATTTGATTTTTTCCTTTCCTTTTTTTTTATTATTTATTTTAAAGGCAGCAAGAGATCTTCCATTTATTGGTTCACTCCAAATGCCTGCAATGGCTAGGGCTGAGCTAGGATGAAGCCAGGAACCTGGAACTTAATCCAATTCTCCTACATGGGTGGCAGGGACCTCACTTGAGCCATCACCAGCTGCCTCCCAAGGTGTGCGTTAGCAGGAAGCTGGAATGGAGAGCAGAGCTGGAACCTGAATCCAGGCACTCTGAAATGGGATGCAGATGTACCAAGCGACATCTTAACCACTACATCAAATGCCAGTCTCAGAACACTAGAGTAAAATTTAAAATGGTTACAAAATATTTATTAAGAGATTCAAACAGAACCAAAAGATGGTATGCTGACTGTGAATACAAGGATTTAAAGCAGATTTTAAAAAAAGAAAAAAGAAAAAAAAAACTTGGTTAACAAAACCTAAGAGAAAATTGTATTTTCTAAGTATCTGGCCTTTATTTCCCTCCTCAGGAAAGCTCCTGGCTCCTGCCTTCAGATTGGCACAGCTCCAGCCAATGCGGCCATCTGGGTAGTGAACCAGCGGATGGAAGACCTCTCTCTGTCTCTACCTCTTTCTGTCATTCTTTCAAATAAATAAATCTTTTAAAAAAACCACACACACAAAATTGCTGATTCTAAAGGAGTGAGGAAAGAAACTTCCCTTAATAAAAGAGAGTAAGAAAAACACACAATATTCTATTCAACCAGTGAGTTTCTTTTTCTTTCATTTTAATCCTTCAAGATAAAGATATAAAAGTCTATTCATGTTTAATATACTTCTTATATCATCTCATGTAAAAATTGTATGAACCAGAATGGCCCAAACTAGGAAAGAACCTGTTCTCTTAGCTATAGTTTGGAGGGTAAAGAAGGGGAGAGATAGGTATTAATCCTGGGAGAGTAACTGTAGCTCTTGATTTCTGTTGACAAACAGGAGGCAGAAATAGTTTCAAAACTATTCAAAATACACAATTGGAATTTTATAGTCTGTGACATTAAATCACTGTTTTGAATATCTGAGATTCCTTGAGTAAATGAAGTATCATTCATTTGATAGCTCTATAGTATCACATAAGAAGAAACAATATTTATGGGGTGGGCATTTGGCACAGGGTTAAGATGCCACCTGGGATGTCTGCACTCATATCACAGTGCTTGGTTCATGTCCTGGCTCCTCCACTTCTGGTCCAGCTTCCTGCTTATGTGCACCTCCGGAGGCAGAAGTGATGGCTCAAGCAGTTGAGTCTCTGCCACCCATGTAGGAGACCTGGATTAAGTTCCTGGCTCTTTGATTTGTCCTGGCCCAGGGCCAGCTGTTGTGGGTATTTCGGGAATAAATGAGCATATGGAAGATCTATGTCTGCACTTTTCAAAGAAATAAAAACAAAAAACAAACAAACAATTTATAAAATTAAGTGTGCACACACACACATCCCTAACAATATGTGCTACAAATGATTATTATTAAAAGTATTTTCAAGGGTACTTTAAAGAGATTTGAATAAAAATAAATAGTAATAAGAGCTTTATTTCTAAATTTAGAAAATATCTGAACACTAAATGAAACATTAGAAAGGCATGACATCTTGGAAGTTTAAAAATGCAAACATCTTGGAAATAAAACAAGTCTGTACTTTTTAAAAATTGGGAATTGCAGGGCCGGCACTGTGGCTCACTTGGCTAATCTACTGCCTGCGGCGCCGGCATCCCATATGAGCACTGGGTTCTAGTCCCGGTTGCTCCTCTTCCAGTCCAGCTCTCTGCTGTGACCTGGGAGGGCAGTGGAGGATGGCCCAAGTGCTTGGGTTCCTGCACCCACGTGGGAGACTGGGAGGAAGCACCTGGCTCCTGGCTTCAGATCAGCTCAGCTCTGGCTGTTGCGGCCATTTTAGGGGTGAACCAATGGAAGGAAGACCTTTGTCTCTGTCTCTCTCTCACTGTCTGTAACTCTACCTGTCAAATAAATAAATAAATTGGGAATTGCTTCTTTTCTGAACTGGAAGGTAGTGATCTCAGGTAAGTTTACTTCTCAAATGAAATATTGTATCAATCATGAAGCTAACTTGTTGACATATTATATAACAAGTGGGAAGTATGAATACAGCTAGAGTCAGATACTAGAATGACTAAAAATGGTACCTGCAAACTCATCTTGTGAAATCAGGAAAATTGGGAGTGGTGGATGGAGAATGGGAATATTAAAAATAATTTTTTCCAAAGATCATATACTCAATTTTCTATTTTGTTGCTCCACATTTCACTGCCTTCAACATTCTAAGCTGCTTAACATGTCTATTTTACTTACCACTGCTCACGCAACTGATGTTCTATAAGTCCCCAGCATTCGTGAATGCTGCAAAAACCACAAGCAGAATTTCACCTTACAGTGAACTTTTAAGATAACATTTACAGAAATAAAGTCTAAAAATGAGGATCCTCTGTTAATTAAGAACTCAAAATACTACATAAATAAAATGTCTACAGAAGACTACGCATATATAAATATATTTATAAGGCACCAACAGGCACCTTCCACTGATAACAGGAATCTTCATCCTTCAACTTTTTTTAAAGGTAGTAACAACCGAAGTATTCTTGGTCCTATCATCTCTGGAAGGCTGCCTGACTCCATGTGGCCTAGTCCTTAAAACTCAGATTTTCTTTTGAATTTTATTCTCACAACGGATAGAGATCACAATAACAACTCCCCCAAAACCAGCCCTTTTATTTCCTGTAATTTCCTTAGCTATTATTAAACCAGCCCCCCTCCTTACAGGTCTTCCTTTCTCAATTTATATACTACATACCCAGATTGATGAATGCTCTTACCATTTTCCTCAAACCAAAAGTTCTTATGTTCTTGAATATGGTCTACACTTAATCTAGTACTCAAGATGGACAAATACCAACTCCAATCAATCCGTATAGTGGTGCCTCCATATTTTCTAACTATACAAAAGCTTGGGCTTCTTTCAAACCAACCTCCTTTCCTCCAACTTCTGAACTAGATTCCCAAGTTGGCACATGCCATTCCTACCACAAAGAATGTCCATCACTTCCACCTCATTGCCCCTGCTCACTACAGGTCATCTGCAGCTCTATTTCTTCATATTAAACAAAGACTCAAAAAATGACATGTTTCTACCCTCCATGAGATTGGCAGAAACTTAATTTAGCAAAATTAGAGGGCTTTCATTATATATCTACTATGTGCTTAGTAATTTTATACATTATTTTTTCTAATCTTCTCAACAATCTTATGAAGTAAGTATTATTATTATTATTCTCTTTTTACCAACAGTAGTTTCCTCCTTTTTAAGGTCTTTTATTCTCTTTTTAAGAAAAAGGCCAAGGTACAGAAATATCAAATAATACACTCCTATTTAGTAAGTTCCCTTAAATCACATACTTAGCAAATGACAAGGCAAAGATGTGAACCCAGACTGCCTTACTCCAGGGCCACTGGTCTAAACACTACTAGGTTTTGTTTTTTTAAATCAGAACCATGAAAATACCTCCCCTCATTTATCTGAAATAATTTAGTCTTATATAATATTTCCACTTGTTACATACTATAAACAAACTTCCTGTTTTTGATTTTGACAAAAGAATGGTTTTAAAATTCCATTTCTCTCTCTGAAAAAAAAAAATGTTCACATTGCAACTTCAATCAATCTCTTTTTTGTCATACAGATAACTTAAGCCTAAAATATTTTTGAAGAAACTCATTCCAATCAACTTTTTGGAATAAAGCTACAAATTATTACTTACACATGATGATGGTTTTATAGATTATTAATAATATACTTTGGAATTATCATTCATGAATTTAACAGATATCTATCAGATTGGTAAAGATTTTAAAAACTGATCTACTCAATACCATTGAAGGTGCAATGAGACACACACTCTTATAACAGGGTAACCACCTTCTGATTCAGTTATCCCACTTCTGGGAATCTATCCTAAAGGAAGGAAACACACACACACACACACTAAAAAGATGCAATCAAAGACAAAAGTACAAAAATCTTTGTCCCAGTATTATTTAAAATAGTAATAATATAATGAATCAAACTCAAAGTCCCACTCTGGGAGACGAACACCTCAAGTAGGGAAAAAAAGTAGGAACAAAAGTCTATACATAAAAATATAATTTCAACTTCTGTACAAGTAAAACATTTGTACATGCAAGGGAAGAACTGGGAAAATATACATTAAAAGTTTAGCAGTAATTTTCTCTGGATGATAGGATCAAGGGTGATTTTCAATTTTTTCTTTACACTTAACATTCTTTTCAAAAGTTGTCACAATGTAACATGAATTCTTTTAAACAAACAAACAAAAATTTAAGCAAATGATCCTGAACCACGTTACTCAGCACAAGATAGACGTCACACTTGTTTTGTTCCCAGGTTCCACTATGCTCAGGTTAACTTATACATTGTGTAAAGGAGGCCATCCAAAACTCGGTAATGTTTATGGAACTGCATAAGGCCCACTACCTAAGTCAATCAATGTACCAAAATAAAGCACCAGAGCTAAATGGACTGTTTCACGGTATACGTCTGTTGAGAATAAATGTCCAATGAATCCTCTAATTCAAAATACACAAAATGGAAAAACCAGAAAAAGCTTCTCCTTCTGCAATACTAAATACACTATTGTTGCCTTATAAGCGCAACACCATTAGGTCTAAAAAGAGGAGAAACTTGAAAATAAAATTGGCAAGCTACCAACAGTCACTAAAAAAATGCACATTGGTGCATTTTACCTATTCACACATTTCTGTCCCAGCAGATAATTAACTTTAGCGGTACAGGAGGATTTTAATCAGTGTAGAAAAAATATTAAGCTACTCTTTAAACATCTTCTGACATTAGGCAGATAATTAAAATATCTAGCTGAACAAAGGAAAAAACTTGCCCACAGTGTGGGTTATATATAAATGCATGTATATATACATTTATGTGTGTGTGAGTACACCTGAATATACATGCTGAAAATGAATCCACCAGAGTCTTAATGCCTGAGGAGACAAATATGCTCACCTGCTTACACATATATCAAAACATCAGATGGTACCCAAAAACATGTGTACTTTTTATATGTCAATTAAAAATTTTAAATTTCTAATTAAATATTCAAAAAAATCTCACAATAGGTAGTAGGATAAATGACCATTATACTATGCAACACACACTGAAAATTTAAAATAGTCACATTGATTTTACTGAAAAGGAATATCATTCTATTTTTTACCATGAAATACACATTTCTTTATAAAACATGTCTGGCTCTGACATACATCACCTTCACATCTCAGTGACCATTCAAAGAGCCTAACTGTGAGTCACTCAAACGTGTTCAATGACTGAATCTGATCTGAAATCTATTGAGGAAATTATACAACATTCTCACATGCATACAATAAATTTAAAGGGCAGTTTCAAAGATATCAAGATTTGGGTTTGGGGCCAGCACTGTGGTGTAGCAGGTAAAGCCACCGCCTGCAGTGCCAGCATCCCAAATGGGTGCCGGTTCGAGTCCCTGCTGCTCCACTTCCTATCCAGCTCTCTGCTATGGCAGTAGAAGACGACCCAAGTCCTTCGGCCCCTGCACCCATGTGGGAGACCAGGAAGAAGCTCCTGGATTTCGGGGAGTGAACCTGAGGATGGAAGACTTATTCTCTCTCTCTTTGCCTCTTCCTTTGCCTCTCTGTAACTCTGTCTTTCAAATACATAAATAAATAAATCTTTAAAAAAGATTTGGGCTATATTGTAAACTAAATAAATTTCAAAGATTCGTATTAGATTTCACCTGCCACACTAATTAACTTAGCAGTTGCTTGCTTAATATTCTATAATAGAGTCTACTTGTCTAGAACAGAATGATCCTATTCATAAATGAATTTTAAGACATCACTGAAAATACAGTGAATGAATTTACTCTCCAGAGCACACATTTGACAGATCTGAAATACTGGATCTAAAATAAGACTCCCTACAACTCTTGTTGTATAAACTACACTTGTGATTTGTGCAAACAACTATATCCAGTTTTTTGTAACTTTTTTTAGTTTTGTTTTTGATAGCTAAACCTATCCTGAGCAAAATCATTGTACATCCAGAATAAGTGGATAAGCATTACAAAAAGTCTTCAGTACATAATGTATTATAGGTGTATATACCTGAGTTGAAAGTATGCTGTCAGTTTTAATTAATCCAACAGTGTCTTTTAACTGCGGTTTAGTATTTCCTATTCTTATGAAATACTGTCTAATTTAAATATATTCTGAAGCTAAATGTGGAGTTAAATATTTAATTTTAAATTTGGCTAGCTTTACCATTCTGCACTTAGGACCATTCTCTATCAATGTGTATTAAATAGGCAAGAGGTAGAAACACTGGGAAAACTGCAGGCATTTATAAAGAAAATTTTTAAGATTTAACCAAACTAAATTTATACAGCCCAAATAAATAAGTCAGTAGTGCTTTGGGAAAAGACCATTAAGTTGTCTAATGATTGAAGTTTATTTCACAAAACATTTTATCTTCCATGTGTCAATCATGTATTTCTGAAAATTATATTAAAAGGATTATGTTTGGACCACTTATAAAAGTACATCATTTCCTGTTTCAACTCTACCTTAATAATCACACACAATTTCCTTTTTTTATTGGTGTGTGTGTGTCTGTGTGTATGTTGGTACCTTCTACCTCTAAAAGGCCTAGTTTGAAGCAGAAATGAGAGCATGGCACAGTTCTGTTAAACTGCTTTGCTGATCAGAAGAACATCATGATAATGAACAAAGCTAAGCTTAGAGGTCCAATACTTATCTGGCTTATTTAATTTTCAAACAAATTGTCCTCTTAACCACTCATCTCAAAACTGTGAGCCAAGGGGACTGAGAGTGTGTGAAACATTCACTGCAAACCCATCACCATTATAACAAAAAATTCAAAAATTATTGCTTGTAATCCCCAAATTTCAAGCACACAAAAGAAAAAATGGACATTTCCCCTATCTCATATGAAAAGCTTAAATATGAAAACACATGAAAGCTTAAATAGTTTTGTTTAATGCAAACCTTTTCCATAAGATATGAATCTGGCATTAAGTCATGCAGCAATTATGACATCAAAACAAGCTGAAACTCCTTGGAAATATGCCACTAACTCTCTTTACAATTGATTAGTTTAATTTGAAGAGGAACACTAGGATGAAGCAAGTTTGTGTTCACAATGTTAAAAGCACTGCAATTTTACAATATAAATGCCCTTTATATGAGCTATTTTGAATGAAAATAGGAGAATTTTGGAAGCATGACCTTAGAAAGGTTCAATGAACATTTACTGGGCCCCAAGCACGTGGGTGACACAGTGCTAGGTGTTTTCCGGTTACTCAGTCCAATTCACTCCCTTCCTAGATATCAAACTTCCTCACTCATGCCAAATCTAATCAACTAGAAATGCTCAGCAAAGCCATCTCAGTGGTATAATTTTCTACTAAAACAGACTGGTATCATTCTCCTCTATACACTAAATAAAACTGCAAATGATGCAATGCTGACCTTATTTAACAAAAACAGTAGTGTAACTATTTTTTGGACTATCAAGAATTACAACAATTTAAAAAATCAACTGTGAGAATCCTCGACTAAGTACTAGTTGCATAATTTACTGCAAAGAACAAATCTTTAAAAAAGACATGGGGCTGTCAAAGTGATAAGATTCTAAAAGCATAGTAAAAAATAGAAATTTATCATTTAAATGTTATCACTTTTTAAAAAACCCTTTGTAAGAAAAATTAAGTCATTATAAAATATTAAGTCATTATAAAACATCATCAATCATATACTAACAATGTTCATAAGTAACAGTAAACACTAGCAAGATCTAGAGTTATTTAACTACCAGATTATAAATTATAACAGAATGGAAAAATGCCCTGAGGGCAGAGACCCTGTCTAATTCATCTGAGTATTTCCAACAATTAGCACCCTGTTGTTAATTGTTAAAGAGCTAAATTCAACCTAATAATCTAAAAGATCTTTTTATGACTGAAACGATTCTTTAAGTGTTAATAATACCCAAAGCAAGTGATATGCCATGTAACTTATACTCAAAATGCTGACTGTCAAAACTAACAAAAGTTACTCTTTGAAAGCAATTCAGATACACACCAGGAGACAAGAATATCCATAAACTTTAATCTGTTAGTCCTTCTGGAAAGGAATCTCGAAGAAAAAATCAATTCTTGCATATGCAAGAATTGATTTCATTGTGGCTGGTGCTGCAGCTCAATAGGCTAATCCTCCGCCTGCGGCGCTGGCACACCGGGTTCTAGTCCCGGTCAGGGAGCCGGATTCTGTCCGGGTTGCCCCTCTTCCAGGCCAGCTCTCTGCTGTGGCCCGGGAGTGCAGTGGAGGATGGCCCAAGTGCTTGGGCCCTGAGCCCGCATGGGAGACCAGGAGAAGCACCTGGCTCCTGGCTTCAGATCAGCGCAGCGCACTGGCCACAGCAGCCATTGCCGGGGTATCTGTGTGTGTGAGTGTGTGTGTGAACCAATGGAAAAGGAAGACCTTTCTCTCTGTCTCTCTCTCTCTCACTGTCCACTCTGCCTGTCAAAAAAATAAAAAAATAAAAAAGAATTGATTTCATTGTTATTTTAACGAGATGGGGGGAGGGAACAGACTACCTATATGTCCAACAGCAGGAAGATAGATTACTTTGCAATCACTGAAACAGGTCGAAAAGGAAGATGATTTAATCTCCTAAATGGTCTTACAATTCCACTTTTGCTTCCCCAACCCCAAGATGATTTCCACACAGCAGCCAAAATGATGCTCACAAACTTGAGTCAGAACAGGTCTCTTCTCAAAATCCTCTATTGGCTTTGTATCTTATTCAACGTAAAATCTGAAGTTCTTGCTACGGCCCATAAGGTCATACAGTGGTGTCCACTACCTTTCAACCTCAAGCTGTCCCACTTTCCCTCCTTATTGTCCTCCAACCACAAGGACCTCCTAGCTGTTCTCAAAAAGGTGAAAGCACACTCAGGAATCTTGCACTTAAAGCCCTGCCTGCTATAACCTTTACCCCTACTTCCTTCAGCTCTCAGGTTCAGTCTTCCCTGTCAATGTTTCTAACCCTTCATCCAACTGTATTCTCCCTTCCCCGTAGCTCATATCACCTGATATATTCTACAGCCATCTGGTTATGGCTTGTCTTACCTGTTTAGAATATAAGCTCTGTGACAGTAAGAACTTTGTTTTATTTACAAAGTAGGAATTTAATAGCTACCTGTTGAATTAATTTTGAAGGATGATAATTATTAACTACATAAAAACCATGCTCATGAATAAGCTTGAATGAGTACAGGAGAAATGAATAGTTTGATCTGTGAACATTTTAAGTGCTGATCATATTGCTAAAAAGTAAAGTGGGAGCCGGCGCCACGGCTCACTAGGCTAATCCTCCGCCTTGCGGCGCCGGCACACGGGGTTCTAGTCCCGGTCGGGGTGCCGGATTCTTTCCCGGTTGCCCCTCTTCCAGGCCACCTCTCTGCAATGGCCCAGGTGTGCAGTGGAGGATGGCCCAAGTGCTTGGGCCCTACACCCCATGGGAGACCAGGAAAAGCGCCTGGCTCCTGGCTCCTGCCATCGGATCAGCGCGGTGCGCCGGCCGCGGCAGCCATTGGAGGGTGAACCAACGGCAAAGGAAGACCTTTCTGTCTCTCTCTCTCACTGTCCACTCTGCCTGTGGAAAAAAAAAAAAAAAAGTAAAGTGGGGACCAGCGCTGTGGCAGTGGGTAAAGCCACCACCTGCCGGTGCTGGCATCCCATATGGGCACCAGTATGAATCCTGGCTGCTACACTTCCGATCCAGCTCTCTGCTAAGGTCTGGGAAAAAGCAGTAGAAGATGGCCCAAGTCCTTGGGTTCTTGCACCTGAGTGGGAGACCCGGAAGAAACTCCTGGCTCCTGGCTTCATATCGGCGCAGCTCTGGCCGTTGGGGCCATTTGTGCAGTGGACCAGTGGATGGAAGACCTTTCTCTCTGCTTCTCTGTTAACACTCTTTCAAATAAATAAATCAATCTTTTTAAAAAATTAGATAATAATGCAAACAATACAAATCAGGGTCTCTTATAATGATTTTTAAGGTGTCAAAGTGTCTAGAAGGGGCCAGCACTGTGGCACAGTGGGTTAACGCCCTGGCCTGAAGCGCCGGCATCCCATGTGTGCACCAGTTCGAGTCCCGGCTGCTCCTCTTCCGATCTAGCTCTCTGCTATGGCCTAGGAAAGCAGTAGAAGATGGTCCAAGTCCTTGGGCCCCTGCACCCACGTGGGAGACCTGGAAGAAGCTCCTGGCTCCTGGCTTCGGATTAGCGCAGCTCCAGCCTTTGCGGCCATCTGGGGAGTGAACCAGCAGATGGAAGACCTTTTTCTCTCTCTCTACCTCTCTCTGTAACTCTGTCTTTCCAATAAAATAAAATAAATCTTTTTTAAAAAGTGTCTAGAATAATTCTATACTTTAGAAGCAGTCAGCATATTAATTTAAAACTAACCAGTAATAGTTACAAATGTGGACTAACTTTTCCCCATAAAATTTTAACAGTAATCAGTCTTATATCTTGTTGCCAGAGACCCAACGTCTGGAATGCAAGTGTACACACCATCATTCCTGAGGCCACACAAAGAGGCAACAAGGCTTCTGAACATTTTTGATACGAAATTGAATACTACTCAAGGATTCCAAGATAGGTGTCAATGGTTGGTTTCAGAGGGCCCCTGAGACTGAACGCAGTTTTTTTTTTTTTTTTTTTTTTTTTTTTTTTTTTTTTTTTTTTTTTTTTTTTTTTGACAGGCAGAGTGGACAGTGAGAGAGAGAGACAGAGAGAGAAAGGTCTTCCTTTTGCCGTTGGTTCACCCTCCAATGGCCGCCGCTGCAGCCGGCGCACCGCGCTGATCCTGGCAGGAGCCAGGAGCCAGGTGCTTTTCCTGGTCTCCCATGGGGTGCAGGGCCCAAGCACCTGGGCCATCCTCCACTGCACTCCCTGGCCATAGCAGAGAGCTGGCCTGGAAGAGGGGCAACCGGGACAGAATCCGGCGCCCCAACCGGGACTAGAACCCGGTGTGCCGGCGCCGCAAGGTGGAGGATTAGCCTATTGAGCCACGGCGCCGGCCTTGAACGCAGTTTTATGCGTAATGTCTGTTACTTTTTTTCTCGGGACAGTGTCCACATATTTCATTATATTCTGGAAGGTGTCAGCAGCCTAGAAAAGGTTAAAAATTATTTCATTTATTCCATGTCAAATATAAAATCCTAACATAAGGTACCTCAAAAATGACAGAAGATAAATAATAGCTAGACACATCTTTGTAATCATTCAGTTCATTCAATGAATAGCGAACATGTGTGACTCTCAACACCTAAGCATATTTAAAGAAGGCAATTCAAAATACCAAGGAATCAACAGAAGATTCACTGAAACACCACATTAAAAAATAATATCAGAAAGAATTTCAGAAAAAAAGCACTACAGGAAAGCATAATAAAGACAGAGGAGGAGTCTGGGGCCTAATTCAGGGCTTATTGTGTCAAAGTATCACATAAATCAACTACATCAAAAGAAAAGCAACACTACACACCGGCATGCCCACCCCCACACATTCAGACAGGAAACCCAAAGAAAGTTTCCAAATCCTGTTTCCAACAGCATCTTTTCTGAGACTGCCCTTCGGCATGTTTTTGAAGGTAGGAGTCCTTCAAAAAAGTTAAGTGCAAGCGCTGATACTTCATTCTTACTGTAAAAAACCAAACCCACACAGAATCACCATCTGTCACCCCCAAATCGGAAAACAGTGGCTACCTGTGGCCCATGAACCTACTGCCTTGTTGGTGCACTTTATTTCTTACACCCTCCTCCTTTCAAAGCAGTACCAAAACGATTTTCCCTCCCCAAAAGGAATACATCACTCCTAAGCACAGTTCTTTTTTCAAGAGGTCAAAGGTCTCCTGCACCCTGGATTTTAGCCCGGTGATGATATCCTCCTATTCTAGGGGGGCGGGGGTGGGGTACACTGTGTCCTCTTCTCCTAGCAGTACAGAAGTGGGTTTCACAATTCAGCTGAAGACACCGTCCTAACTTCCTGAGTGAGGGGGCAAGTAACAGTGCTACCAACCCGACACTCCTGCAGAGCCTCCTCGGAAGGGAGGCGACAACCACACCGCGACCTCCCCACTAACGACATCGGGGCCAGAAGCCGAGACCCAGGCGAAGCCAAGGCTGACAAGAAGAACACATGGCACGCTACAGGAGACAGGGGTGAAAGAGGGCGGGAAAGGGGCTGGGAGGCGCCCTGGGACGTAGAAACGTCAGCCCCATCCACTTGGGGTGGTGGTGAGGGGAGATCGAGGAAGGAAAGGCAGTCCCTGAACCCCTGACAAGTGGACAGGAGCGGGGCAGAACGCCCGTAAGTCTCCGGCAGGGGACGGACGACAGAAAATGTGCCCGAGCCTCCAAGTGCCTCCTCGCGTGCGCCTCCGAGGGGAGCCGGGTCTGCAAGGAAGCCCTAACCCTAGTCAGAGAACATGCAAGAGAAGGAAGAAGGCAGCGAAGTGCAATCTTCCGCACCTCTCAGCAGCGAGGGGCGAGGACACCATGTCCGGGGAGACGCGCGAGGGAAATGGGTTTGTGCCATGACACCTCGGGGAGTTGGAGGGTGGGGGACACAATGTCCTCTTTCTCTCCCACACCCGGCCCGGGCCCCTCCCGTCCGTCTCCCGCAGGCCCAGCCACAGTCGACCGGCTCGGTCCGCGGGCGTGGTTGGCTCTGGCCCTGGCGGCGGCGGCCGGGCCTCCCGAGCTCCGGCCCCTCCCGCCGGCCAGGCCCCCGGGCCGCCGCCCCGGACACGGAGCGAACGCTGAGCAGGAAGGGGGAGCCAGGGACTGACCGGCGACATGAGCCGCCCCTGCCCCGGCCCGGCCGACCCGCGCCCCCTGCTCCCTCAAGGGCTCGCTGGGGCTCCCCGCCCCTCACTCACCCCCCCGGTCCGGCGCCTCCTCCACCTCCTCCTCCTCCTCCTCCCTCCTCTCGGCCGTGGCTCCGGCTCTGCGCGGCGACGGCGGCGGCGGCCTCGGGAGCGGCGGCGGCGGCGCCTCCAGAACGCGCACGCACGCAGGACGCATGTCCCGCCCCCTTAGTTCCGCCCCGCCTCTCCGGGTCGGCGTCGGCCAGGCTTTGGTCCCGCCTTCCCTGGTGGGAGGGGGGAAATCCGGAGTCCGCTTAAAGGAGCCGCTGCTCAGGAAAGGGTAGGGAGAGCGGACGACTGCTGGGAAAGCGCGCGGAGTTTCACATTTGCAGAGGAGCCGGATATGAAATGAGGACGGCTGTAAAGGTTCAGGAGGAACAGAAATTGGAGAGAACGCAACCATGCCACAAGTACTAACTGAGCAGCAGTTAGATGCCGGGCAGTGCCCTAGGCGGAGCGGATAAAGCAAAGGCTGGCTTGGAGCTTGCCGTCTAGTGGATTGGGAGAGGGAGACAGAAGACACAGCAGTGACCGCAACTGCAGGCAGTCTTAAGTGGTGTGGGGCAAGTGGAGCAGCGGGTAGGGTGGATGTTGGGTCAGATACTGCCTCTCTTGGGAGACCTCTGAGCACATACAGACTTGATGGAATGAACCCTGCAAACCTGAGTTGGGGGATGGCCGGGGGTGGAGCACCTGGGGCTTAAATAAGGCAATCAGCCACACTTGCAGAGGTAGGATGTGCCTGCCCTGTGGGCAGGAGCAGTTAGAAGCCAGCAGCGAGGCTCAGTGCAGTGGGCAAGGGGCCAGACCCTGCGGGGCAACGGGAAGCCATGGAGGAGGGTGAGCTACGGTTCGGATTTTTAAAAGTTAATCTTGCTGATGTGTGTAAAGCACACAACAGAGAACACGAAAGTCTGCAGGAGGCTACCGAGGAAGTGAGGTGGTTGGTGGTAGCTTGCCCTAGGATGGCCTTAGTGGGTGTGGTGAGAACAGCGCTATTTATTTTTTAAAATAATTTTGTGTTTTTAAAAATGTGCTAGTTGCTTATTTTATTTGAAAGGCAGAATGAAAGAGACAGAGAGAGATCTTCCACCCACTGATTTACTCCCCAAATGCCTGCAACAGATTCTCCTGAGCCAGGCCTCCAAGTTAGGAGTCTGGAGCTCAATTTAGGTCACCCACATGAGTGACAGGGACTCGAGCACTTGAGCCATCGCCTGCTTCTGCAGGATGTGCATTAGAGGAAGCTGGAGTTGGGACTGGCGCTGAGACTTGAACCCAGGCTCTCCTCCCAATATGGGATGCAGGTGTCCCAAAGTGTCATGAGAAACGCCCACCCAAATCTTACTTAGGCACACACTTTCACGGGCATTGACTTGGACTTGGGGGACAGTGTGTGAGGAAGCAAAACGATCGTGGATGGTTCTTAGGTTTAGGGCCTGGTGGCTGGTAATCCTGGAGCCGTTTAATGAGATGGGGAAGGCACAAAGGGGAGAAAGTTAGGGGTGGGAGAAATCTAGATACCTGCTTTGCAGGTGTTCTGCTTAAGGTTCAAGTGGAGATTTTGGGTAAACACTTGGATAGGGGAGTCTGCATATAAGCATTTGGGATTCATCAGTACATAGATGCCTTTATAACCTTCTGTCTACTTAGAGTCACTAGAGGAGGGGGAGGTGGTAGAGGAGAGGACCGAGTGTCACTCCTGAGCAGAAGGGAGGGAGCCCCCAGTAAAGCAGGCAGGTGGAAGATAAGAGAATTGTTTCAGGCAGAAGGGAGTGATGAATCGTATCAGATAACTGTCAAAATAAGTAAGATGAAGACTGAGAACTTAAACACTGATGTTGGCCTGATGAAGCTTGCTGATGACCTTGACGAGAACAGCTTCAGAGGAGTCACAGTGGAAAAAGTCTGCTGAGAGTGTGTGGGGAGGATGGGAGGCGAGGAAGAGAAAGCGCTTTAAGGAGCTTTGCTTGGGGCCTAGGGAGGGCATTTTAAGGTGAGAGATGCCTTGGCTGGAGCGATCCTTGAGGGAGAGGTGAAGCTAATGATGCAAAAGACAAGAGGAGACAACTGGGGAAAGACTGGCTTGAAGTGGCTGAGAAGCAATGGGCCCCAGCCTAGGAATGAAGGGGCATTAAGAGAGAGGCAAGGCCATGCATTCGCAGACTCCCCTGGGAGAGGAGGCAGAGTGTCTGGGTGCATGTGCAGGTGAGCAGGCAGGACATCTGGCAACGGCAAGCTCGGGCCACTGCAGGATGGAGCAGACAGGTGAGAGCTCAGCTCACTGCCTGGTGGGGCCACATCAACCTGGAGGAAGGCGAACTTGTCTAATTGCTCCACCCAGAGGGGTGAGGCTTTTAGTAGCCACACACACACAACAATGCACACGCACACTAGGTGTATGCACCTCCTCCCCAGTTTGCACTGAGTGCTGCAAGTGCTGGCTGCCCAGCTGGGATTGAAGAGGTAAGAGCTAGTCAGTATGTTTTCCTTTGCTCTGTGCAATGAAAAGTGGGCAGGGGCTGTTGGCTATGTAAGCAGATAGAAGGAGGTGGGAATCAACCCCCTTGCAGTGTAGGCGAGTGGCCCGAGGAGCATGGACAGCACTGAGGGCCCTCTTGAGCTGGTGGCTGCACGTTTCAAGTGAGCCCACTCAGGTTGTGGGATGCATTCGGCAGCCATACTGCCCTGCTGGGGCTGGAGGAGACCTGGACTTGAACGGGGCTGTGTTTTGCAAGTGAAACTCCAGGAAAGTGAGAGAAGGGTACTGCCAGGGAGTGATTACACTAGTGGGCCTTGGGATTTGATCCGGGAGGGAAGAAAGCACAAGTTTAAACAGTGGTGGTCCCTGTGAGAAGGAGGAGTTCAAGAGGAAGCAGTAAAGGAAGTCAGGGCGTGGGGACTTTCCAAGGATCAAACCGGAGGCACTGAGGGCACAGGAAGTGCAAGCGATCTGTGAGAGTAAAGAGCTCAGGCCACAAGGCGACACCTCGGAGCTAGGCAGGCGGCCTAGCCCACGCGCACCTGTGCTTGCCTCGGTTTGGGGGGGGGGTGCATTGGCCAGGGAAAGGCTGAGGGGCTGAGGTGCCCAGACTGGGGGCAACAGCCCAGGAGGGGGTAAGCCAACTAGAAATTGGCTCCCTCCCCCACTTTAAGATACCCCGTGGGGCACTTGGCCTTCCCCACCCTCTCTTTTCACCATGACCTTGGCGCAGTTGTGTAGACCCTCCTGTCTCCTGGTGTCTGACAGAAACTAAACATCTGTCTCCCTAAACCCAGCTCCTCCTCCTCCCGGAGTCCCCTTTTCTGCTCACAGTGCTACTGTTCCAGACCTCCTTACCCTTAAGCACAGCTGGTCCCCAAAACGTAGCAATCTGCTCGGTCTGGTAGAAGATTCTACCCAGCTGCACATGTTTTTTTTCTGCGTAGTCCACTACAGCAGTCCCTCATCAGCTTGAAATGAGCCTGATGTGGCCAGGGAACTGAATTTTACACCTTGCTTAATTTTGGTTAAGTTTAGATGTAAATTGCTGCCTGTAGCTAGAGGCTACTCTATGAGTGTCCTTCATAAAGATAATTTTATTTTGGTGCAAAGCAATATTTTTTATATTTATTTATTTGGAAGACAGAGTTACGGAGAGAAGGAGAGGCTGAGAGGGAGCGAGGGATCTTCCATCTGCTGGTTCACTCCCCACATGGCTGCAGCGGTCAGGGCTGGGCCAGGCTGAAGCCACATGGATGGGAGAGACCCAAGTACTTGGGCCATCATCCATTGCCTCCCCACGTGCATTAATAGGAAGCTAGATAAGAAGTGGAACAGCTGGGAATCAAACTGGTGCTCATATGGAATGCCAGCATCTTAGGCAGCAGCTCAACGTGCTGTGCTACAGCATGGGCCCTGCAAAACACTTTTGAAATCCGTACCTTGGGGCCGGCACTGTGGCATAGCGGGTAGAGCTGCCGCCTGCAGTGCTGGCGTCCCGTATGGGTACTAGTTCAAGTCCTGGCTGCTGCACTTCTGATCCAGCTCTCTTCTGTGGCCTGAGAAAGCCGTAGAAGATGGTCCAAGTCCTTGGGCCCCTACACCTGCACGGGAGACCTGGAAGAAGCTCCTGGCTCCTGGCTTTGGATTGGTACAGCTCCGACCATTGCGGTCAAGTGGGGGAGTGAACCAGGAGATGGAAGACCTCTCTGCCTCTCCTTTTCTCTGTGTGTAACTCTTTCAAATAAATAAATAAATCTTTGGGAAAAAATTGTGTGCCTACCTATAAGGGGTCTTCAAAAATTCATGGAAAATATGTACTTGAAAAAACTATGCTTGGGGGCCGGCGATGTGACGTAGCAAGTAAAGCTGCCGCCTGCAGTGCCAGCACCCCGTATGGGCACAGGTTCGAGTCCTGGCTGTTCCACTTCTGATCCAGCTTTCTGCTATGGCCTGGGAAAGCAGTAGAAGATGGCCCAAGTCCTTGAGTCCCTGCACCCATGTGGGAGACCCAGAAGAAGCTCCTGGCTCCTGGCTTTGGATGGGTCCAGCTCCTGCCATTGCAGCCAATTGGGGAGTGAACTAGCAGATGGAAGACTCTCTCTCTCTCTCTGCCTCTCCTTCTCTCTGTGAAACTCTGACTTCAAATAAAAATAAATCAATTGTCGCTCCCCCTCTTCATGGAGGAACGACACTAAACCCTGCCTAGGCTTCATATCCGAGTCACAGCACCATTATGTCGCTCCCCGTCTTCGTGGAGGAACGACACAGGACCCTTCGCTGTTCTTTTGTCTGCTCGGCCCTTCTCGGGTTTGCTGCTGGTTCTTCCTGGGTTGGCTACCGACCCTTCCACCTCCGTGGAAGGGCGGTTCCCCCTAGCCACTTTCCCCACTTCCGCGGGGGAGCGGCACACCGCCGGCCGGCTCTCTCGGGGGCTGCACAGGTGTTCCTTCAGATAGATGTTCCTGGTGCATGTTGTCTCTCTTCTCCTTTATAGTCCTCTTCCACCAATCCCAACTCTGCTACCCACACGCCGAGTACGCTGCTCTCCTCCAATCAGGAGCAGGTCCTACAGTTTATTGGTTGAACTGGAGGCAGCTGTGTAGAAGCTGTTTCCTCCTCTCCCAGCACCATATTGTGGGAGAGCAGATGCATAGAATAAGTCTTAATTCCAGTAACTTAGTCTAGTCCGAGTTGCTCCCAGTTGCTCCCCACAATCAATCTTTAAAAAAAATAAAAAACTACGCATGGATTTCAAAAGTTTTTGGACCAAAACAAACTTATCTTTCAAATCTTTTTTTTTTTTTTTGCGGAACTTTCTGAAGTACTCTCATATTGGATAGCACAAGTACAGACGTATAGGTACTTCCCACACAATAGATCTTCAATCTGCCCCTCCTCCTCCCCTCTTTCTCTTTTAAAATTTATTTGAAAGGTAGAGTTACAGAGAGAAGGGGAGAGGCAGAGAGCAAGAGATCTTCCATCTGCTGGTTCACTCCCCTAAATGACCGCAGTTGCCAGGGTTGGGCCACTCTGAAGCCAAGATCCAGAGCTTCTTCCAGGTCTTCCACATGGGTGGCAGGGTCCCAAGGACTTGGGCCATCTTTTGCTTCCTTCCCAGGCACATTAGCAGGGAGTTGGATTGAACAGGTGCGCATACGGCATGCACTGCTTAACCGGCTTTGCGAGAACTCTGGGCCCCTGTTCCCCTCTTCTCTTATCTCCATTGCACTACCCTAGATCAGGAATTGATTACCTCCAGTCTAGATTTTTACTGTTCTTTCCTATTTGGTCTCATCCTTAGTTCTTTCCCCTCGTTCCTTCTTGTTTTATTGTCACAAACATCTTCCCAAAGCAGTGGCCAGATCATGAGTGGTTCCACTATTGAGGAACTACTCAATCTGACATTGGCCAAGTTTTGTATCTCCAGCTCCCGTTTCTAGCCTTAGCTCTCACTACACCCTTACATATATAGCAACCACTGGCTATAATTCCTACCACCTTTCTACAAAAGAACCAGCTCATTCAGCCATCCTCCTGCCTGTGGCAAATGCCTCCCATCCCACTACGAGCCCCGACATCTGTTGAAATCCTTGAAGACCTGTCTCATATTGCAGCTCCTACCTAGAGCCTTTCCTGATTTTTCCATACCACTGAAGTCCCGCCATGCCTGTGTGTGCCTCCCCCATGGCACTGATATGCTGGCTTGCAGTATATTTTGTGTATTCATTTTATTCCCATTACTAGGCATTTCTGCTTGCAGATCACTGTGTTTTCATTATGTTAGTGCCCCGTGCAGCATCTATCTTGCACCTCATAAAAATAGCCACTGGATGAGCTGTACACCTTTATGATGTCTGAAAATCATTCATGCCCCTACCTCTAATAGTGACATCGCTCATCTTCAAAGAGGATGCCTTTGCACCCTGGAAGAGGCATACCTAAAGTCAAGCTTTTGAAGAGAAATAGGCTAATTACATTTCTTTTCATGTTATTGTTGACTGAGAATTCCTTCCAAATGCTTCCCCTCCTTAGGGGACTTTTACAGCTCAGCTATAGCTTGTTACCCTAGATAGCATGGGGGGGGGGACCAGAACTGGCAGGACCAGCATACTACTTCTAGGATCAATGCACGAAAAAGGCCTTTTAAAAGGCAGATTGTGACACCAATCAATAAAATAGGCTTCTATCTAATAAATGTTTAGAAAGTGTATTTTTAGAGCTTGAACTCTTGCAAACCTATGATCCAAGAATAGGATTACAGATACCGTGCCCTAGAATAACTCCATGTATTTTTCCTGGAAGTACACTGAATTTGAAGCAGTTGATGAACAGGTATGTAGTATTTTAAGCAGTTAGTGTACCTTGCACATAGGACCTTATGAACATTTATTCAACCAACCCTAACGGAGGCTTGCTACTTTCCAAGTACTTAAGCTTGTCACTAAGGACACAGAGACAGAAAAGCTGTGGTCTTCCTTCACTCTCAGGAAGCACACATGGTGAAAGTATGACTTGGCATTGGTATGCCATTCTGTGCCTTTCAGCGTGATTCCATGATATCTAATCCTAACGACACACCACTAAAGTTGGTATGAATGGCCTCATTTTGCAGAGTGGAAAACTTGCTCAGAGGGATCGAATGAATTGCACAGAAGCATAGAGCTATGAATTGGCAAGGCCTCAGACTGGTACCCAGATTCCGGGGTCTCAAAATGGATTTGGTTGGATTAGAATGTAGCTTTTCTGAGAAAAGAGATTTGGCCCATCTTGTTCATTATTGTATTCTGAGGACCTAGAAAATTACCAGGAATGTAGTAGGTTTTTAATAAACATGTCAGCATTAGTCAGCAGTGTGTGTGTGTGTGTGTGTGTGTCTGACAGACAGGAAAAGATAGAGAAGGAAAAGAGAGAGAGAGAAAAAAAAAAAAAAAACAGGGAAGAGAATATAAACCAGCCATCTAATTCATTAGTCATTTATGTATTTTAATTAATTGTGTGCTAAGCTGATCTTATCTATATTAGTGCTACTCAAAATGTGTTCCACAGACTGGTGCTCATCCACAAGTTGTTTATTACCAGTTGACCTTGAGATAAGTACAGAGAATGAGAATAAGCATTTCGACTCTCCTTTGGCAACTTGCCATGGCTGTGATAGCTGAGGAAGTGATTAGTGAACTTGTCTGGTTGAACCAGGCCATAGACCAGCTGAGGTGCTGTCCAGCCTGGGCGGTGAGTCACACGGGGATAAGCTGTCTACTAATCTTGCAGCACCTAATTTAATCGTACCATTTAGGCTGTCTACCACCCACCTTCTCCTCCTCCTGGACATTCTTTACTACTTAACATAGAGAACAAGCACTTTTGCCTTGGAAGCAAGAGTCAGTAACAGATTTGAAAATTTTAAAAATAACTTCTTTACCACAGAGGTTCTATCTCCAGCTCCTATGATGTAGAAGCATTGCTGTGCAGTAATTAAGTGTGTGGTCTATGCAGGGAGACTCTAGAGGGTTAAGTGCAAGTTTCTGCTACTTATCAACTGTGCAACTTTGGGCAGCTTCAGTTTCTTTATCTGTAATATGGTCCTAAAAATGTGCCGCATTTCATAGGGCTTTAGTAAAAATGAATAATGTATGTAAAGTGCTTTTCCTAGATTTTGGCACATAATGACAAAACCCCGGGTTCTAGTCCTGGTTGGGGTGCTGGATTCTGTCCCGGTTGCTCCTCTTCCAGTCCAGTTCTCTGCTGTGGCCAGGGAGTGCAGTGGAGAATGGCCCAAGTGCTTGGGCCCTGCACCCGCATGGGAAACCAGGAGGAAGCACCTGGCTCCGGGCTTTGGATCAGCGCAGTGGGCCGGCTGTAGCGGCCATTTGAGGGGTGAACCAATGGAAAAGGAAGACCTTTCTCTCTGTCTCTCTCTCTGACTAACTCTGCCTGTCAAAAAAAATATTGTAACTAACATTATATTTCATTCTGCATACATGACAATTCATGCTATTAACAATATTTTAAATATTGACATAGAGGTAATTCTACAAATATCCAGGCTCGTAAATAGACAGTCACTTTTCAGTTACCCACTAACAAAGATGAGCTCCTTCCAAAGTCCTTGGCATTTGTTTTGTAATGTGTTGTGTGATCCGAGGGACAATGCATGGCTTCCAGGTGGTCATTAAAAGCAGGTTCCACTTCTTCAGCTCAGTTGTCTAGGTGGTCAAAGAAGGCAGCTAGCAGGTGCACGTTTGCACTGCAGACAATGACATCAGAATGAAGAGTACACACAGATAATCTAGAGTGGCTTGTTTGGTGATTAGCCATTGCCTACTTACATGTTTCACACAGCAGACCTGATATGAGGGTCCATTTCTGCCACACTCCAGCCAGCTCATTCTTTGCCATCACCTTCTGTGACCCTTGTCACGAGGAAGGAAGCAGCTCCTCAGCCATGCAAGCTCTCCAGCTCCTAGAAAGAGTCAAGGATTCCTGCAGCAATGTTGGATAATGTTGAGTGTCAGGCAGACCACAGCGGACCACTGAGGAGAGCCCAGGGTAGGCAGGAGGCCTGAAGGTGCTGACAGGCAGCGAACCTGGAAGGAAAGAGCTTGCACTCAGCTGTGCTACCAGGGAGAAGACTGTCGTCAGACGCCCAGCCCTCAGTAAGTGGAAGGAAAAGGCATCCATGAGGGTTTGCCTTGCTTTGTGGAAGCCAAGTAACATTATTTACTCAGTTAGGAACTCAAGCCCTATAACGTACACATTAAGCAACCCCACTACCTTAATCTATAGCAGGCCTCTGCAGTTAGGATTGTGAGATTTGGATGCTTGGTGCAATTTGAATTTCAGATAAACAACAAATGCCTTTTCAGTATAAATATGTCCCATGTAATAGTTAGGATTTGTTTATCTGAGATTCAGATGTAACTGGGCGTCCTGTATTTTATGCAACAGTGCTTCGGGGGGCCAAACAAGTAGGCTCTGGAGTCACGCTCTGTGAGTCATTTCGGATCCTGTACCAGGCCCAGTGTCCCTGTGTGTAAAGTTAGGATAACATTTACCTCGCAAACTCGTGTGAAGATTAAATAATACATGTGAAAATGATCAAAAAGACATGTAAAATTTTAGAATGGTAACTGACGCAGATAGGAAAGATGTTTATTTACAAACCTAATTACTTTTTAAAAATTGACATTATGATTCTGTTAAAAATATAGTTTTTTTCTTATGTCCATGATATTGTGCTTTCAATTGTGTTTCCAATAAACTAAACTGACCACAACTTTCAGACTTTCTATCCATGGAACAGGAATATACACAGCTACCGTCTTAGAGTGGCATCAGGCTTCTTACTCCTTGCCTTGATGATTAAGAGTTAAACCCAATTTGAAGATGTCCTAAGCCTTAAAGTTTCAGAGAGAAATTTGGGTAAACGTTTACAAAACATCCCTTGAGTGTTTACTGGATGGAAGACAAAAGCCAAAGATGGTTCTAGAGTTGGGTTTTGTTAACAAGAAGTTTTATTCTTTACAATGGTATTTGTTGTGACAGGATTGCTGTACTCTGTAGATGATAGAATTCAGGTTCTCTTTTTAAAAAAAAAAAAAGATTTATTTTATTTATCTGAAAGACAGAGTTACAGAAGGTGGGGGGAGGAGAGACAGAAAGAGAAAGATCTTCCATCCACTGGTTCACTCCCCAAATGGCTGCAATGGTCGGGACTGGGCCACGCTGAAGCCAGGAGCTGGGAGCTTCTTCTGGGTCTCTCATGTGGGCGGCAGGGCCCAAGCACTTGGGCCATCTTCTGCTACTCTCCCAGACACCCTAGCAGGGAGCTGGATTGGAAGTGGAGCAGGCAGGGCACAAATTCCCTTAAGGAATACTGGTGTCTTCGCAGGCAGCGTTTTTACCAGCTATACCCCCATGCCAGCCCCTGCTTCTTCATTTATTAGATGAGAATACTAATACCTGCTTTAAAGAGAAAGAGTGGAGTTTAAAAAAAAAAAAAACAACAAAGAATATGAAGAAAGAAATTTGAGACAGTACAAGGGACAATAATTATAGTATTGGGTACCAAGTCAGCACTCCGTACATGCTTGTTAATATGAATCTGCTTATTCCCCTCAGGGAAGACCGAATGCCAGAGCAGCCTTAGAGGAAGAGGAAAGCCTGGGTTTGTGCCACTTTATATGGCTGAGCAAAAGCCCTTAACTCTGTCCACGTCTGCTTCTGCCTGAGAACTAGTAATTTCCAAACAATGAGACATCCTAAGTGAAATGCAAGGAACAGCTCTATCCTCCTGACCTTCAGTGACTCGTATGCCTGTGTGTGTGTGTGTGTGTGTGTGTGTGTGTGTGTGTCCAAAGGTGGGCTGAGGGGTGGGGAACAGTAGTGGGGTAGAGGAAAGACCAGGAAAGGAGCTGGAAATGTCCTTTTCCTTTCACTAATGAGTTAAGCCAGATACCAAATTTGTGTAGACAATGCTAGTTCAGGTCCAGAAAGTGGAAAGCATTCTCCCAGCAAATTTACAATATTAATTTTGAGCTGAAAGACCAAATCGCAAACTCAAACCAGATTCACAAATTATGACCTCAGTTTTTCCAGTTTCTGATGATTGGACTGGTTCTAGATTAACCAGAGGTAGAATGTGTTAAGGGGATGGCTAAGAGAGAAAAATAGAATTCATGAGAATACTCCAACTCGGAGAATGAAGTTTTCTGCAGTAGCATTTGCTGCTAATAACTGAGGCTCAAGCAAGGGAGTGTCATGTTTTTTAAAGAGGAGCAAGGGGTGAGTCCTAGGGTTTTGCCGAGAAGGTTCCCGAGGGACTCAGCTTTGGTTGGAAGGACATAAGGAGGGCCTAGTTTTTTGGGGGCAGTATAGGGATGGTGAGGTTAACCAGAGGAATAGAGCTGGTGGTTGTAGAATGTGCTAGAAGACTATTTTGAAAGTCAATGAATTAACTTCATATATCGAGTATCAACCATGTGTGCAACAGCTTCATGTGTTCAAGGGTACCAGGACATATAAAGCAGAGCACTGGCTCCCTGTATGTTCAGTTTAGGGGAAAATAACCAGAGGTTTAAGAAACCTTGCATGGCTAACATTTGAGTGAAAACAAAACAAAAAAAATAAAATAAATAAAAAGGGCTGAATTCTAAAACAGAAGAGAAATAGAATTTGCTACCAAACAGGAGGGGTCATGCCCCCCCATCATGATAATTAATGAAGTGTCAGGTATGCAGGGGGTGTGATGAAAGACCCCTCTTGGGCTTTGAACTTGGCAAAGGGCAGAGGTGAAGCATTTCTCAAGGGCTTCCCTTGCCTTCTGCACTGGGGGTGCATGGGTGTGAAGGAAGAAAAGCCAGGGCAGGAGCCTCTCTCTCCACAGACATCTGAAAGGATGGTAATCCTGCTGGGAGCTGGAAGCCTTCTCACCGCCCCGCTCTTCACCCCCTGAGCGCTAATTGCCGAATTGGACAGATGATCCCCATTTCAGTCCAAGCAAGTATCTCACTGATGCTCATTTGCTGACTCTAATGAGTTCCAGAACCCATTTGTGATCTTATAATCAGCTCAGGTTTATCACCGAAAGAAAGCCTGCGAGTCCCGTGCGTGCGGGAGGAAGACAGCAGCGAGACATTGAAATGAAAATGAATTCAAATGAATTCTTGGGGGGCTCAGAAAGGCCTCACCACACTCTAACACCACTGAACACAAAAATAGTAGGTGTCGGACGTCCTGAGGAGCTGGCTCCAGGATAGTACCTGTCTCTCCGACTGTGGGGAGTGTCCTTTTGTTCGCTCTTTGAATTTCACAGCTTCCTCTACTCTGCCTAAAAAGGAAAACTCACTTCTTCGAGCTGTTACAATAAAACTATTGGCAGCCTGTAAAGTGAGAACAGAGCCTTGCCTTAATTTACTGCACCACGCAGATTTATTACACATCAGGGTAATAATAACAACACTGATTGCTGCCTGATAATCTCCCTCCTTGCTCCGGTAGGGGTGTGGCGGAGGGGGCTTGCAGGCTCCCACAGACTCCCTGTACAGTGCTGAGTGCTGCTGGGCACACTCTGGCTCAGAGCCAGGAGATGATGCTGTACTACTGGGCCCTGCCGTGCCGGGAAGGGACACAGAGCTGGTGAGGAGATGTGGTCTGAGAATAGAAAACCCTGGAAACCATTTGCCAGGCCTTTGAGACCAGTGCTCCCGCAGTGGCTCATTGCCAGGGGGATAAGCATGCCCCAGCAGCCTGCTTTCCAAAAAAATGTCCCCTGAAATAGGATGACGAGAACCCAGTTTTTGAGCCAGACAAGTGAGGGCGTCCTTTAGGGAATCTGGGACTCTGAAAGTTAAATATATTCAGGGAGAGTTTCTGTGGAACAACCCACCAAACCCAGAGTTGAAGGCAGTCACCCTGCAGACCCAGGGTCTCCCTGGGAGCCAGCCTGGCCCCTGGCCCGTGTCTCTGTCTTTCCATCGCGGCTTTTGAGTCCTGGGGAGCCTGGGATGCTGTCCCCAGGCACTCGGGCACTCAGCCTGTGCATGCTGATGGCCGTGACATCCTCACAGGACAGGGTGCATCAGGGGTGCTCTCCTACTGCTCAGCTCATCCTGGAAGCCTCTCATTAGAGTTTCTAATTTTCAAGATAATGGGAGCTTAATGGGGATTATTTTGATTTTCTCTTACCAGCCAGCACTTTTATATCCGAAGCCCTGCTGCCCCCAGCTGCACTGCCTGAACAAATTGCATCCTGAGCGAGAGAAAGCTGTGGCCCAGGGAATTGCTGATGTGACCTCAGAAAAGCACTGCTCTGATCCTCCTGCCCAGGTCCGTCCCTTAGGCCAAGATTTTAGCCTGTTTCTGGCTATTTTGGTGACCACTTTGGACCCTCTTTTCTTCCCTCCTCTCTTTCTAGAAAGAAACATTTTAAACAGATCCTCAGCGGACCAATCAGTGAGTGACAAGCATTTGAGGGACTCAGCCGACTGCTGCTCCTTCCGTGTCATGTGTCGTGAAAATGCGCAAGGGGACAGGCATTGGCTTAGCTGTGGAGAAACCAAGGAGGAGGCCCCCGACCCGTACCTGAGCCCCTGGGTTCAACACCTGGCTTCTGACTCTGGCTTCGTGGTGATGCGGACTCTGGAGAGCGGCAGCGAGGGCTCAGGTACTTGGGATTCTGCTACCCACGTGGGACATCCTAGCTCCTGGCTTCTGTCAGAGCCAGGGACCACAGAGGGCATTTGGAGACTGGGCCAGCAGTTGGGAGCTTGTGCATTCTTTCTGTCTCTGTCTTGCAAATAAAAAAAATTGTTTTTAAAAGATGTAGAAGGGGCCGGTGTTGTGGTGTAGCGTGTATAGCCACTGATGGCGACTTCAGCATCCCATAGCCCAGCTGCTCCACTTCTGATCCAGCTCCCTGCCAATGTGCCTGGGAAAGCAGCAGAAGATGGCCCGAGTGTTTGGACTCCTGCTACCCATGTGGGAGACCCAGAAGAAGCTTCTGGATTCTGGCTTCAGCCTGGCCCAGCCATGGCTTCTGCAGCCATTTGGGGAATAAACCAGCGGATAGAATCTCTCTCTCTCTCTCTCTCTCTCTCTCTCTCTCTCTCTCTCTGTAACTCTGCCTTTCAAATAAATAAGTCTTAAAAAAAAAAAGATGGAGAAGTCTGGAGCGGGTATTTGGTCTAGTGGTTAAGATACCAGTTAAGATACCAGTTAAGATGCCCACATCCTATACCATAGTACCTGGGTTCTAGTCCTGGCTCTGGCATCCTGATTCCAGCTTCCTGCTAATGCAGTCCCTGGTGGGCAGCAGGTGATGGCTCAAGTACTTGGGTCCAGTCCAGATGGGAGACCTAGACTGAGTTTCTGTCTCCTGGCTTTGGACTGGCTTAACTCCATATTGCATGCATTTTGGGAATAAATCAGCAGAATTCGGGAATAAGTCAGCTTTCTCTCTCTCTTTTCAAATAAAGAAAAATTAATAAACACTAAGATAATAATATTAATAAGGAGAAGTTAGTCTGCCCACAGTCATCTGACTGTACTTAAGGTAGAGATTTATTCTCCAAGCACAGCATAGCACCAAGACTGAAATCATTGGAAAATTGCTTATCATTAGACCCTCCGAGAAATAAAATGACCTCAATAAATATTTTTTGAGAACTTAGGCCCTGAGGATCCAAACAAATCAGCCCTATCCTCTGTAAAAGCTTTGTTTTTTATTCTCAATTTTTTTTTTTTTTTTACACTGGCAAGTGACAGTTCATGGGGTAAATTGCTCCTTAGGGATTTTTATCCTGCCAAAATGATTGGCAAACTACAAACATGGGAAAACCACCATTGTTAGCAGACCATCTATGCCCAACACCTCACAGGGGAAGCTGTTTCTGTCTCCCCTACCTTTGCTGGCTGTTATTAGAATTAAGCAGGCAAACCCGAAGTTTAGAGACCACCTTAGCCCTAGCTGGTCACTAATTACTGGCCACAAGAAAATGTGTCAATCATCTGAATTCAATGGAGAATTATTATTACTAAGTTGAACTTCCAGTGGTAGGTCTTCATCTCACGACTGACCCCAAAGCAGTATACAGCATGGCGCCCAGGGGGTGCTGAGTCACAGAAGTGGAAATAAACACAGTGCCAGGTGCCCTCAGGGTGCGTCAAAGCACATTGCTAGGGGCCGGTGCTGTGGCGTAGCGGGTGAAAACCGCCGTCTTCTACTGCTTTCCCAGGCCATAGCAGAGAGCTGGATTGGAAGTGGAGCAGCCAGGACTTGAACCAGCACCCACATGGGACGCCAGCACTGCAGGCAGCGGTTTTTATCCACTACGCCACAGCACCGGCCCCATAAATAAAATCTTTAAAAAAAAAAACAAACAAAGCATATTGCTGATCACCTGTTGTTGTTGTTTTTCCTAAGATTTATTTATTTGAAATGCAGAGTGACAGAGAAAGATCCTCCATCCACTGGTTCATTCCCCAAATGCCTACAGTAGCCAGGGCTGGGACAGGCTATAGCCAGAAACCAGGAACTCGATCCAGGTCTCCAACATGAGTGGCAGGAAACTAAGTAATTGGGCCATCATCTGCTGCCTCCCAGGCTCTTTAGCAGGAAGCTGGATCGGAGGCAGAGTAGCCAGGACTAGAACCAGACACTGATATGGGATGCAGGCATCCCAAGTGGCAGCCTAACTCACTGTGCCACAACGCCTGCCCCTGCTGATCACTTTTGATGGGGGACTGTGACTTTTCATTGTTTTCAGGATAAACATGAAAGAAAGGGATTTCATTCTCCAACCATATCGTGGGATAAAGGTGGTCGATAGGTTGGTACAAAAGGAAGAACAAGGAAGAGGACACCAAGCAAGGCAAATGAAAATACAAAATAGGAATTGGGTAAAAACGATAGCACTGTCAGCAATCAAAACCAAGACCACCGAGGTGGGGGTGGGGGTGGGGAAATATTTTTGTTAATTACTTGGATGATGATGATGAGTTTAATTGTTTTGTTTTAAGCCCAAGTGTGAACATCCTGCCATCGGGAATTCCATTTCAAGTAGCACTAGAGAGTGTTGACGCCTCCCTCTGGCCCCAAAGTACTTGAACATTGAGAAGGTGAGAAGGAGAGACAGGCTTGAGTCCTTCAAGAAACAGTTGGCCAACTTCAAAGCATGCCTGTGTCACCGCCAGCGCCCGGGGGGTGCGGACAGTGTGCAGAGACTTGGCCCACGAGCCCTGCTGATGTGGAGATAGGGCGGCTTCAGTGCAGAGCACTGCTCGGCTCCGTGCTGCCTTCCTCGGGCTGGAGGTGCTGACTTTGCGGATGGAGTCACCGCCGCAGCCACAAGGCCCCTTCTCGCTCACCCACTTCCTCCTGTTCACGCTGCTTCTCAGAAGAGCAGCCAAGGCTGACTCCAGCCCACTTTGCATCTCTTACAACGGAGGTTTGGGACAGCACATCACGAATGATCTTTGTAAGTGTGTTCCTCTCGTGCTCCTGGGGCTGTGCAGAGGAGCAAATAAATGTCTACGTGTCTTAAGTGATCTGAAACAACGCTCCTCGGAGCGTGCAGCAGGAGGCAAAGACAACCCTTGGGTTCAAGAGGGGCAGGATCTCACAGAGTTGCAGTCCAGCAAATTTTACTTGCATTTGTTAAAAAAGAGAAGGAAATAAAACAACAACAAAAAGCTAGTTACAACCCACCTTGTTGGCATGATAGGAAGAACAGACTAAAAGATATTCACTACTTTTAAAATTGTATTCATTTATTTATTTTTGTTTATGTGAAAGGCAGAGAGAGAGAGAGAGAGAGAGGGAGAGAGAGTGATCATCCTCTTTCACTCCCCAAATGCTGAAGCAAGAAGCCTGGAACTTCATATAGGAGTTCTGTATGGGTGGTAGGGACCCAAGTACTTGAGCCATCACCTGCTGCCTCTTAGAGTATGCATTAGCAGGAAGCAGGAATCTGCAGCCCAGAGTCAGGACTAGAACCCAGGTACTCCAATATGGAATGTGCACGTGCCTGGTGGTGCCTTAACTGCTGCACCAGCAACCGCCCCCGTTTACCTCTTTTTAAACTGCCGTCCTGAGCGTCTCAGCTGGGAGCAGTGGCTTTGTATTTCAGCACAGCTGTTGATGCCCAAATTGGAAGGAGAAAGGAAGAAAGTGTTTTGCAAAGGAAAAAAAAATTAAACAATTGTTACCTAATCCTTTCTACCTTGACAAAAATGAAAGGCTAACTTAGAAACTAAAGAAATATTCTGTTGAAACTTTACTGCACAACATGAACTCATTACAAGCTGCCTCAGCTCTCCGTCCTCTGGGAATCTTTCAACTCAGAGTACACAGTAAGTACTAATTACCTCTCACAGCTTTCTGAAGTTGGTCAAGTCAGTCACACTTAGAATGATGACAGGTTGGGCAATGGGTAGCAATTTTCCAAGGTGGTCATTACCCTGTCCACATACTGGGAAACTGAGGCATAGAAGGACACAGGGCTGAGATGCGGGTTTCAAGGTCCTGGACTAGATTGGTGGTGTCCCAGGAAACCAACCTATAGTCCTCCCCTCATCTCTGGGAAGTGGCTTTTTGATTCCACCACGGTACTTTCCCGCACCAGCGCTCCTGTGTGTCAGCAGCTCAGTCTCCCATGGCGGGGGGGGGGGGGGGGGCACATCCTCAGCCTCTGCTTCAACTCAGGAAGGCTCTCTGGCAGCTGAAGGGAGTGGGTTGTGTAGGGAAGCAGAGCGAGGCCCCACGGAGCTGCGTGGTTGGGCGCTTGAATGGAAACCAGAGAGAAAGCAGAGGGGCTGTGTTTTTGTGAATAAACACAGGATTGGTGATGAGCTTGGAGACTCAGTTTCATCCTGACAGCTCTGCTAGGGAGCCAGCAGGACTTCCACTGCCTCCTCCTTGGTGACGAGATAGCACAGGGCCATGGCCAACCTGTCTGCACCCCTCCCTTGGTGTTGGGTTCAAGTTCAGGGGCTGGAGGGAGCAGATTCTCCTGAGGCCTTCTTTGTCTCCACCTTCAATAGAGAGTAGTGGGATGCCTATTCCCAGGTTGTTGAAGATCATCCAGTATCGGCTGGATTTTGATCATCTTTTTAAGTGCTAGAAGAAGAGGGTCAACAGGTAGGAAAAGCTAAACCAATTGGTTGCTCATTTCCTCTCATCCTCTTGCCTTAGAAAAATGGGAAGAAATTAAGTTGCTGCACCATTTGATACATGTGCCTTGCCCACTGAGCAGCCCAACTCTGGGTCTTAGCAGGAATGGGAGGAAGAGGCAGAGGGAACCGACGTTTATTAAGTGCCAACTCTGTGTTCAAGAATTGCATTGAATCCTCCCCTACGAGACCCTACTAGGTAGGTATTATTATCCCCATTTGTAAGGATAATTCTTTTGGGTTTATGTGGTTCATAAGCTATGAAGCCCTAATTTTTTTTAATATTTATTTAGTTATTTATTTATTTGAAAGTCAGAGTTACACACAGAGAGAAGAAGAGGCAGAGAGAGAGAGAGAGGTCTTCCATCCGTGGGTTCACTCTCCAGTTGGCCACATTGGTCAGAGGTCGGAGCTGCGCTGATTTGAAGCCAGCTAGCCAGGAGCCAGGAGCTTCTTCCGGGTCTCCCACGTGGATGCAGGGGCCCAAGGTCTTGGGCTATTTTCTACTGCTTTCCCAGGTCATAGCAGAGAGCTGGATCAGAAGTGGAGCAGCCAGGACTCAAACCAACGCCCATATGCGGGTGCCGGCACTACAGGTGGTGGCTTTACCCACTACACCACAGCGCTGGCCCCTGAAGTCCCAATTTAAAACCCAAGGCTCTCTGATTCCAAAGCCCGGTTTCTTGCCTGTCACTCTGTAGAACTGCCCATCTAGAGTGAAGATGGACTTGGTCCTGAACTCAGCCTGCGGGAGGAAATGGTGTACTGTCTTCTTTTTCTTCTTTTAAATTTATTTGACAGGCAGAGTAAGAGAGAGAGAGCAAAGGGAGAGAGAGAGAGAGAGAGAGAGAGCGAGCAAGCTACCTTCCATCTGTTGGTTCACTCTCCAAATGGCTGCAACCTCAGCAAAAAAACATGAGTCTGGAACTCCATCCTGATTGCCCACCTGGGTGACAGGGGCCAAAGTACTGGGACCATCTTCTGCTGCTTTCCCAGGCAGGTTAGCGGGGAGCTGGATCGGAAGCAGAGCAGCTGGGACTCCAATCAGCCTTTTGCATACGGGATTCGACTGTCTTCTTATTCAACACGGTCGCCAGAGCATCTTCCTTGACAGCAAAGGCCATGGCGCCAGTGGTTGTCCAAAAGCCTTGTTAGGCCAGGGACCTGCCTCACTGCATGAACGCATTTGTTCCCAGGATGTGGGGTACATGTCCCAGCAAAGGGTGACGGCTTATGGAGGGAGACGCTCTGTGACTCCTTTACTGAAACTTCCATTAGAATTTACCCTTAATCATTTATCAATAAATTTAGGGGTGCCCTAAACTAGAGGAACCTGAAAATTCATACTATTCTTACCTTTGTCATAAAAATAATAATAGCCAAATGGATTGAGGGCTCACACGCAGGCATTATTCAATAGGCTTCATATATATTATTTAACCCTCCAACAACCCTGTAAGAGAGATATTATTTTCTCCATTTTACAGATGAAAGGCACAGAGAGGTTAAGAAACTTGCCCAAGATTACACAGGAAGGAGGTTGTAAAAGTGGGATTTGAACTTCAAACCTGGATGCCTACCAATGACCTTTTCTGTTACCCGCCATCAAGGAAGCTTGCCTGAAGGTAGGAGGGTTGTTTCTGTACTTGGAAAATAATGTTCTGTTCTCATTTTCTATTTCTAGAGTGCCACAACCTTTTGCCACATAGAGCACAAAGGCTCTCTCACAAATACACATTGACTTGCTGGATGAGTCTGTGGCTTTAAGTCCTGAGTGCTTCATTACATAGCGTTCTTCCTCCCTTTCCTGCTCCTCGGCTGGCCGTCAGCACCTTCCTCTTAGGGTAGGTGACCACCGTCTGGTGGGGTCACTGTCCTGGACACCCACAGGTACTGGGGAGTGGCTGGAATCTCACTCCTTGGACACCAGAAACCTTAGCAGCATCACAGGTCTAACCCAAGAAACGCAGGTGGCTGACCCGTGCCGAACGTTGTGGTGAAGATTAGCATATGTGTTCCTGTACTGTCTGAGTATAGGAACCAGGGCCCCGCTGGGGAGAGAAGAGACCCTCAAAGACAGGTCTGCCAGGATCCCGCCCCCCGCCGTCTGGGGAGGGGGGTGAGACCGCTGCAGCCTCAGCTCTTGATTTTGGCTACTGAAACTCACATCTGCCAGCCCTTCGTGTGCAAGCCAGGGTCGCAAAATTACTCACTCTGCTCTGATGTGTAAAGAAAATAGTTTCATTTTTTCTCTAAATCACTCTGATGTCCTTTATGAGCCCTCACCTGCTGGGGAGCAAGAGGGAAAAACTAAGTTTAGCTCATAGAGTTTTTTTTTTTCATTGTGACTCAATGATTTAAACAGTTTCTTGAGGCTTAACTTGTGTATCTTTGGGATAAGGTGCCATCTTTCAGACTCCCTGCTGCTTCTGCTTGCTTCTCCCTAAGTGGCACTTGGGGTTCTGAGACTGGGTCTCCTGGCCCCTCCCCTCCGTGCTCTGCCCTCTTAAACTGAGTAGTGTGGAGCCACCACAGCAAGTCTCCCAGGAGGAACGAGGAAGGAACTCTGGCACCTTTGATATTCTCTAGTTTATTTCGTTCTTCAAGGAGGAGGCTGGAGAGGGCATGGGGCTGCCCTACAGGGCATATGGCCATGCCCGAGTTCTCCTAGCATCAGCTGGGTGAGGAAGCCTGCTAGCCTCCATCATGGGAAGTGGAGAAATCATCTCTTGACTCTAAGGCAGAACCTTAAGGACCAAGTTCAGGAGACTTTATTCTTGAACTTTGGAAGAATATAGAATACCCAGTTTTTGTTTTTCTTTCTTTTTTTTTAGAGATTTATTTATTTAGTTGAAAGAAAAAGAGAGAAGAGAGAGGCAGAGAGAGAGAGAGAGAGAAAGGTCTTCTACCCGCTGGTTCACTCTCCAGTTGGCCGCAACGGCCGGAGCTGCACAGATCCGAAGCCAGGAGCCAGGAGCTTCTTCTGGGTCTCCCACGCAGGTGCAAGTGCCCAAGGGCTTGGGCCATCTCCTTCTGCTTTCTCAGGCCACAGCAGAGAGCTGTATTGGAAGTGGAGCAGCCAGGACTCAAACCAGCGCCCATATGTGATGCTGGCACTGCAGGTGGCAGCTTTACCTACTGCACCACAGTGCTGGCCTCCCCAGTTTGTTTTTCAAGCTGTCCTCAGTAACAACCCTGACCTGCTGAGGCATTATGTCTACAGGTGAGGCACTCTAGGGTGCAGGCTGAAAAAGAGGAATTGTAAAAGGAATGGAAACACTGTGTTTGCTGAGAATTGTCCCTATTATTGCAATGTGGGCTTGGGATCATTGAAGAGGGTATGTGTAGTGGAATGTGCTTAAAAGTTCTCCTCCACTCTGCTGTCATGCCTGGGGAAGCCGTGGAAATGGTCCAAATACTTGGGCCCCTGCCACCCACGTGGAAGACCTGGGTGGAGCTCCTGACTCCTGGCTTCAGCCTGGCCCAGGCCTGACCATTGTGGCCATTTGGGGAGCGAATAAGTAGACGGAAGATCTCTCTCTCTCACTCTCTCTCCCTCTCTGTAACTCTGCCTTTCAAACAAACAAATAAATAAATAAATCCTTGACAAAAGGAACTCCTTCAAAAAGAGATAGCATAGTGTGTGAGTAACTATATGAACCCTGGATCTAAGACTAGGCCCTGATATTTCCTTGTGATTCAGACAATGTGACTTGTAGGTAAACTTAGCTTCCTCAGCCTTAAAATGGGATAATAGCAGTACTTTCTTCTAGTGTGGTTATAAAGCTCAAGGTCATTTTTCAAGAACTTAGACTTTTCCCTGTCTCAGAGTAGGCATTCATCAAATGTTAGCTGTAGAAACATGTATAATTTCAGATTTTAAACCTTAGAAACTTCTTGTGTGTAATATAGGAGAAAGAGCATGAATTTGCAAAACAACCTAAGGTATATAACCTTGAAAGCAAAGCATATGGCCACCACGGGGCTTGGTCTGAAAAATGAAGACAACAACCTTGTAGGATAATTGAAATAATGTATGTGGAACACTTAGCAAAGGGTGGTACCTAACTGAGGGTCGGCTTTTTTATGTCTGTAGCATGCCATCGCATAATTATCTCCTGTTGTGTTCTCAACTGGAAATCTTAAGCTTTTAAGATCCCCAAACTGGTGAGCACACACTAGAGGCTCGAGACGCATTCATTGACAGACTCCAGCGAGCCTTCAGATCTGGGGTTCCCATCCCAGCGGTTCTCCCCTGCCGAGCGAGGCTGGTCCTTGGCCACAGCATCAGATGTTCTAGGTGTGTATCTTCCCTTCTCTTTATTACTCGGTGGCCTGTCAGAGACATTTGTGTCTGCTTTACTCACATCGCTCAACCCACACTTGGAGAGCAATGTGTTTGCATAAATACGAGCAGATGAATTTCTAAAATATCACTTTTCCTCTCCTGGCACCGCATAAGAGAAATGAGCAAATATAAACAGAGGAGTAGCACACCAGAAATACAGCAGATGGGCTTCTGCTGGGGATCTGGACTTTCCCGGGGCTTACACATTTGGGAGATATGGGATTATGACAAAATCCACTTGTAACGTTCGTCCTTTTTACTTCTTGAGCACATTATTAATTGCTTAAAGACTGGGCTTAATGCACACTTTCAGCCCAAATTGTCCCTTTGGGAAACAAGCAGGAAGCTGTAAACGCTCACAGGAGGGCTTGTCTTCCTAAGCCTAGCATAAATCCGATTTGATTAAGGAATCCAGGAGAAGAGAGAGGAACAAAAGTTTATCTTCACTCCATGTTGCCAGGCAGGGCAGGGGAGAAAAGGAAACTCTTCACTTCTCATTTCAGATGGCTTCACGCTGATAACCAGTCTTATTGTGAATACTACAAGAAGTGGAAACTGATTCTACACACTCCCTGACCTCTCTCAATTTGGGCCTTGGGCCATCTCAACTCAGACTGTGTATTCTGAGAAATACATCTATGCAAGGGGAATTGATCATGAGTCATCCTTAACTCCAGCCTACGCATTTGGCCCAGATACTTTTCATTCATTCGACAGACTTTCTTGGCCATCTATATTGGAGGCTGCATGTGCTCCCAGGTTCATGTGTTGGAACCCAGTCCCTGCTGTGATGGTAATTGGAGGTAGAATCCTGATGAACAGGACCAGTGTCCCTATAGGAGAGACCCCAGGGGTGATCGTTTGGCCTAATGGTTAAGACGTTGATTAAGATGCCTCCTGGATTCGACGCCCTGTTCTGGCTCCTGACTTCTGCTAGTGCAGACCCCGGGAGGCAGTAGTGATGGCTCAGATGATCGGGTTCATGCCATCCACAGTGGGTTGAGTTCTTGGCTTCTGGCTCTGGCCCCTGCCCAGTCCTAGCCATTGTGGGAATTTGGGGAGTAAGCCAGTGGCTAAGAGCTCTCTTCTCCACCCCCTCACCCTCCCCTCCCCTGCACATAGCCATTTCTCAAATACATAGTTTTTTTTTGTTGTTGTTAAAGATAAAAGAGACCCCAGAGAGCTCCCTTTCCCCTTCTGCCACACAAGGACACAGGGAGAAGGCTGCTGTCCGTGGACCAGGAAGCTGGTCTTCAACAGACACTGAGTTCCCCAACACCTTGACCTTGACCTTTCTAGCCTCCAGAGCTGCAACAAGTATCTGTGATACTATTTAGTCTATGATACTCTGTAACAGCAGCCTTAAGACATTCTACTATGGACCCAGTACAGTACTTGGAGTGGGGATATAGCAAAGAACAAGATGGACATGGTCCCTGGCATTAAAAACTCAAGCCTAGTGGGAAAACAGGCACTTACCATATGGTCTAACCATTCATTAAATTATTCTGAGGAGAGGCCAGTGCTGTGGCATTGCAGGTAATGCCACTGCCTGCAGTGCTGGCATCCTGCGTGGGCTCCGGTTCTCATCCTGGCTGCTCCACTTCCGATCTAGGTTTCTGTTATGGCCTACAAAAGCAGTAGAAGATGGCCCAAGTCCTTGTGCCCCTGCAGCTGCGTGGGATACCCGGAAGAAATTCCTGGCTCCTGGCTTCAGATTGGCACAACTCCGGCTGTTGCAGCCATTTCAGGAGTGAACCAGAGGATGGAAGATCTTTCTCTCTGTCTCTCTCTGTAACTCTGCCTCTTAAATAAATAAATAAAAATCTTTAAAAAAAGTTCTGTAAAAGTAATAATGTCCATTTCTACCAAAAATCACATGTCTCAAGGTCTAGCCTTGGAGAAAATGGGAGGTAGAAGCTGTTCTGATTCTCAGAGCCTCCTTGGGGTCTTTAGGAGCTCCATAGAAGGGTTCTTCATCAATAGTCGACTTGACTGACCTCTTGTCTCCATGGGTCATCTCTAAGGGCCCCTTGATGGAGAACAGGGAGAGAGACAGAGAACTTCCATCCACTGGTTCACTCTCCAGATGGTCACAGCAGCCGACACTAGGTCAGACTGAAATGAGGAACCAGGAGCTCCAGCTAGGTCTCCCACATGGGTGGCAGGGGCCCAAACACTTGGCTCATCTCCCGCAGCTTTTCCCAGACCATTATGAGGGAGCTGGATCAGAAATGGAGCAGTCAGGCTGTGAACCAGTTCATCTGGGGATGCTGGGTTTGCAGAAGTGGCTTTTCTCGTGAAGCCACAATGCTGAATCCAACCCCACTTCCAATCAATATGTATTAACTCAGTTTTTACTGCAAGCATGTTTATCTGTTAAGATTAACAAAAGAGGTGGCATGATAGAGTGCAAGGACCACAAGTTTTGTGTTTTGTTTTTGTTTTTTTTTTTTTTAAGATAGATTTGGCCGGCGCCGCGGCTCACTAGGCTAATCCTCCGCCTAGCGGCGCTGGCACACCGGGTTCTAGTCCCGGTCGGGGCACCGGATTCTGTCCTGGTTGCCCCTCTTCCAGGCCAGCCCTCTGCTGTGGCCAGGGAGTGCAGTGGAGGATGGCCCAGGTGCTTGGGCCCTGCACCCCATGGGAGACCAGGAAAAGCACCTGGCTCCTGGCTCCTGCCATCGGATCAGCGCGGTGCGCCGGCCGCAGCGCGCCGGCCGCGGCGGCCATTGGAGGGTGAACCAACGGCAAAGGAAGACCTTTCTCTCTGTCTCTCTCTCTCACTGTCCACTCTGCCTGTCAAAAAAAAAAAAAAAAAAAAGATAGATTTATTTATTTATTTGAAAGTCGGAATTACACAGAGAGAGAAGGAGAGCCAGAGAGAGGTCTTCCATCCGATGGTTCACTCCCCAGATGGCCCCAACAGCCAAAGCTGCACTGATCTGAAGCCAGGAGCCAGGAGCTTCTTCTGGGTCTCCCACATGGGTGTTGGGGCCCAAGGATTTGGGCCATCTTCTACTGCCATAGCAGAGAGCTGGATCGGAAGTGGAGCAGCCAGGATTCAAACCGGCACCCATATGGGATGCCAGCACTGCAGGCAGTGGCTTTACCTGCTACCCCACAGTGCTAGCCCCAAGACCACGAGTTTTGAAGTCAGCCCTGGGATCCAGTCTTCACTCAAACATTTATTAGCCACTTCCCCTGTGAGTTATTTTGTTTATTTTACTTATTTATTTATTTTCCCTTGCTCCTGTTTAATGATCTTGTACACAAAATGGAGAAAAGAATCCAACTCTGGTTTACTGAGATTCTAAGTGAAAGAATCACTAGAAAGGGCTTATGACAGAGCACACTCTCTAATTGCTCAGGAACTGTATTCTGTATGATGTAGGACTTGGCTTTGAAAGAAAACAGCGTTTGCAAGAATTCAAGCATGCAGCTGTGAACTATCTGACAAATGATAAACTTTATCTGCAGCCGGCTACCCATCTTGACGGATGCCATGTCTGTCTGCTTCTGCTGCCCTAACTCTGCAGCTCAAAGCACACCTCTCCAGCAAGTAACCTAACCAGGGGAGCCCAAGAGAATTCAGAATAACGGGGCAGGCATTTAGCCTAGGGATTAACACACCCATGTCCCACGTCCAAGTGCTTGTGTTTGATTCCCAGCCTTGGCTCTGCTCCAGCTTCCTGAGAAGGCAGACTCTGGGAACAGTGGTGATGACTTAGGTAATTAGGTTCCTGCCACCCATGTTGGAGACCTGGTTTGCATTCCCATCTCTTATGTTGGCCCTAACTACTTCCAGCATTTTGGGAATGAAAATGTGGTTGAGGATTTTCTCTCCGCTTCTCAGATAATATACATTTTTTTCTTCTAACAAAGAAACCAGAATGAGAGCTACTATTGTATTTTCTTCTTAAAAATAAGATTTGGGGTGGGGGGGAGCTGTCACTGTGGCATAACGGGTAAAAGCTGCTTCCTGACAGCACCAGCATCCCATATAGGAGCTAATTCAAGTCCCGGCTGTTTCCCTTCTAACCCAGCTCCTTGCTAATGGGTCTGGGACAGTAGCAGAAGATGGCTCAAGTGCTTGGGTCCCTGCACCCACATGGAAGACCCTGACAAAGCTCCTGGCTCCTGGCCTCTGCCTGGCCCAGCCCTGGTTGGTTGTAGCCATTTGGGGAGTGAACCAGAGGATGAAAAACCTCTCCCTCTCTCTGCCTTTGCCTCTGCCTCTCTTTCTCTGTAATGCTTTCAAATAAATAAATAAATCTTTAAAAAAACATATTTGGGAGGAGTTGTTTGTGGTAGGTGATTAGGATGCCTCGGAACACCTGCATCCCACAACAGAGTGCCTGGGTTGGAGTCCTGGCTCTGCTCCTGATTCCAGCTTCCTGCTAATGTGCACCCTGGGAGACAGCAGTGAGGGCCTCTGCCACTCATGTGGGAGGCCCAGATTGAGTTCCTGCCCCTCAGCTTTGGCCTGGCCCAGCCCCAGATGTTGCAGGCATTTGGTGAGTGAACCAGTGGATGTATGATTTGTCTCTTTCTCTGTGTATTTCTCTGCCTCTAAAATATACAAGATAAATACATTTTAAAAATTAAAAAATAAGATTTTCAATTTGTCATGTATTGTCCCTATTCTTTGCTTTACTTTTTTTTTTTTTTTTTTGTAAAAAGACTTTATTTATTTCTTTAAAAGGCAGAGTCACAGAAAGAGAGGCAGAGACAAAGAGAGAAAGGTCTTCCATCTGTTGGTTTACTTTGCAAATGGCCACAACTGCTAGGACTGGGCCAGGCTGAAGCCAGGAACCTAGAACTCCATGTGGGTCTCCCATGTGAGTGCAAGAGCCTGAGGACTTGAGCCATCTTCTGCTGCTTTCCTGGGCACATTTTTTTTTTTTTTTTTTTGACAGGCAGAGTGGACAGTGAGAGAGAGAGAGACAGAGAGAAAGGTCTTCCTTTGCCATTGGTTCACCCTTCAATGGCCGCCGCGGCCGGCACGCTACAGCCGGCACACTGCACTGATCCGATGGCAGGAGCCAGGAGCCAGGTGCTTTTCCTGGTCTCCTATGGGGTGCAGGGTCCAAGCACCTGGGCCATCCTCCACTACACTCCCTGGCCACAGCAGAGAGCTGGCCTGGAAGAGGGGCAACCGGGACAGAATCCGGCGCCCCAACCGGGACTAGAACCCGGTGTGCCGGCGCCGCAAGGTGGAGGATTAGCCTAGTGAGCTGCGGCGCCAGCCTCCTGGGCACATTCTCAGGGATCTGGATCAGATCTGGATCTGGATCGAATCAGTACCCATACGGGATGTCGGGATTGCAGGTGGCGGCTCAACCTGCTATGTTACAATGGGAACCCTTTTACTTTTGTTTTTATTCACTGGAAATATGATCTCTTTTCTCCAAGGAGATTGGAAATGCTGCACTGAAGATGGGATTCTTCGGTCATGTTTGACAGGGAGACGCACAGCAAGAAGGCTGGTTACATTCTTCAATACCCTCGAACTGGGAATCCATGAGTCTTGTAGCTCAAGAGAGGCTAGATTCCCCCAAGGAGGCTGCAGTGACAGCTCCCACTGACCGTCCTGCACATTCCTCCTGAAACCTTCATGCCACTGATCCACACATTGGTAGGATTTGTCACATGGTTGAGTGGTGGGGCTGGTGCAAAAATCTCCAAATGGAGTATGTTAACTAAATAAAGACTTACAGTTTTAAAACCTGGAAACAAATTTACTGTCCCAAACATAGGGTTGCTCCATGAGCAATCCATAGCTCTATGGATTGCTAGGCAACCATTAATAATTGTAGTTGCAGGGCTGGTGTTGTGGTTCAGCGGGTTAAGCCTTGCCTTTATCATAGGTATCCCATATTGGAGTGTTGGTTATAGTCCTGGCTACTTTGCTTCTAATCCAGCTCCCTGCTGATGCCCCTGGGAAGCAGTAGAAGATGCCCCAAGTCCTTGAGCCCCTGCCATCCACATGGGAGACCTTGATGGAGTTCCTGGATCCTGGCTTTGGTGGGGCCCAGCCCTGGCTTTTGTGACCATTTGGGGAGTGACTCAGTGAACCAGCAGATAGAAGATCTCCCTCTCCCTCTCCCTCCCTCCTTCCCTCCCTGTCTCTCTTTCCCAATTGTTCTGCCTTTCAAATAAACAAATCATTTAAAAAAAGTATTTACAGTTGCATAATTGTCCATAGAATGACAGGGAAAATGAATAAGATAAATTTAGCAAAAGTAGCATGCATGATTCTAAGCCTGGAACAGGAGTGCAGCTGGGTTAAAAGAAGGTCCATAAAGTGACAGGAAGGAAACACCCTAAACTGTTAGCCGCTGAGGGTTGAAATGATGGCTAATTTCTTGTTTGTAATTTTATTTTTATAACAAACACGTATTATTTACATAGTTTTAAAAAGCAATTTGAGGGGCTGGCGCCGTGGCTCACTAGGTTAATCCTCCGCCTGTGGCACCGGCATCCCATATGGGCGCCGGGTTCTAGTCCTGGTTGCTCCTCTTCCAGGCCAGCTCTCTGCTGTGGCCCAGGAGGGCAGTGGAGGATGGCCCAAGTGCTTGGGCCCTGCACCCGCATGGGAGGACCAGGAGAAGCACCTGGCTCCTGGCTTCGGATCGGTGCAGCGCAGGACGTGGCGGCCATTTGGGGAGTGAACCAGTGGAAGGAAGACCTTTCTCTCTGTCTCTCTCAATGTCTATAACTCTACCTGTAACATAAATAAAAAAATAGATAGAAAAATAAAAAGCAATTTGAAATCAAGTCTTCTGAGGTCAAGGACATGGACCTCCTGAGAAGATTTTCGTGTATCCTTTCCAGAGAGGACTTTTCACTATTCACCCACGGACTCAGCCGAGCCGAAGCGGAAGCGAGCAGAGGCAGTGCTCTGAGGGAACTTCACGGGGACCGGAGCATTCACCTTTATCAAGGCGTGAATCTGGTCTCTTCCCAGGGCTAGAGCCGTTTTCTTTGTAGCTGCCAAAGCCTCGCCTCTTGAGGTAGAGCTTTGCTTTTTGCAAGTCATGGCATCTGGTTTTCTGCTTATGCGGGATAGGGGTGGGGAGCTGCAGCAGATAAACCCAGAGGTTGACGGCAGCCCCCACTGCAGGCTCCAGTGAAGCGGAACGAGGCTAGCGGCTTGAAAATCCAAATCAACTGGGTTTTTTTTATTTCTTCTGGTTTTAAGCACGTGCCTGAACTTCCTGGTTTGAACCTAAGAGAGAACCAGATGACTTGTGATCAAACCGTGTCACCCTCGGGATCCAAAACAGCCTATCTCAGGGGACGGTTTATCATTTTTTTCCTCCAAAAAATTCCCCTGGCAGTCGTGTGACATTCTCGGGCCTGATGCCTTGTAACCTGTGTTCCTTGCACGTGTGGTTTATCTTCCTGTTCTCTTGTGACAGCTTCGACTGTGGGCTGGTGAGGCAGAGCCCTACGAAATCAGCTCAGCAGGTGTGTTCCGGGTACTAAGATCACTTTACTCCTTTTTTACTTAGAAAACTGTGAAAAGTAGGAGTCACGTCCTCAGCACCTAGGACATATACCCTCTGGGTTCTGAGCAAAGCTGGCCCTGACCGGGCAGCCTCCAGGATCCCTCAGCAGAAGCACGGCCTCTCAGTCACTCGTCATGGTCACCTCCAGGGCTGCCTGCAGCCTTGGGCTCAGGGAGGTCAACCGGATCCGCTGTTACACTTCAAGATAAGGTTTTGGGAAAACGAGGCAGGCATTCTAGAAACAAGAAAAAAGTTTAGATTCTGCCCTGACTCTTGTCACCCAGCTACACGTAAGCAGGAAAGGAATGGCCCCGGAGGACTGTCACTGCAGGCTCTGTAAGTCACTTGAACAAAGAATTCCAAGCCCTAGGACTCAGCGCTTTGTAAACACGAGCGGACTGCAGTAAGCGATGGGTCCAGCTGAGTTCTCCTAGGCAGCCGAGTGTTCGCAGGTCCTGAGGGGCCCGGGCTTAGCCTGAGTCAGCCAGGGTGTGACAAGCTGAGGCGCTGATCTCACCTTTGCAAGCCAACCAAGTTCCCCGCCCCTCCACCCCCTCAGCGGCTCTAAGCTACCTCTGCCAACTTGTTCACTTGGTTTCTATTTTTCTCCCTCCCTCCCTCCCTCTCTCTCTCTCTCTCTCTCTCTGGGCAGCCACCTCCTCTGCTGTTTACCCCCAACACATCCGTTGATCAGCAGAGCTCTGCTGTGCGAGCGAGCGTGGTGACTCATTTGTTACTTAGGTATTTTGGGTTCGTTACTCTTCAGCTGCACAGAGCTGACACACAGAAGAGAGGAAATGGGGGTGTGCCGGTGAGAGGGCGTGGGGCCGAATCTCAAGGCCTCTGTGGAAAAGTTCAGCAGAGGGGCTATCCTCAAAGCTCAGAGGCAGAGAACGAGGCCGTTCCAAAAGCAACTTCGGGAAGGAAACAGTGCTTTGCTGAACCCTCCGCTGAGCGGCCTGGACACACGCCGCAGAGATGATGTGACCGGGAATCCACAGGAACCCTGTCATTGCTCTTTGGGAATAGGTCTGAGCAACCCCGCCCAAGCTGTGCTGACTTGGCTACAGCAAGGTGGAAGGGTGCAGATCAGGGACAATCAAGCATCGTGCATATCATCCACCCAGAACTTCAACTCCGGCCTCACCAATACGCATGCGCATTGGCTCCCTAATCGGGATTTGCTTTGTGGACAGTATCTGGTGTGGAGTGGCTGCTATCCCCAGTAGACAGTGCCGCTCAGGCTGCGAACCATAGATACCATGTGCAACAGAGCAGGCAGAAGATTTAGGAATATGTACATTTAAGAGTCTTCCAAAAAAATTTTTTTTAATAAATTAACGTTCCTTAAATAAACAATGCTCATGCTTGTATTGTAAGCCTGCCTTGTCTTAGTCCTGATCTCTTTAGAGAGAGTATTGAATTACTGTTTGTGACATCTGCCATCCATTTCCAGCGTGGGACTTGTAAGATCAGCATGCTGGGAGTTAGTTACTCGTTCTTTTCCAACTATGCATTCTTTAACCCAGCACATATTCCCCCCAAATGCTTCATGTTGGAGTCAGCTCTGCAGGTCCAGAGCTGGGGAATGGGCTAGAATCCACAGACTTTTGATGAGCAATTCCAGAATGGGATTCTGAACTCTGAATTTTGAGGGAATAAAGCTGATGAGAATGATTCACGATAAAACTTGTGAATATTGACTTTGGATTGTTAATTTCTTCTTATGTATCATGATATATTCAAATAGTAGGGTGTACCTTAGAGCTGTTACTTACAAACTGTTCTAATAGAAACAGCGAGAACTTTTTTTTGCAACAGCTTTTTTTTTTTTTTTTTTTTTTTTGACAGGCAGAGTGGACAGTGAGAGAGAGAGACAGAGAGAAAGGTCTTCCTTTTACCGTTGGTTCACCCTCCAATGGCTGCTGCGGCCGGCGTGCTGTGGCCGGCGTACCACGCTTATCTGAAGCCAGGAGCCAGGTGCCTCTCCTGGTCTCCCAGGCGGGTGCAGGGCCCAAGGACTTGAGCCATCCACCACTGCACTCCCAGGCCACAGCAGAGAGCTGGTCAGGAAGAGGAGCAACCAGGACAGAATCCGGCGCCCTGACCGGGACTAGAACCCGCTGTGCCGGCGCTGTAGGCAGAGGATTAGCCTATTGAGCTGCGGCGCCGGCCTTTTTTTTTTTTAAAGAGTGATGGAAGCCATGAATTATGCTAACAGAACAGAAAGAGACCCAGGTCTCTGAAAGCATCGGGCCACCATCTCTGCCTAGACAGCAGCACATCAGTATCAGACAAATCACATTCTCAAAAGAAAAATTAGTAACACCATACATTTGGAAATTTAAAAAGTGGTGTTGTGGTTAGTGGGTTAAGCCACTGCCTGTGATGCTGGCATCGCAGGTGGGTGCTGGTTGGTGTCCTGTCTGCTCCACTTCCGATCCAGCTCTCTGCTATGGACTGGGAAAAGCAATGAAAGATGGCCCAAGTGCTTGGGCCCCTGCACCCGCGTGGGGGACCTGGAGGAAGCTCCTGGCTCCTGGCTTCAGATCGGCACCGTTCCAGCCATTGCAGCCATTTGGGGAGTGAGCCAGTGGATGGAAGATCTCTTCCTGCCCCCCCAACTCTGCAATTCTTTCAAATAAATAAATAAGTAAATCTTAAATAAATTTTAAAAACCACACTAGAAAAGGGAACAATAGCCTGCACTTAAGAAAGTGAAAGTAAGGAAATAGTAGAGTAGAAATATATAAAATTAAAAACAAGGTTACGATAGGAAAAAAATCAAGGAAACAAACGGGTAGTGCTTTGAAAAGACTTAATGCTAACAAGAATTAGAATTAGGGAAACAATTACTGCATTTATAGCATTTTTTTTAAAAAAAGAATGTTATAAACTTCATGCAACTAAATTTGCAAACTTCACAGTTCTCTAGAAAAATGAAACTTACCAAAACTGACTCAAAAAGAAATAGAAAATCTAATTAGAGAGCTGTAGCTATTTTTAAAATGTTGAATTGGTAGCTTACAGTCTACCTATAAAACAAAACACACCAGAGCCTGAGGGCTTCATAAGCAAGTTCTGCTGAACACTTCAGAGAAAGAAAATCATAAAAATAACTATGCATCAGGGTGGGTGTTTAGCCCCGTGGGCCAAACACTGTTTATGACACCCACATCTCACAATGGAGGTCTGGGTGTGATACCCGGGTCCAGCTTCTGACACCAGTTTCCTCTCAAATAAATAATCTTTTTTAAAATAAAAAAATCATGTATAATTTTATACCTAACAGGTTAGTAAAATGTGAAAGCTGAGTGCTGGAGAGGCTGTTGAGCTTGCATGCATAGAGTTGATTTGCTTTCCTGCCACCAGCTGCAGAACACAAGTTCCATGAGAGAAGAGACTTCCTTGTATTCACAGGCCTCATCTTCAGTGCCCAGCACGGAGGGATGTGTAGGCAAGATTGGTAAAGTCAAAACTGTGATAAGGTAGCTCTCCAATAACAAGAAATGATTCACAGGAAGATGCCCTGGAAGAACTTGTCACGTGTGTGCAAGAGATCACATCCAAATGTGCTGATTGTGTCAAAGCAGCAGCAAGCTGGAAGTAGGAGAATGGCCAGACTGGGAAATATTCATCCAATAGAGTCATATGTACTTATGCCAATTAAAAATGAATGATTCAAACACATTGAAGGATTCAGAGCTAGAGGTATCAATACGAATAAAGCATTGGTTATTGCTATGATAAGAGGTACAGAATGATACGAGAGTCCTAAAAGGGAAGAAATTAATCCCTCCTGAAGAATCAGCGGAGTGCTCATGCATGAAGTTGTGCTTCATATTTAAACAGGTGGAAAGGGAGCAGAGAGTCTCAAGGGAGGCAGCTGAGTCCCAGGTAGAGGCATAAAACCTAGGGGGAATGTGGAGCATTCTCAGCGAATGTTTGGAAGTTCAATTTTACTGGAACATAGATTGCATATAGGATAATGTGGAAGGTATGTTGGGACAAAATTTTGGAGACTCTATTTTATGGGGAGTTCAGAGTAAGATATTTCCCTAATAAGTTTTTTCACTTAAAAAAAATAGAATATGGTATTAGCAGTTTTTTAAGGGGAATGATACAATTTAGAGACTCATATTAGTAAATGTAGATATCTGACTACAATAAAGTGTTTTATCAGGCTGGCTCTGTGGCATAGCGGGTTAAGCTGCCGTCTGCAGCCCATATGGGTGCCAATCTGAGTCCCGGCTGCTCCACTTCTGATCCAGCTCTCTGCTAATGTGCCTGGGAAAAGCAGCAGAAAATGGCTTAAGTTCTTGTACCCCTGCAAGGCCTGTGGGCAACCTGGATGAAGCTCCTGGCTCCTGGCTTTGGATTGGCCCAGCACCAGGTATTGCTGCCATTTGGGGAGTGAACCAGAAGATGGAAGATCTCTCTCTGTCTGTAGCTCTGGCTTTCAAATAAATAAATAAATAAATCTTTTTTAAAAAGTGCTTTTTCACACTTCTTCCACTGTTACTACTGTTTAGTTTACTCGCAATTTTTACTCAATTTTGAATACCAAGCAAAATATTTTGAAAAATACTTACTTGAGAGCAGAAAGAAAGAGAGCTTCCATCTGACAGCTCACTCCTCAAAGGTCCACAATAGCCAAAGCTGGGCAGACTGAAGCCAGGGGTCAGGAACCCAATCCAGGTCTCCCACATGGATGGCAAAGACCCAACTACTTGAGCCATCATCTGCTTCATTCTCAGGGTGTGCATTAGCAGGAAGCTGGAACTGGCAGTGGAGCCAGGAATTGAACCTAGGCACCTAACAAAGGTCTTGACTGCTAGGCCAAATGCCTGTCCCTAAAACAACCTGTATTTTACTAGACCTAGTTTTTAGGCTCAAAAATTCAGTGATTGGGCCAGCACCATGGCACAGAGGGTTAAGCTGTTATTTGCAGTGCCAGCATCCCATATGGGTGCCAGTTCAAGTTCTGGCTGCTCCACTTCTGATCCATCTCCCTGCTAATGTGCCTGGGGAAGCAGCAGAAGATGGTCCAAGTGCTGGGGCCCCTGAACCCACGTGGGAGACCTAAATGAAACCCCTGGCTCCTGGCTTTGGCTTTGCGCAGCCCTGGCCGTTGTGGTCATCTGGGGAGTGAACCAGCAGATGAAATATTCTCTCTCTCTCTCTTTAACTCTTTCAAATAATAAATAAAGCTTAAAAAAAACCCTCAGTGATCCATTTGTTCATTCATTTCATTCTACTATTATGTATAACATTGTAAGCCAAATATCATACAGTCCTTGCTTTCACAGAGCATATCTTTATATAAATAAAATAAGCATTTTTATTTTTGTGATAGAAGAGTGTTCAGTTGTTCTTGCAGGACAGATGAGAGACTCCGAGTCAGGCTGAGGGAGGTAAGGAAGGCCTCCTACAGGAAGCCATGTCTGAGGAAGACACTTAGCAGTTAGCTGGATCAAGGATGAGAAGGTACGAGAGTATCCTAGGAGGAGGCTCAGAGGCGTGAGCCATGTATAAACAGAAAAAAGGGCAGTGCTGGGAGCACTTGATGGAATAGGGGCTATTATAGGGGCTATACACGTCATGTAGGGCTTTGTGTAAGATGTTCTAATTCTACCCCGAAAGCTACAGGGGAGCCAATGACGGTTTTAAGCAGAGAAATCACATGATCAAATTAGATCTGGGTTTTAGAAGGATTATTCTGGCACTAGGGTGGTAGCTGGCAGTAGAGTGGCAGGTAGATTGGAGAAGAAGCAATTAGCAGACCACTATGAAGATCCAAGTGAGGGATGCAAAGGCATCAGCTAGGGTAGAAGCAGTAGAAATGGATTCCAGAGATGACAAGTTACAGACTCTAAAAGCAGAGGTAACTGATCAGATGCATGGGGGAGGGAGGGGCGAGTTCAAGGGAATGGACACACTTCCAGCTTGGCACCTGTGCAGAAGCTGATGCTGAGAAGTTTAATTTGAGACCTGTTATCATCCACGTGGAGAAAACTTTAGCAGGATGCACAGATTTGAGGCTGCGGACTCACATACGTGAAACATGGGCTAGTAAGTATGTTTGATTGAGGACCACCAAAGAAAGTGCCTAAGTAAACTGGGGAGAGCAGAAGGCTAGACACACAGCTGCCTCTATTTGAGCAAAGGATAAAAGAAATACATGAAAAAGGAGGAACGAACAGTGTTACAAATACCAGAGGAAAGAAATGTCAAGTAGGGAATATTCCATGATAATAGACACTCTTCAGAGTTCATGCAAGGTAAGGGTAGGCCATATGGAGATAATTAGTAACCAGAGAGAGTCATTGTACTGGCGTGGGGAGCATGTTTGTCAGATTGCAGTGGGGTTTTCAAGTGAATGGGAGGTGAGGGTGGAGACCACAATAATAGATAGACTTTAAAAACTTGGCTTGGAAGGAGAGAGAAAGAGCTAGAGCTGGAAGAATGGAAGGAGGAAGTTTTTAAAGAGGCCAGAGATAGGAATATTTATATGCTGTTGGGAAAGATCAAGAAGGGGAATCTGGGATCAAAGGGGATAAAGAGGATGATGCATAGAGTATGAGTTTGCTGAGTCACAGCCAGAGACCAGATAGGAGAGATTAGCCTTGAATTGGAGAAAAGTTCCCTGAGACAGAAGAGAAAGAGGAAAGGGAAGAAGTCGATGAGTTTTTGGCAATGGAGTTCAGGATGTCTCAATCTGATGGATTTAATATTTTCATAAAGTAGTAAGATGATTTGCTGAAAGTGAAGGTGATGGTGTTGAGGGTCTGAAGAAGAAAAGGCATGAGTGAGACAGATGTTTGGACAATCGGCAGAAGGCACAGGTTAGTAGTGGCTTGAACACCTGAAGTTGGAGTAAATGAATCTGCATCATGGATTATAGCAACCAGGTGCAGGTGTGTAGAAGATAGGACGTCAGCACACCAAGACGGGACATTGCAGAACAATTGAAAAGCAAGGAGAAGGAGAGGGGTCTGGGAGCAGCTGGCCAGAGAGTATAGGAAGGCAAGACCCCTGGCACCAAGAGTCAGGAAATGTAAGCTCTTGCATTGCACGGAGTCAGCCAGCCTCCCTCCCTCCCTCCCTTATTCCTCCCTCCCTCCCTCCCTTCTCCCTCCCTCCTTCCTTCCTTCTTTCTTTCTTTCCTTCCTTCCTTCTTTTCTCATATTTATTTAATTGAATTTTCAATGTGGATCTTGAAGTTTCACGGTCTGATAGAGGCATAGGAGTTAGAAGAAGGGGAAGCAAAAAGGAATGTGACGTAGATGCCAAAGTCCTAGATGGAGACTGGGGGCCAGGCTTCCAGCCAGCCCTGGTGATGCAAGATTGCAGGGCTGTTGCCATCACGTATGAGACAATCTGAAAGAAGGCAGTGAGGGGTCTTTTCAGAATTCCCAATTAGCTACTCATTTGCTTGTTCTTTAATCCTCTCATCCACCCTCTCATCCAGTCCTTCAACAACCGAAAACTGCTTTTTGAACACTTACTCTATGCCAGAACTCCATCTCTAGACGTCAACAAGACACCTCGATCCATCACTTCTAAAGCACGCATTCATCTCCCCTACCTGGTATTTTGAACACTCTGAGGTCAACTGGGATACTGCGCACACTGATGTCAGTCAGTCTGTAGTCATGAGGTAATTGTCACAGTCTACCCAGGCTTAAACTTAGTCATAGCTGCTTGTGTTGTCCTGACTTCAACTGAGTTAAGTACACTGTTGGTAATAACAGTTGAGCTTAGTTGATGTTTAAATTACCAAAAATTACACTATGATCTGGCACTGAATTGCAAAGTTAGCATATTTGCAGAAGACATGGAAATACTGGGATGTGAGTCTGATATTGGTGAAGCAAATATTTTTCATTGGATACATGATGGCAGTTCCATTCGTTATCACAACAGACAAACAGGGATCAAGTGTTTCATGGTTTTCAAAAAGAAAGATGTAAACAAATAAAATTGGGCTATGTTTTGCTACTGAGATATACACTAAAGAATTGCCCAGGATAAGCCAGGCAACATATTCAGGCTGGAGGGATTGTCCTGTAATTTACAAAGCACAAGAGGTTGGTGTGACTGATTCCTGGGTCACAGGGCTATAGCTAAGACGCTGTAGGTCATAGTTTAGTTGGCAGACTAAAAAGTGTTTTACAACTAAGTGTGTCTCAGAGTCAATGATATGCTATAATTCCCTTCCCAGAAAATGTTACACATTTTCTTTTAGGGAAACACAGAATATCACGGCCATAAGAATCAATTCTCCTCCTTAGTAAATGAGGAAAGTCAGTCTCAGGAGGTAGGTGGCTGGCCAGGGATCACACCTCCCAGCACATTAGAGGGAGAGGAAATTTATTTACTACAGAGGAAATTGTCTTGCCTTGTGGTGAAAGAAGTAAGAATAGGTAAAAATTACATAATGGCTCAGCGGCCCAGACTGCCACTAAAAATCCGATGATTGCTCTCTTTTCCCTATTGGAAGGACAATAAACAGCTTTAGTACCTGCTAATCTCTGACAGCAGGCTTCTGAGCTGTGTCCATCACCTGCATCTATTTAACCTCCTTTGTCACTGGCCTTGCCGGCCTTGTAGCTTAAGTATTTCATAAAGCATATGCTCTCAATGCCCCTTTTTGTTTTTTTACACAACATTTTTAAGACATGTGGGACAGTTTTAAGTAGATGTGGAGAGCAATTCATTATTTGATAAGATTTTTGGGGCAATATCTAAAGAACTAAGTTGTATGGCTGTGAGTCCTCTCCTGGAGCTGGGATAGTGTAGGGAAGCAGGTGTCCACACTTGAAAGGGCAGGATTAAGCCAAAAACAGAGGCGACATCCATCCTGCTCAATAGCTGAAGCCACCACGAATTAACTAGAGCAGGCTTAGCTCTTCCTATCTCATTCCTTCTGGCTCACCTTATCATGGAAGCCGCCTCTGGTTAGCATCCACAGCGCCTAATATGAGTAAGAACATATGGTAGAAGGTGTAACATAAAGATGAAAGACACTTAATTTTCTACTTGAGCAGTGGATAGCTGCAGACACTCAGTGAGAGATTTAGAGCCAGCAGTTGGAGTTCATCCTCTTAGGTTTAACATTTTAACTGAATAACATTAAAAGTTGTGGGTTTTTGTTCTGATTCTAACCACTGTTGCTTTTTCTTTACCTATCTATCTAGCTACCTATGAGGCAAAGAGACAGACAGACAGACACACCCAAATGCCTGCAATGGCTGGGGCTGGGCTGGGGCCAAAACCAGACGCCAGAAACACAATCTATGCCTCCCACATGGGGATGGCAGAAACACAATAGCTTGAGTCATCATTGCTGCCTTCTAGGGTCTGCACAGCAGGAAGCCAGAGTGAGGAGCCAAAGGCAGACATTGAATCCAGACCCTCCAGCGTGGGACATGGGCATCCTAACTGCTGGGCTAAATACCTGCCCCCATTTTTTTCTACTCTTACTAAATAATGACATTCTGGTCACCAGCCACACTGGTTCTTGTGAATTATACTCTATTTGGGAATGAAGATGTAAAAGGTAGGGTGGGAGATCCTAATACTTTCTTTAGCTCCTTTTATTTTTAAGCATATCTCTCTTTTTTGGATCTATTTATTTATTTATTTGAAAGATAGAGTTTATATATATATATATATATAAGAGAGAGAGAGAGAGACAGGGAGAGAGAATCTTCCACCTGTTGGTTTACTCCCCAAATGGTTGTAATGGCCAGGACAAAGCCAGGAGCCAGAAATTCCATCTGGGTCGCCGGTGTGGGTGGCAGAGTACCAAGCACTTGGGCCATCTCCACTGTCCTCCCAGGAGCATTAGCAGGAAGCTGGATCAGAAACAGAGCAGTCAGGACTCCCGGCACTCATGTGGGATGCTGGCATTGCAGTGTGTCAGTTAACATGCAATAGTTTGAATGCTGGTTATTCCCCAAAATTCATATGCTGGAATCTAATATTAATGTGACGGTATTAAGAGGTGGGAGCTGGGGCCAGCACTGTGGCATAGTGGGTAAAGCTGGCACCTGCAGTGCCGGCATCCCATATAGGCACTGATTCTAGTTCTGGCTGCTCCACTTCTGATCCAGCTCTTTGCTTTGCCTGGGAAAGCAGTGGATGATGGGCCAGGTCCTTGGGTCCCTGCACCCATGTGGGAGACTCAGAAGAAGCCCCTGGCTTCAGATTGGCTCAGCTCTGCCATTACTGCTATTTGGGAAGTGAACCAGTGGATGGAAGACCTCTCTCTCTCTCTCTGCTTCTGCCTCTCTGTAACTCTGCCTTCCAACTAAATAAATAAATCTCTTTTTTTTTTTTTTTTAAAAAAAAGAGGCTTGGGGAGGAGCCTTGGCCCTTCTGCCTTCCGAGGACAGGTAGAAGGCACCATCTCTGAAGAATGGCCCTTACCTGTTTGAGTCTAATGGCACCTCCAGCTTGGACTTTCCAGCTTCCAGAACTGTGAGCCATAAACCCTCTTGTTTATCAATTACCTAGGCTAAAACATGTTAACACCCCAAATGAACTAAAAACAGAGAATTTTTCTCTTCTCTGATGGTAAAATTAATCCAAGTACATTTTGTATATCTTTCCAAACATTTTTATGTATAATTTTCATAGTTAAAATGTCCATTGTACATTCATGTGTGTCTTGTTTGCTTACCCAGCTGTATTATGTGGTTGTTTCCTTGTTGTTAATACTCCTTAAGTATAACTAGTAATAACCACATAATACCTTGCTTTTCATGTACCGTAATTTTTTTTTTTTTTTTTTTTTTTGACAGGCAGAGTGGACAGTGAGAGAGAGAGACAGAGAGAGAAAGGTCTTCCTTTTGCCGTTGGTTCACCCTCCAATGGCCGCCGCTGCAGCCGGCGCACCGCGCTGATCCTGGCAGGAGCCAGGAGCCAGGTGCTTTTCCTGGTCTCCCATGGGGTGCAGGGCCCAAGCACCTGGGCCATCCTCCACTGCACTCCCTGGCCATAGCAGAGAGCTGGCCTGGAAGAGGGGCAACCGGGACAGAATCCGGCGCCCCAACCGGGACTAGAACCCGGTGTGCCGGAGCCGCAAGGTGGAGGATTAGCCTATTGAGCCACGGCGCCGGCTTTCATGTACCGTAATTTTAACATCCTTTTATAATTGTAAATTTATGTATAATTTTTCCTACCTTTTTATCTGTTGCTTTTTCTTTTCATGTTTTTGCTATTGTAAATAATCCCAAAATGAACATATTTATGCATTAATCTTTTTCTGAATGAGATGAGATCCACACAGGAATTATGAAAATATGGTTGATATATTTTTTAAAGTATTAAAGTGGGAATTAATGATTTAGTGGTCTGAAAGTAACAAGTCATGTTTAAATTGACTGTATCTAAAAAGAATTTTTTTTTGAAAATAAGTGTGAACATTTATCTATCACCATCAGGGTGGATTCCTTGTCCCAGAGAATAATTGGGCATGTGTCCTGCTCTCTGGGACATATCCTGCCGCTTTGCATGTTCCAAGGCAGGGAAAGACATTCAAGGTGTGGAAGAGGAGTTGAGGGGTTTGGCCGTGATCGGTGCCTGGCAACCTCTGGTCTGTGACCAGGATAGCTAGGAACCGCTGCAAGGTAATGTGTGGAAAGCATTCTTTCTAAGGAAATGACAGGTTACACGAAGGTGGAGTGACTTCCAGACCCTGCATGTGCCCTTGTTTCTCTTGCCGTTGTTGTGGCTCAAGCAGCCTGGGACTTGGAAGAGCCAAGTGTAGCCAGAAGAGCAGGCTGTGGCCTGGGTGGGAGTAATCCCCTAGCTTGACACCCAGGTCTTCAAAGGACAAACAATTTGGTCCGAAAGCTCTTCGGTCTCACTTTCTAACACAGCTGTTAGAACACCCTCCCTGTAAACAGGAAATGTCTTAGGAAATACAGCTGGGTACCTGTTATTTTTATTTTGTAAGAAACTATTAAAGAACCTGAGCAGAGGGTGGTATTTATCTGGAACATTGCGGTTAATAAGCTAGAACGGTTCCCTGGTGGTCCTGGCTTGTGTTCTGGGCAATCGTGTGCCCACTGCTGCTCAAATAGGAGCTTGAATATTCCCTAGTTAAAGTCTAACTCATTTTACCTTTCCAAGTGAGTGTCTCAGTCAAGGCACTTTAAGTTACGTAGCTCATTTTGGCAACCATAGGAAAGGAAAAGATTATTAAACCCTCCAATATCAAGACATTGCTGTGTTTGAAATTTGGAAAATGTGGAACCAGGCAAAAGGAAACCATGTCAAGCCGAGGATGGGGAGGCTCTGGGTGATTGAACAGCATCAGGGAAGGGTAGCATTAAGAACTGCTGACTTCGGGGGCTGGTGCTGTGGTGCAGCGGGTTAAAGCCCCTGTTTGCAGTGCCAGCATCCCATAGGGGCGCCAGTTCAGGTCCCGGCTGCTTCACTTCTGATCCAGCTATCTGCTATGGCCTGGGAAGGGAGTGAAGGATGGCCCAAGTCCTTGGACCCCTGCACCTATGGGGGAATCAGGAAGAAGCTCCTGGCTCCTGGTTTCGTATAGGCCCAGCTCCAGCCATTGTGGAGTGAACCAGCAGATGGAAGACCTCTCTCTCACCCACTCGCTCACTCTCTCTCTCTGCCGCCTTTCTGTAACTCTGCCTTTCAAGTAAATAAATAAATCTTTTCCAAAAAAAAAAAAAAAAAAAAAAAAAAAGAACTGCTGACTTCGGCCGGCGCTACGACTCACTAGGCTAATCCTCCGTCTGTGGCGCCGGCACCCCAGGTTCTAGTCCCGGTTGGGGCGCCGGATTCTGTCCCGCTGCTCCTTTTCCAGTCCAGCTCTCTGCTGTGGCCTGGAAAGGCAGTGGAGGATGGCCCAAGTCCTTGGGCCCTGCACCTGCATGGGAGACCAGGAGAAGCACTTGGCTCCTGGCTTCGGATTGGCGCAGCGCCGGCCGTGGAGGCTATTTGGGAGGTGAACCAAAGGAAGACCTTTCTCTCTCTCTCTCTCTCTCTCTCTCTCTCTCTCTCACTGTCTAACTCTGCCTGTCTAAATAAATAAATGACTGCTGACTTCTAGAAAACACTTAGCTGCATGGCAGCCATGAACTTCCTCCATCCCTGGGATGCACCCCTGTCCCCTCTTTCCCATCCCTGCCATGTACTGTTTCAGTCACAAAGCCTTGCCAAGCAGGCTGTTTCACATCTCATGGCTGAGACAGCCTTTGTATTGCTGCACAGCCCCTGGAATGCCTCCTTCCCCCTCTTCCTTTGGCAAATTCCTACTTATCCTTCCAGGCTGAGATAATATTGACTTAGTTGTTGCATTAAGTTAGCATAATGTGGGGCTGGCCTTGTGGCGCAGTGGGCTAACCTGCCACCTGCAGTGCCAGCATCCCATATGTGTGTGGTTCAAGTCCCAGCCAGTCCACTTCTGCTCCAGCTCCGGAAGAAGCACCTGGCTCCTGGCTTCCGCCTGGCCCAGCCCAAGTTGTTGTGGCCATTTGGAGAGTGAGCCAGCAGATGGAAGATATCTTTTTCTCTCTCCTTCTCTCTCTCTCTGTAACTCTACATTTAAATAAATAAAATAAATATTTAAAAATATAACATAATGCAAAGAAAAGAAGCTGGATTTTCGGGAGAGACATACTAGAGTTCAAATCTTGGTTTTATTTCTCAGTAGATGAGAGACCCTGAACAACTGAAAGGACGTATGTGGGTCTGTCCCTTCTCAGTTAATGGAACTAACACCCTACTCACTGGAGTGTGGTAAGCATTAAGTCACACAACTATACAAAGAGCTTATATTAAAAACATATGTAGACACTCGATCAATGTCAGTTTCTGTCCTCCATCCCCATCTTCCTCGCCTGCCCTGAATTCTCTAGGCAGCATCATTTTATTAAAGACCCAGAAGTGTGATGAGCCTCCGTCTTATTGCTGAGTCTGTAGTATCCACATACTATTCCAATCCTTCATGCCTCGCTTACATTATGGGGGTTCCCACTGGAAAGAGATAGGATGGAATATATTTCTGGAATTTTCAGCTATTTATTCAACAAATATTTATTTATTTTAAATTTTAATTTATTATTTTATGTATTTGAAGGGCAGAGAGACAGACGGAGATCTTCCACCCACTGGTCGAATACTCAAATGCTCTCAGTAGCCAGGGCTGAGCCAAGCCGGAACCAGGAGCCTGGATCTCAAATCAGGGTTTCCCATGTGGGTGGCAGGGGCCCAAGTACATGAACCATCACGTGCTGCCTCCCTGGGTGCATATTATCAGGAAACAGAGCTGGTGCTTAATCAGGCGCTCCAGTACGGGGTAAGAGTATCCTCAGCAGTGTCTTAACTGTTATGCTAAAGCTTGTCCCAGATATCACCCAATGTTTATCGGATGACATCAGATGGCAGCTCATCCTACCCCTGTGTTCTTGATCTGCTTTTTCTTCTTTTAGAATAGGGTTTCCAGAAGGGTTTCTAAATAGGGTTTTGACCTCGAAACTATGGACATTTGGGTGGAGGACTATCCTGTGCTTTGGCAGACAGAGCATCCTGGGCCCCTACACACTACACAGTGCTGACAATCAGAAACCTCCAGATATGGGCTGCCTCTGGCTGGGAAACATTGCGTTAGAACTTTCCTCCCTTGGCTGTTCGCTCTCCAGCTTCCACATTTGGCCTCTATTGGCTCCTGTCCCCTGTAAAAATAAGCTATTCTCTCCCGTCTCTCAAACAAAAGCAAATCAGTCAGCCATGAAGAGGGTTTCATTCTTCATGGTCAAGCTCTCCAAAAGCAGAACCTACATTTACTGTGACTTTTCTTCCACCTTTGCACCTGCTGTGGCGAGGATCCTTCCACCCCTCTTCAGGAAACTCTCTGGCAAAGCCCCTGCTGAGGGCAGCAAACCCCATGATCTCTTTGCACAGCTGTCCTTGAGAGGCCTCCATGACAGGTGACATGGGACTCGTATTCATAAACCCTGTAGGAACTCCATTGCTCTGCCTCTGAAATCCTGGCATTCCCTGGGGCTTTCTTCTCAGTCTCCTTTCTTTCTTTCCTTTTATTTTTTTAAGATTTATTTATTTATTTGCAAGTCAGAGTTACAAAGAGAAAGAGAGAGAGAGGTGTCTTCCGTCCTCTGGCTCACTCTCTAATTGGCCACAACGGCCCAAGCTGTGCCACTCCAAAGCCAGGAGCCAGGAGCTTCTTCGGGCTCTCCCACGTGGGTGCAGGGGCCCAAGGACTTGTGCCATCTTCTACTGCTTTCCCAGGCTATAGCAGAGAGCTGGATCGGATGTAGAGCAGCCGGGTCTCGAACCAGCGCCCATATGGGATGCCGGCACTCCAGGTCAGGGCGTTAACCCGTTGGCGCCACAGCGCCGGCCCCCTTAGTCTCCTTTCTTATCCTTTCCTGGGGCAGATTCAGTTATTCTTATGTCTTTAATTCTTATTTTTAAAAATTTATTTTATTTATTTGTATTTTATCTGAAAGAGAGCTTCTGTTCACTGGTTCACTCTTCAAACGCCTGCAACAGCCAGGGCTGGACCTGGCAAATCCATCAGGGTCTCCAAAGTGGGTGGAAGCACTTGAGTCATCATTTGCCGCCTCCCATGGTGTGTAGGAACAGGAACCTGAATTGGAAATGGAGCCAAGACTCAAATTCAGGCACTTCAATATGGCATACCCACATCCCAAGTGGCAACTTAACCCCTGTGACAAACCCCTGCTTTAATTTTTTTTTAAAGATTTATTTGTTTATTTGAAAAGCAGAGCTACAGAGAGGCAGAGGGGGAGAGAGAAAGAGAGAGAGAGGTCTTTCATTCACTGGTTCATTCCCCAGATGGCTGCAGTGGCCAGAGCTGAGCTGATCTGAAGCTTGGATTGTCTTCCAGGTTTCCCATGCAGGTGCAGGGGCCCAAGGACTTGGGCCATCTTCTACTGCTTTCCCAGGCCACAGCAGAGAGCTGGATCGGAAGTGGAACAGCCGGGTCTCAAACCAGCACCCATATGGTATGCTGGCACTGCAGGTAGCAGTTTTACCTGCCATGCCACAGCACTGGCCCCACCTGTTTTAAGTTTAATGTAAGTGTCAACTCTGAACTTTTTCCTTCCAGCCTAGATGTCTCTCTCCAGTACCAAGCCTGTGTAGACAATTGTGTCTCACAAACATCACAAAGAGAACAAACCTTCCTCCTCTCCTCTTCCCGAAGTTGTTTCTCCTTCCTCCATCCCTGCCCCATCTCAGGTGCGCAGAGGAGTGCAGTGAGAGTGTGTGGCTCTGGTGATGCAGATTTGGCACTCCAGTGACAGTGCTGATGCCAGGCTGAGCCCACGCTGGACCCTCCACAGGTGCTCTGTGTAGCTCTGGGGCTGTGGAACCACATCACGCAGTCTTAGTATCACATTTATTAAAACAAAGAGTTTGGTGCCAAGAGATCTATGAAATTAAAGGATGGTTGTTGGGGCAAATTCCCTAAGCCACCGCCAGCATGGTCATTAGCATTTGGGGAAAACCCATCCACTGCCTTTAGAGAGCCAGGGTATTTTATAATGCAAATTTTGGGAGAAGAAAACATAAATTGCTCACATTGAAACTTTGTTGGCTACAGAGCAGAAAGGGTGGTGCATCAGGAACAGGAAAAGCCCTGGTGCAGGAGGGCCGTCCGGGAAGAGAAGTGCGTACTGCTTCCCGGTGCTTGGTTCTTTGTGCAGGATGCAGGCCCTGCTGATGGCTAATCTTCAACATACAGGAAAGGAATGTGGAGCCGTTTCCTTCTGTTTTCCCTTTGTTGCCATTGCCCTCTTAAACCCCTCTTATCTCTTTATTCCTCCATCCTTCTGTCCTCTGGCCTCTAACTTAATCTGTGGCATCCCAGAATTCTTCCCTTCTCACAGTAAGGTAAATGAGATACATTCCATAAAGTACTTCACATATACTAGGTGCTCAGTACATGTGAGTTCCCTTTCCCTGTGTGGTCTTTGTCCCCAGATTCCCCATTGTGGAACCTTACCTAAAACTCACTGGCTGTCCTGAGTGGTAGGCTTATCTTCTGTTTTTATAATGAGCCCCTTTGATAATTCCTGATTTTGTGCTGATGAGATGATTGAAGGTGGGGCCCTGTAGATAGCCTCGGGGTGGGGCCATTCCTCAGAAAGACCCCGTGATTAGAGGATTAGAGGTTGGATTAGAGGTTGGAACTTGCTGGCCCACCCCCTGACCTCTGGGAAGGAGGATCACTGGGGCTGGAGATTAAGTTCCCTGAAGACTCTTGAACAAGATTTGGTGAGTTTCCTGACTGCCAAGCATGTGGAGGGGCTGGGAAGATGTGGGCCCGGAGAAGCCCTCCACCATGCCCCCCCCCCCAAACCTCATCACATCTCTCCCTGCACCTTGTTGATCATTTTTATCCTTAAAGATCATTGGCCAGCGCCGCGGCTCACTAGGCTAATCCTCGACCTGCGGTGCTGGCACCCTGGGTTCTAGTCCAGGTCAGGGCGCCGGATTCTGTCCCAGTTGCCCCTCTTCCAGGCCAGCTCTCTGCTGTGGCCCGGGAAGGCAGTGGAGGATGGCCCAAGTGCTTGGGCCCTGCACCCCATGGGAGACCAGGATAAGTACCTGGCTCCTGCCATCGGATCAGCGCGGTGTGCCGGCCGCAGCGCGCTGGCCGCGGCGGCCATTGGAGGGAGGGTGAACCAACAGCAAAGGAAGACCTTTCTCTCTGTCTCTCTCTTGCTGTCCACTTTGCCTGTCCAAAAAAAAAAAAAAAAAAAAATCATTGAAAATTAACTGGCAAAGTAAATGTTTCCCTGAGTTCTGTGAGCTCCCCTAGCAAATTAATTATACCCAAGGAGGGGAGGAATCCCGGTTTATAACTAGAAATATGAGGGGCCCAGACTTGGGATTGGCATCTAAATGGTGACCCGGGGCTGGGGGCCAGTCTCATGAGACCGAGCCCTCAGCCTGTGGGATCTGACGCTGCCTCCTGGTAGACAGTGTGGAATCGAATCATCAGATAACCAGTTGGCTGGAGATTGTTTGGTGGGTGGGGTAACCTCCCCCACAAAACACACACACACATCTGGTTACAGGACTGTTCTGTGCTAAGAGTAGAGAGTAGGAAAAAAGTTTGCTTTTTCCCTATATGCTGAATTATTCTCTCTAGAAGATGCAGTATTGAGCATTAAGAGGTGTGTTTGGGGGGGGGGGGGTTAGGCATTGTAGTATAGCAGGTAAAGCCTCCGCCTACAATGCTATCATCCCACATAGGAACCGGCTCAAGTCCCAGCTGTTCCATTTCTGATCCAGCCCTCTGCTAATGACCTGGTAAAAGCAGTGGAAGATGACTCAAGTCCTTGGACCCCTGTACCCACATGGGAGACCCAAATAGAGGTCCTGGCTTCTGGCGACACCTGGCCCTGCTCTGGCAGTTGTGGCCATCTGGTAAGTGAATCTGTAGATGGAAGATGTCTCTGTTTCTCTGTCTCTCCCACTTTTTGTAACTGAGTTTCAGATAAAAATTTTTTTTAAAAGGTTGTATGTTGATAGTAGGTTTACAGTGATTTTTTTCTCTTGTTCTCTATTTTTTTTTCTATTGAAAAGAAACTATTTGTACAACTAGAGAAAAAAGTTCATCAAAGCACTCTTACACACCCACCTGCCCATGACACTCGCTTCTGTTGGCTATTCACTGCCCTCATGGTCAAGTCCAAATCTCTTAAGTATGGCTCACAAGAGCTCCGGTGAGTTGCCTGGATCTAGTTATGAAACCTTATCTCCTGCACTACCACCTCACCCACACACCCCACACTCTGGCAGCTCTGAACCTCCTCCAGCACCCTGAGCAAACCACGCTGTTGCCTGATTCAGTGTTGGACTCTTGGCTCTGAAACTTCCACTCCTGCTCTTCCATCCAGTGCCCACGCACAGGTCCACACTCAGACACACACTCTGGGTTACCTGGCCAATTGCCATGGCTCAGAACTCAGTCCAAACACATCCTCTCTGAACCCGCTTCTTATCGAAGTTTCCCAACGCAAAGCAAACATGCTATGCTTTGTTGCCCTTTGCCCAGGTAGAAGTTTGTCAGAGTGCCTTGATGCTTGATTGCATTTGCTTATGGATTCATCTTGTCTCCCTCCTTAAGGGCAAGGACTATGGCTTTTATTTGGCATATCGGAGATGTTCAATTAACTAGTAACTAACTGGGAAGCTCTGTAGCAAATGTCAGAGTGGGAGGAGAGAAGGGACTACAACCTCTACCTGCTTTTACGGGGCCTGCCACTGCATCCTGGAAAGGAATGTTATTAAAGACAGGAGAAATTTTAATAATGAAAATCAAGCACTGGGGCCAGCACTGGGGCATAGCGGGTAAAGCCACCGCCTGCATGTTGGCATCCCATATGGGTACCGGTTCGAATCCTGACTGCTCCACTTCCGATCCAGCGCTCTGCTATGGCTTGGGAACGCAGTAGAAGATGGCCCAAGTCCTTGGGCCCCTGTACCTGTGTGAGAGACCCAGAAGAAGCTCCTGGCTCCTGGCTTTGGATCAGCACAGCTCTGGCTGCTGCGGTCATCTGGGGAGTGAACCAGCAGATGAAAGACCTCTCTCTCATCTCTGCCTCTCCTTCTCTCTGTGTAACTCTGATTTTCAAGAAAATAAATAAATCTTTTAAAAAATAGAAAAAAATCAAGCACCGTGTATGCTTTGCCTCTCATTTAACCCATGATTCACTTGCAAAGAAATAGTACTGTATTTTTGAAATATGGGAAATGGAGACTTCAGAAATGTAAAGTGACTTTCCCAAGGTGCAAGAGCTAGTCAGCTTCCCAAGTACAAACTCCTAATCTAAACACGATAATGTATTTGATCCAGCAGCTTGAATGAAGCCCTCAAAAATCTGCCCAGGAAGTAATCACCTCAGCCATCATCTTGACCACTTTTTATTTTTTTTTATTTTTTACTTGGTAACAGAGAACCAAGTGATGTCTTTTTTTTTTTTTTTTTTTTTTTTTTTGACAGGTAGAGTGGATAGTGAGAGAGAGAGAGACAGAGAGAAAGGTCTTCCTTTGCTGTTGGTTCACCCTCCAATGGCCACCGCGGCCGGAGCGCTGCGGCTGGCGCACCGCGCTGATCCGAAGGCAGGAGCCAGGTACTTCTCCTGGTCTTCCATGCGGGTGCAGGGCCCAAGCACTTGGGCCATCCTCCACTGCACACCTGGGCCACAGCAGAGAGCTGGCCTGGAAGAGGGGCAACCGGGAAAGAATTGGCGCCCCGACCGGGACTAGAACCCGGTGTGCCGGCGCCGCAAGGCGGAGGATTAGCCTAGTGAGCCGCGGCGCCTGCCCATCTTGGCCACTTAACACACAAGAAACTTGGTTTCTTGCAAGAGAAAATCCTGATGTCAACTGATTAATCCAAGTTTTAATGAGCTGAAGTTTCTTCCATTTCTTCTGGATCCATTCTCCACCTCCAATTCTAGAAAAACACTAAAAACATAACTGGGTCCACATCTGGTCTCCCTATGGGATTTCCTGTTTCAGGGGACAAGGAAAATGTGACCTGTGTGGGGTCAGCAACGTGGAAGGGACCTCTTCTTGGATCATAGTGAGAGCCTTGTGATGCAGATTTGGGGATGTCAGTGAAGATGTCCAATTTAGGTTACCCAGGGTTGAGCCTGTTTGCTTCCTCCATGCCCCCTCTAACCAAAGTGCTGGTTGCAAGCCTTCAGGGAGGCCCTCCTCCTGGCAGTTTCACTAATGACACTGGAGTCTGACTGAGATCAGGTGGCCTCGCAGCTGGCACCAACACCCATTACACTCTCCAAAGATAAGGAAACCAAACATTAGCTAGCTGGAGCAAACAGCACCATAAACACACCCACATCTTCCTCCCTTCCCCTAAGGCCTAAGCCCTCCAAAGGAGCAGAAGAACGCCACTTCGGATTCTATTTGGACAGCGAAATAAGGAACTGAATAGAGCCCGGTTTGGACGCTGTAAGGTTGCTTTAGCCCAGAGGGTGTTTTCGTTTACCCTCGGCTAACTCAAGTGCCTTCCTTTCTTCTTTCAGGAATTCTGCTCTAAATACCTTCAGCTGCCTGAACCTCTTCATCCTACGGCCCTGAATTATAGAATTATAATTCAAACACACACACACATGCATTCTTAAGGGGAATGTGAAACCCTAATCACTATATATACATGCATAAAAGATCCAGCTTAGAGAGGATTTTCCAGACACTTGATGCATTTGGTTTTGTGTCTTGTGTATTCAGCTGGTTTAAAACTTCTCTTGGGGCTCAACAACTCATTTCTTCAACGCCGCCTGGTGTGGTGCTCTGAGCAGCAGCATGGGAGCCAGCTGGGAGCTTGTTAGAAACGCAGACCCTTTGGCCCCACCCCAGACTCACTGAATCAGAACCTGTATTTTCGCAGGATCCGCTGGTGATTCATATGCACCTTTACATTCTAGCCCTGGGCTAGAGTGCTGCTGACTGATACCCAGCCCTTCTGTGTTCCCAGTGTGGTGGAGAGTACAGGGCAGGTTCCGTTTGCTCTATTCCTCAGGGTCCTCAGGTGTAGAAAATAACTAAATACCGACCCCTTTTGCATGTTTTTGTAGATACTGCATATGGTTTCAGTGCCCTGCTCTGATATATTCTCTGGGTAGAATGGCCTGTCGCAAAATCCAAAAGTCCTTCATCATCCTTCTCATTTCTTTCTTTTTTTTTTTTTAAAGATTTATTTATTTGTTTATTTGAAAGTCAGAGTTACACAGAGAGTGAAGGAGAGGCAGAGAGAGTGAGAGAGAGGTCTTCCATTTGCTGGTTCACTCCCCAAATGGCCACAATGGCCAGAGCTGAGGCAATCTGAAGCCAGGAGCTTCTTCCAGGTCTCCCACATGGGTGCAGGGACCCAAACACTTGGACCATCTTCCACTGCTTTCCCAGGCCATAGGAGAGAGCTGGATCAGAAATAGAGCATCTGGGACTCGAACCAGGGCCCATATAGGATGCCGGTACTGTAGGCAGCGGCTTTACCCACCATGCCACAGCGCCGGTCCCCATCCTTCTCGTTTCAAAGAGGGCATTCCTTAGCAATTGTCAGTCCCTCATTGTGCTTCTTGTGTTCCACATTCATCAAGGAGTTACCACAGTTAAATCAGAATCTACAGTGTGCAGCAAGTGTGGCCCAAGAACACGTATAATTGGCTCTGTAAGGCACAAAGTCCCTAAACCCCTGATATAGCAATAAATAAAAGGGAAGTAATAGCAATAAAAACAAGAAATAGCTACTGAGTACCCGTGTGCTAGGTGATTTATATGCATTATTTCTTTTAATCACCATTGTATTAGTTTGCTTGGGAGAACGTCACAAAATGCCACCCACTGGGTGGTTTAAACCACAGAAATTGATTTTCTCACACTCTGAAAGCAAGAAGTGCAAGATCAAGGTGTTGGCAGCTTTGGTTTCCCTGAGGCTTCTCTCTCTGGCTTGCAGATGCCAACTTTGTCTCTGGATCCTTATGTGGTCCTTCCCTCGTGTGCGTGAGTCCAAATGCCCAGTGCTTGCAAGGACAATGTGGGGTACTGGAGGTTAACTTTATCACATGACTTTTGTTGGTTGGGGCACAATTCAGCTCACGACAACTGTGAAGAGGTGACCTATTATCACCGCCACTTTATAGATGAAGAACCAGGCTTAAAGAACGCCAATAATTTGATTAATGTCATACAATTAATAAAAGAACCAGAACTGGAATTTATTTTCCTGCTTTTATAAGAAATTAATCCTACGTATTTGTTTTTGTTTGTTTGAAATGGAGAGGGGAGAGGGGAGAGGAGAGGAGAAAAAGAGAGCGAGAGAGAGAGATCTTTTATCCCCTGGTTCACTCCCCAAATGCCCACAGTTTCAAGGGCTAGGCCAGGCTGAAACTGGGAGTCAGAAATTCAATCTGGGTCTCCCACATGGGTGACAGGGGTGCAAGTACTTGGGCCATCAGCTGCTGCCTCCCAAGGTGCACCTTAGCAGGAGGCTGGAATGGAAAGCAGAGCTGGGACTTGAACCCAGGCTTTCCAATTGGGAAAGCAGGCATCCTAAGTGGCATCTTAACCCCTGGTCCAAGCACCTGCCCCAGGGAATTTGTTTACTCTTTTTTTTTTTTCAAATATTTATTAGATACCTACTGTATGCCATACATTGCAGTATGTAAGAAGTGCAGAAACTTTCACTTTTGTGGGTTACTTTTTATTTTGGAGTTCATATGCTTATCTCACTCATTGCTATAGGGATCCATTTTTGTGTAGCCATACATCATTATGTCTATACTTTTCAGGAGAATAGTATAGCAGGGTCACCTTCCAAGCAAAACTAGGCTCTGAATCTGGCTTCACAGAAATCTCTGTGGGTTGTATGATTCCAGGTGAGTCCTGGCTGTGTCTTACGGTGACCAGCTCATCCTATCTCTGGCATGAAGGTTCTGTGTCCTGGGTCAACTGTGATAGCTGGTCCCACTACTCCTTCCTCACGTGAGCCTATATAGCACAGAAGATGTGGAAGCAGCAAACATCCCAGGAAGAGAGCCTCTTTTCAGAATCTGCATGGATTGCCAGGGTGGTAAAATTCCGGCTTCATCCAGGACTCTCTCTACTGTTGAAGTAGATATAGTCTGGCTAAGCCTATTGCCTGCAAATACAGGGAGTGAACTAGGGGATAAGGGGGACATCGCAAGCATTGCTCATTCTCAACATCATCATGAACAAGGTGATCTCTGGAGATGCCTCAACCTGAGAATTCAGGGACTCCCGAGTTCCAAATATCCAACTGTGCTTCCTAAAATAATCCCAGCCGCACTGAAGAGCATGAGAGAAGCTCTGCTAGGGGGAAGGGGTGGGGCAGCCCAGGCAGTCCTCTGAGTTTGCCATCTTGGAGAGAACAGGGAGCTGTGTGCTCTTTAATGCAAGAGCACTTGGACTTGGTGAGAGGAGCTTGTGAAAGGCAGCCAGATCCCATTGCATAATTGATGACCGCGGCGTAACCCTGCTGACCTGCTCTGACACTTTCCCAGTGCCGATGCGTCGCAACACTGCTGCTGTCTCTGTGCAGCCCGCTCCAGCGCAGTGTCCGGCAAGCTCCTGCACCAGGACATGGCTGGGTTCAGCCTCACAGGTGCCACTGCCCCAACGCCAGCCTCTGCTCTTTGTCCTTCTGTTTGCTCACAAGGCTTCTGAGAAGAGGCCAGGGAATCAGCACTTGTCAGGGAGCCTCAGAATTCACTACATCCACGAAGACTCACACATAAGGAATTTAGTTTTTTCACAAATAGCAACCATGGATTCCGTTTTATCCATTCTTTTCCTAAACTCAGTTACGTATGGAATTGACCATGTATTCTCTGGGTAGAACGGCCTGTCGCAAAATCAAGAGTCCTCCATGATCTTCCTCATTTTAAAGAGAGGGCATTCCTTAGCAATTGTCAGTCCCTCATTGTGCTTCTTATGTTCCACGTTCATCAAGGAGTTACCACAGTTAAATCAGCATCTACAGTGTGCAACTGTGGCCCAAGAACACGTATAATTGGTTCTGTTAGGCACAGAGTTCCTAAGCCCCTGGGATCTCCTAAGTGAAGGATTATCTTCTGTTATTCATAAGGACCACTTTCCACCATCCCTGCTTATGCGAATGAGGTGACTCAGGTTGGAGTCCCTAGGTAGCTTCAGGATGGGCACTGGTCGCCAGAAAGACTCAATTTCCCCACCCGCTGTTGGGGGGGGGGGCAATAGAAACGAATTATAAAAACTCCCGTACAATGGGACCAGAGTACTTCCGGATCCGTGAACACATTGCTATGCTGGGAGGGCGGGGCATGTGCAGAGAGTGAGCAGACTCTGCCCTGGCCCTGGCCCCAGTGCCGTGCATCTCTTCCAACTGGCTGTTTCTGAGTTGAATGTTCCCAAGGTAAACTGATAAATGCAAGCAAAACACTTTCCTGAGTATTATGAGTCATTCTAGAAAGTTATTGCGCTTAAGAGGGAGTCCCAGGAACCCTTGAATTCACAGTCCACCAGGTAGAAGTACAAGTGGTCTAGATACCTAGAATGGGGCAGTCTTGAGAGACAGAGACCCTCACCTGTGGGGTCTGTGCCCTACTCCTGTAGTCCACAGTTGAACTGAATTGGTGGACCCTTCATTGGTGTTGGAGTCTTGGAAATTTGATGTGAAAATTGCTCCCCACATTTGGTGTCAGGATACATCCCCCAGTCATGAACGGCCTACTAAGTACCAAGGGGAGACTCAAAAGTAAGACATGGTCACTCACAGAGTTTACCATCAATTGACAGTTCAGATGCACATGAAAATACTCCTAACTCAGAACCATTTTGATAGGTACCCATGAAGCGAGGCACCTCATGAGGGCTCCACTTGACCTTGAAGTCCCTTTCAGTTTCAATATGGTTTCGCTCTAGGATCTGAGGCAGGTGGAGAGAGGAACTGTAAGAGAAGGTCAAGAGTGAGGGTGGGTTCCTTGCCTCTGCTGTGGCATCTGAGGCTTGGTCCAGAAGGAGGGTCTGCCCAGCATTCACTCACAAAGCTGGCACAGCGGCAGGAGCCGGTGGTGCTTGTGGTTTGCACACGAAGCATTTGAGGTCCTGCACCAAAATGCAAGATAAGTCGGCACTCGTTTTCATGGCTCCTGGGAAATCAGGAAGTCTCAGGACACAGTGCTCAGCAGAGTCCTCCCTGACATCTTTCATTCTTCTTTTCTCTTTTCTTCCTGTCCAAGTGGAATGCAGAAGCACCATGGAGGCGCCTCCTCTAACTGGGGAGACTTTTAAACCTTTATTGCTAATCAGAAGCTGCCAGTGAGAGCCCTGGGTTCCCATTCGCGGCTCCCCAAATGCTAAGAAGCAGAGGATGATGAGCCTTCCGAGCAGGAGTATCACTGCTTGCACATCTAAAGGCGATTTGAAGGCTTCTGGGAAGACATCCTGGCCACAGGTGCCTCCTGTCTTAGAGAATGAGTCCTTCCTGTTGGACCTGGGGACCGTCAGGCCTCTGAAGCCCGTGACAGTGAGACAGGAAAGATGACAGCTCCAGATTTTAGTGTTACTCAGGTAAGAAAGAAGCTTAAGAATAATATAACCCATCCCTTTTTACAGTTCAGAAACAGGACTTGATTTGCCCAGGATGTTGTGCCGAGGACCGAGGCTGAGCTAAGCTATTTTTAAGGATCACCAAGTACTCTTTCAGCATTGTTAAGTTATTGCCTTAATCCATGAGCAGAGAATCGCTTGCTAGTTGTAAATATGACCCTCAGGGGATGACCCTAAGAGTAGCCCTGAGATGCTAAGGTGTGAAAAAGACTGAGGAGGGCCTGAGAGAGTGAGAGGATGCCAGCCACAGTCCCTGCATTTTCCTGGAAATAGGAAAGAGGAGGCGCAGCAATGTCCTCCCCCGCTGGGTATTCTGCCAGGCCAGGCATGGTGAGAGATTGACCGTGCTTGTCCTGATGTCTGTATTAATCTGTTTGGGCTGCCGTAACAAAATACCAGACTCAGTGGCTTAAACAACAGAAATGTATTTTCTCAAGATGAATTTCTGAAGAGGAGATGTCCGAGATATAAGTGCCAGAAAATTCAATTTCTGGTGAGGATTCTCTTCCTGGCTGGCCGACAGCCTTTGCCTTCTTGGTCTGTCCTTATGTGGCCTTTAGGCTGTGCCCTGCGGAGGGAGAGGGGAGGGAGGCAGGAGGAGGGCAGAGAACCAGAGAGAGTGAGAGAGAACAAGAGAGAGAGAGAGCTACAGAGATGGAGAGAGATGTCTCTGGTGTCTGTTCTGGTAAGGACACCAGTCCTTTCAGATCAGGGACCCACCCTTATGACCTCATTACCTTTAATGACCTTGAAGGCCCTGTCTGTAAATGGACACAGGCGAGATCAGGGCTCAACACAAGAATCTGGGGATGGGCAAGGGGACACAATTCAGTCCATGATAGGGTTGTCACTTTTCTTTATGGCTTTACCATTCAGAGTTCTACTTTTGGCTGAAAAACTGCACACCTTCAGGGAACACAAAATATTATCCTGAAGATGTTTTCTACATAGTGTTTAAGTAATCAGCACATCTTACACACACACCCCCCCCCAACACACACACCCCGCCGCACTAGGAAGATGCCCTTAGGTGGGTGTGTGGAGTGTCTCTTTTCTCTGCACCCGTATCCTCTGGGGGCGGAGCTCTCTCATCCTTGCACTGGTAATGTAACTTCACAGTGACCTGTCTGCCTGCCTCCTCCTCTAAGGGGGCTTTCTCGAGGGCAGGACCAAGTCTGCTTTCATTCCTGTTTTTTCCCGGTGCCCTTCTCAGTTTCCGTCCGTAAGCCGTTGCATAGTTGGTACATGTTTGATGGATGGAGACAATGGCCTCCTGAAACTACTGATACTAAGCAGATCTAACATAAAGATAACGAAGCTTCAATATCAGGGTGCCTCACTTGCATGAGGACCTGTTTAGTAATTTTGATCTTCAAAATTTGGTATTCTTTTTCTTAAAGAGATCCTCCCCACCCCCTCTCAAAGTAACAACCAACAACTGCATAAATCATAAGCTGGCTATGCCTCCAGGCTGCTGAGATGGAGCCTGGCTTTCTCCCGTATTTCATATTCCTTTCCTGTGTGCGCTGTAGGGAGGGAAGCACCTCAAACACATTGCTCCTTCCCTGAGACTATTTTGGAGAGATATCGTCTTGTCACTCAGCCATCCTTTGAGCGGAAGAGCTGGGTGTCTGACAGCAGGGAACACACCGACTTCCAAAAACTCATGGTGATGAAGACAAAACAAGACGCTCTAGCGTGATTCCGGGGGGGTTTTCTTCCCGGCGTCTCTGACTGGTAATCTTTACAGAGAGCGGAAGCATGGCCGCTTGGGTCAGTCCTTGGAGCCCCTGTTTCTTCAGGAGCTCAGTGGTTCACCCAAGCACTCCGCTCTGGGGGTGGGGGTGGGGCAGTGGTTTCTGCCCCGCCAGGGCCTGCAGCAGCAGGGCTGATGGGAAGCCCTCCTTTCGCCCTTGCCCTGCTCTCCTGCTCAGTACTAAGGCTGCCAGCCTGTGCACTTGGTAAAGTCTCTCATGAGCCCACTCCCCTCGTCCACTGCCGCTGGACGCCCGCCTCCTGTCTTTGCAGCCAGGGCTCACTGGTGCTCCTTCTTCTTTCCTGCTGTGCTCAGCTCTTGCCGAACACAGTAGCCAGAGCAACCTTTCCAACAGTTCCAGCTGACCAGGTAGCTCCCTGGCTTGGATCCCGCAGTAGCTCCTCATCTACGCATGAGAAAGCTCAGTGCGTGGTGTTCTACCCGAGGCCCTCACATCTGGCTGCGGTTTGCCTTTCCTTCTCCTCTCCTCTGGCCCATGTTTGCTTCCGGACTCACCACACTGAGTAACTTGTGATTCCTTGAAGCTCTCTCTATGACCCGAGTTCTCGCTCGTGCAGCTCCCTCTGCCCAGATGCCTCCTGTGCTTCCCATCTCTTCCACCTTTGGCTTAGGGCAGTGCTGTCTAATAGGAAGGTACGAGACACACACCTGTGAGTCTTCTAGTGGCCACATAAAAAGACACAAAACACTCGAATATCACAAAACAACGACAAAATCTTACATGACACAAAGGCAAAAGGACATGTAGTCTTACCAAAATGGTAGGCTTGTGTTTAATGGAAAACTGTTTTATATTTAAATTAATTAATTTTAAACATTTGGTTCCACAGTCAGACTGGTCACATTTCACACCCTTAGTAACACCATTAAACTAGTGACCACCCTATTAAATAGCACAGGTTTGGAGAGAGAGAGAGCGAGAGAGAGAGAGAGAGAGAGAGCTCCCCCTCTTGCCAGTTTACTCCTCACATGCCTGCAACGGCCGGGCTGGAGCTGGGAGCTGGGAACCTGATCCAGGCCTCCCCTGTGGGTGGCAGGGACTCAACCAATTGAGCTACGACCTGCTGCCTCCCAGGGTCCACACCAGCAGGAAGCTGAAATCAGGAGCTATGGCAAGGACTCCATCCCAGGCACTCTGATACGGAACACAGGCATCACAAGTGGCATCTTAACTGCTAGGCCGAGCACTTCTGCTGGATAGCAGTTCTTGGACCTCCTCTGACTGCATTGAGTACCCTCTGTTACGTCGCTACACTGTTCTGGGCTTAACCTAATCCCAGTACTTAGTACTGTGTGATACAGCTGCCTGCTTATTTGCTTCTGATCTTTGTTAGACTCTGAGTTTCTCGATCATGAAGGCTTGTTCTTATTCATCTCTGCTGTCAGTGCCCAATGATTCTAGCCTAAAACAGTTTCTTGGTTTGTTTGGATGAGGTTGCAAGCCTGAACAGCAACAATCCTCTATGGGCCTACAAGGCACACAAGATCGGCTCAGCTCCTCACTGTCTCTGATCTTATCTCCTATCACCCTTCCCCTTGTTAACTCTGCTCTAGCCACACAGCTTTCCTTCCTATTCCTTAAATAGCCTGAACCACAGCTAACCTCAGGGCCTTTGCACTATGTTCTTCTTTTTTTTTTTTTTTTAACCATTTCATTTGAGAGGTAGAATTACAGACAGAGAGAGGGAGAAACAGAGAGAAAGGTCTTCCATCTGCTGGTTCACTCCCTATATGGCTGTGGCCAGAGCTGGGCCAATTCAAAGCCAGGAACCAGGAGCTTTTTCCACTTGGGTGCAGGGGCCTAAACATTTGGGCCATCTTCCATTGCTTTCCCATGTCATAGCAGAGAGCTGGATTGGAGGAGGAAGAGTCAGGACTGGAACTGGTGCCCATATGGGATGCAGGCACCGTAGGCAGAGGCTTAGCCCACTATACCACAGTGCCAGCCCCACACTATGTTCTCTGTGTCCAGAAAGCCCTTGGCTTGGAGAGCCAATTGGCTTTGTTTGATCTTTCATTGCCTTTTGATACTTAATTAAGCTTCCGTCTCAGGTCAACCTTTCTAAAACAGACCCCTAACTTACCCCTTAACTTTTTCACAGAGTGCCTATCACCATTTGGCAAGCTATTTATTTATTGTGACTCCGCCCACCAAGATGCAAGATTCATGACAGCGAGCACTTCTGCAGAGTTCAGTGACATATACTCTGTATTCAGCATCATCCCCAACACCTAACAGGTGCTCAATATTTATTGCCTGCAAGAAAGTTAGACTAACTTAGAGAAGGGGAAAAAGCCGGCGCTGCGGCTCACTAGGCTAATCCTCCGCCTAGCGGCGCCGGCACACCGGGTTCTAGTCCCGGTCAGGGCGCCGGATTCTGTCCCGGTTGCCCCTCTTCCAGGCCAGCTCTCTGCTGTGGCCAGGGAGTGCAGTGGAGGATGGCCCAAGTGCTTGGGCCCTGCACCCCATGGGAGACCAGGAGAAGCACCTGGCTCCTGCCTTCAGATCAGCGCAGTGCGCCGGCCGCAGCTCGCTCGCCGGCCGCGGCGGCCATTGGAGGGTGAACCAACGGCAAAGGAAGACCTTTCTCTCTGTGTCTCTCTCTCACTGTCCTCTCTGCCTGTAAAAATAAAAAAAAATAAAGTAAAATAAAAAAAATAAATAAAAAGAGAAGGGGAAAAGACACCCAGATACTCAGAAGCAAAGTTCCAAAAATTTCAGCATTTACCCCATTTAGAGTTCCACCATGTCTACATAGCTTGGAAAGTCACCCAATGACCAGCTTTTCTCAGTTTATGGTGCATACGTTGCTGCAGGAGAGAAATAGTAACCATGAGTTTCAGGAGCTTGAGGCTTCATGAGTCCATCCAATTCTGTGCCCCAGAACTACAGGATGCCTGATTTTCTCAAGGTAGGAGGATGGGGGAGGGGTGGAATGCGGCTCCTGGAAGCTTCCATGGCAGTTGGTAAAGGCACCAGTTGGACTGATGGCAGAGACTCCAGCAGGACCTACTGAACAGAAGGGACCAGGTAGGGAAGCTCCTGGGAAGAGCAGCCAGACTGGACGCTAGGCTGCTTGAGTTCAGAGTGTAGGGAGTCACCGAAGGCAGTGTAGGGGCTGGGAGGCAGAGACCCCGGCCTGAGTCTGTCTGCTGATCACTTTGCAACATCACCTGGTGATGCAGGCCCAGTTACTTAGTCAAAGCTTTGTCCTCACTTATAAAACAGTATTTTGTATTTGTATTTCCCAGGGATGTTGTGAAGATGTCATGACATATATACGTGTACCAAGAAGTGTTTGACAAACACAAGTTATTAGCTCTGGAGGCATTTTCCCATGAGTTTTCTTGTCTGCCCACCCTACACCTTCAATCATTGAATTTATTGATTACATACACCTCAGGACTCTGGTAACTTCTGTTTCATTATAAAACTCAGGTTCATTCTTTCTAAATATCCCTCAGGCTTCAGGAAAACAAATCTCATTCTGACTTTGGAGAACCACCATAATTTGTGGCTTAATGATCCACATCTTGGCATCTCAATGAATACTGTTTTCTGATTAGTTCATACATGAGTCTTATCTCCACGGACAGTAAACATCTTGTTGTCGAGAGCACAGACTCCTGAGTCATTTAGTACTGGGTTTAAAGCTTGGCTTTGATGCTTACTTACTAGCTGTGTGGGAGTTTGGGTAGGTGACTTAATCTCTTTAAGCATTAGTCTTCTCATCCACAATATTGACATCATAATAATATCATCTGTAAAGGGCTATGAGAATTAAGAGACAATTCGTCCGACATTCATAAGCTAGGACCTGGTCCTTCGTAAGACACTAGCCAATTGTACCTTCTTAACAATAGTTGCCAGTGCAAGGGTAGACATACACCAGTCTTGGTTTTCCCAAGACACTTGAATGATTGAGCACTGGGAATAAAGCAAAGAAGGCAGAGCAAATCCAGCCCAATTCTGGTTTCAGTCTCCAAGCCTACCAGTAGGCATTGAAAGGTTTATGGCTTGCTGACCCAAGCAGAGACTTGAACAGCAATATAAAAGCAATCTGTTTCATTGTCTTGACAGCTGACAAATATCATTTAGAAATATGGCAGCAGGGTTAGGTAGAGCAAGGGGATATTGGCAATATTAATCCTGAAAGGTCGATGGTGTGGTGTGGGACACAGGTCTGGGGCAAGCACGACACATTTTCTAGGACATTTCCCAGTTTCAAATTCTCTGCCCCACTTCCAAACCACATATTGATTTTTGCTCAGAACATTTGACACGAATATAGGTGTACTCTTATGCAACGCTAAGCTTGAGCAGCATCCTATTTATTTAGTTAGTTAATTTATTCACATAGTCAGCAATTTTTAAACTCATGCTAGGCTCCGTGCTAGGTTCCAGGGGTCAAAGATAAGGCACAGTTCTTGATTTCAAGCTCTGACTGTAGAGACAGACGCATCAACAACTGTACTGAAATGCTGACTGTGCTACTGGTATACAAAGTAATGTGGAGTGTGGCATATGGGGAAGGCAGAGAAGGCATGGCGAAGTCGGGACAGACTTCCCAGAAGAAATGGCCAACGTGAAGAGTCGCCAAATTTTGTCATGTTTCCAGGAGGCAAAGACAAGCTCATTGGGAGGAGCTGGTACCAGCAGAGGCTCATGGGATGCTGTTGAATCTCAGGGTGGGTAGGTTGTTGGGAAAGAAGACCAAAAAGTTAATTTGAGTTCAGAATGTAGAGGGTCTTGAATTCCATCCCAGGCAGAACTCGACTCAGAAGGCAACGTGAAACTGTTGGTGGATTTTAAACTGGGGATGGCCAGTTGCCAAAGGAGGTGTTGGGAGTAGTGAAGAGAAATGGGGTGGGAAAGGCAGGTGCAGGGAGTGTATAGGGGGAATGGGAAATGTCGAGGCCAAGGAGCGCTGGCTCTGAGTGAGGACTGTGTGTATCCATGGGATGGAGACAGGGAGTCAATTTCAAGACATCTTTCTGATAGAATCAACCTAACTCAGGGTCCCTTTCAAATTATGTACATATAGACACACACCCGACACCCCACACATGAGAACAAGTCCACTCAGAAAGAATTCTGTAACAATGAGAAGCAGAAACCACAGAAATTGCAGCGGTAGTGAGTGGTAGGAAAGAATAGTAGCGGTCTATGGTCTATGATTGAATGCAACTCCCCGAGCATCTGTTCTGTCTTTGACCTGAACACAGTGGCCTTGATAGGGAGCCCATAACCTCTATTTCCCTCTCTCCCACCCCCAGCACACTCACAATCTGCTTCTCTGCCAGATAGGAAATTAATAATAGCAGCCAGCTGCTCACCAGATCGTCCATCTAAAATTAACGATAGGGTAGGGAGGAGCTCTGAACAGGGGAAGTCCTGTCATTTTCTCCTTTGAGGGTGTGGTCCTCTTCCAAGTCAGCTTTGTACGCCGTACACAAGGCAAAGCTCAGCCTAGTATGGGATGGGTGTTTAGAGGCTGACAGAGCTCTGTTCATGTGGCTTCTGGACCAGTCTGGGACCCAGTGCTGATCTGACAGGGGGAGCACAGGGGAGATAATGGGGCCAAGGGTCCTGAGATAGGAGAGGGAGGCCTGGCAAGAGTTTGGTAGGGTGGAGGGAAGCTGGCTACATTCAATATGTCTTCTTTGGTCTCCAAGGCAAGCAGTGTTTACCAGGAATTGTGTTCCTGCTACCAGGGCCTTCTTTCATTATGATCTGCATGACCCATGTATGCATTTGCTTAGCAAGTATTTGTTAAGAACCTGCGGAGCAGCAGACCTGCGCAGGCTTTAGGAACATGGCAACAGTAAATGAAACAGCACTGTCTCCATCTGCCCTGCTTCTCTTTGTTAGTTCTACTCCCAGTCTGGTAAACTTGTGCGAGAGAGCGAGAGAATGCTGTGGGGCTTGATCAGCCTCGCCCACGAAATTGTCATCTCTGAGCTTCCGCTGCTTAGATTATTGCCTAGCACTAAGAAATGCTCAGCACGGGCAGGTGTTGTGGCCCAGCAGGTTCAGCCATTGCCTGGGACACCTGCAGCCTGAATGGGGGTCCTGGGATGGAGTCCTGGCTACTCTGGCTTCTGATCCAGCTTCCTAATAATGCACCTGGGAGGTAGTGGATGATGGCCCAAGTACTTGGGTTCCTGTCACCCATGTGGGAGATTCAGATGGAGTCCCTGGCTTCTGGCTTTGTCCTGGCCCAGCCCTGGCTGTTTCAGGCATTTGGGAAGTGAATCAGATGGAGATACCTCTTTCTTTCTCTTTTATTTTGCCTTAAAAATAAATGAAAAATCTTTTAAAAAAGAAGTGCTCAGTGAAAGAATGCCAAATCAAAAAATTTACATTTTCTGAGAGGTATTTTTTAACCCAGTGCTTCATGTACCAAGAATCTTTGATCTTGAAGTGAGGGACAGGGCAATTGACAAGTGTGTTGTAGAGCTGGGAGAATCACGCTGGTCAGAGTCGAGGACATAGGCGGCACACGTGAGAGCAGATTTGGTCATTTATGCTGTGTCTTTGATTCTGCAGCATCAGGTAGCCAAGCACCCAGTCTCTCCCAGCATCATATTTAAAGATGTAATTATTTATTTGAAAGGCAGAGTCACACAGAGACAGACAAACAGACAGAGACAGAGATCTTTCATCTGCTGGTTCACTCCCCAAATGTCTGCAGTGGGCAGGGCTGGGCCAGGCTGAAGCCAGAAACCAGGAGCTCTATTTGGGTCTCCCATGTTGGGGCAGGGCCCAAGCACTTGAGCCATCTTCCACTGCTCTCCCAGGTGCATTAGCAGGGAGCTGGATCAGAATTGGAGGAGCTAGGTCTTGCACTGGTGCCCATGGGGGATGCTGGCACTGCAGGGGTGGCTTAACCCACTGGCCACAAGATGGACCTCTCCTAGCATAAGGATTTGCTGAGAGACCGCTTTGTACAAAGACCCATTTCATGGCCTTAGCCAACAAAGAAAGGAGAATTTTAAATCAAGCTGGCATTGTATTTCTCCAAGACCAAGAAGACATTGATAGCAAATGGAATGTGGATGTTTTAAATATAAAAAATAATCATTTTATATGTGTACTTTTGTATATATAAATTGTATATTCATTATATTTATATTTATGCTTATACTTTTCCAAAGCATATGGTTATGGATAGGATAGATATTATGATCTCCTTTCTAGATAAGGAAAGGGAGGCTAAGTGAGAATAAGTGATTTACCGAAGCTGCACAGCTGTTTGCTGGGGAAGTGGAGACATAATCCCTTGGCCAATATTATGCTCATTCCCACATTTAGTGACAAAGATTCTCGTTTAGGTCACTGCTACGTCTACAAAGCCTAACGTTACATGGCCAGTAAACATCAGCTTAATTAACTGATAAATTATTTCCTTCTGGCCGGCGCCGCGGCTCACTAGGCTAATCCTCCGCCTAGCGGCGCCGGCACCCCGGGTTCTAGTCCTGGTCGGGGCGCCGGATTCTGTCCCGGTTGCCCCTCTTCCAGGCCAGCTCTCTGCTGTGGCCAGGGAGTGCAGTGGAGGATGGCCCAAGTGCTTGGGCCCTGCACCCCATGGGAGACCAGGAAAAGCACCTGGCTCCTGGCTCCTGCCATCAGATCAGCGCGGTGCGCCGGCCGCAGCGCGCCGGCCGTGGCAGCCATTGGAGGGTGAACCAACGGCAAAGGAAGACCTTTCTCTGTGTCTCTCTCTCTCACTGTCCACTCTGCCTGTTAAAAAAAAAAATTATTTCCTTCTGACTCTTTGAATCTATTTTAATTGCTGTGTTTCTAACTTCTTAAAGTAGTTGACTAGCTCATTAACTTTTGCCTTTTTCCCTCGATAATCTGGGCAATTAAACTGTACATATCCTGCTAAATATTGATTTAGTTGAATCTAACAAATATTGTTTATGTTTTCATTGTTAGTTTTATGTATCATTCTAGTTTAAACATTTTCAAATTCAAAACTTCAAATACATGATTAAAAAAAATTTATGTGTGATTAAATCATATTATGTTCAGAGAATTTGGTCTGTATAATATTGATTATGTAAAATACATTAGTACCTAATTTATGATCTAGCAAGCAAATGCTCAATTTTTATAAAACTATAATCTTTATTTACTGGGGCTGTTTTTAAATATATAATAATTTGTTTAAGCTTATTGAGTTGTTTGAATAATCCCTTATTGGTATTTTAGTCAGCTGTTCTATTGGTTACTGTAAAAAGTGTATTAGGGGCTGGCGCTGTGGCGTAGTGGGTAAGACCTGCAGTGCTGGCATCCCATATGGGCACCAGTTTGGGTCCTGGCTGCAACACCAGATTCCCTATGGGTGCTGTTTGTGTCCCGGCTGCTCCACTTCCGATCCAGCTCTGTGCCATGGCCTGGGAAGGCACTCAAAGATGGCCCAAGTCCTTGGTCCTCTGCATCGGCGTAGGAGAACTGGAGGAAGCTCTTGGCTCCTGGCTTTGGATCTGCCCAGCTCCGGCCACTTGTGGCCAATTAGGGGTGAGCCAGCAGATGGAAGACCTCTCTCTCTCTCTCTTTCTTTCTCTCCCTGCCTCTCCTTCTCTCTCTGCGTAACGCTGACTTTCAAATAAATAAATCAACTTTTTTTTTAAAGATTTATTTTATTTATTTGAAAGACAGAGTTACAGAGAGAGGTGGAGACAGAGAGAGAGGGAGAGAGAGAGAGAGGTCTTCCATCTGCTGGTTCACTCTCTAGATGGTTGCCAACAGCCAGAGCTGCGCCGATCCTAAGCCAGGAGCCAGGAGTTTCTTCCTGGTCTCCCATGCAGGTGCAGGGGCCCAAGGGCTTGGGCCATCTTCAATTGCTTTCCCAGGCCATAGCAGAGAGCTGAATCAGAAGTGGAGCAGCCGGGATTAGAACCAGTGCCCATATGGGATGCCGGCGCCTCAGACCATGGCTTTAACTCGCTGCGCCACAACGCTGGCCCCAATAAATCGATCTTTGGGAAAAAAAAAAAAAAAGTGTTCTAGACTCTGTCACTAGTGGCTTTGTCCAGGGTGTTTTTTTTTTTTTTCTTTATATAGTTAGAAGTGATGTTGTTAGGTACATAGAGTTTAGAAGTTTATATCTGGCTGGCGCCGCGGCTCACTAGGCTAATCCTCCGCCTTGCGGCGCCGGCACCCCGGGTTCTAGTCCTGGTCGGGGCGCCGGATTCTGTCCCGGTTGCCCCTCTTCCAGGCCAGCTCTCTGCTGTGGCCAGGGAGTGCAGTGGAGGATGGCCCAAGTGCTTGGGCCCTGCACCCCATGGGAGACCAGGAAAAGCACCTGGCTCCTGGCTCCTGCCATCGGATCAGCGCGGTGCGCCGGCCGCAGCGCGCCAGCCGCGGCGGCCATTGGAGGGTGAACCAACGGCAAAGGAAGACCTTTCTCTGTGTCTCTCTCTCTCACTGTCCACTCTGCCTGTCAAAAAAAAAGTTTATATCTTTCTGAGAAATGGAAATATTGATGATTTGGTAGTGATTCCATTTATTTTGGTGGTGTTTTGTCCTCTGATAGTACAGCTACACCAGCTTTTTTTAAGTTTCAACCTTTCATTGTCTCTGTGTTTCAAGCATTTACCTTATAAACAACAAATAAGTGGGTTTTAAAAAATACTTGAAAAAATTCCTTTCATATTGACTTTTAACCTACAGAGTTTGGTCTGTTTATTGGAATTACTGTTATTTTTAGATTCATTTTTACTTATGCTGCTTTTTCTGTTTCCTTATTCCCACTCAATTCTTGCTTTTCTTTGAATTGAGCCTCTCTCCCCACTGCATTTTTCTCCCTTTAGTGGAAGTTCAATTCTAGACCTGCATTTTTACATGCATAATTTACTTGATACAGATTAAAACTAATTAATAGGTTTCTCCTCCCATCTAAATATAAAAAAGCTTAGAGTGTTGTTACTTCAAATCAGTCTCCCTTACTCATGCTATGAGTTTACATTTCTGTTTAATTGTTTTATCTCATAAAAATTCTCTTTATTATTGTTTTATAGGGTCAATTGTTGTTAGACTTACCTACATATATGTCCGGTTCTTTTGCTTATCATATCTTCTGGCATCTCAAATCTATTTTTCTGATATTCTACTTGTTTTCAAAGTGTGTATGTGTGTGTGTGTTTTTTTTTCCTAAAGATTTATTTGTTTGAAAAGCAGTGTAGCAGAAAGAGAGCAAGACAGAGAGAGAGAGAGAGAGAGAGAGAGAGAGAGAGACAGAGATCTTCTATCCACTACTTCACTCCCCAAATGCCCACAACAGATAAGGCTGGGCCAGGCAGAGGCCAGGAGCCAGCAACTTCATCTAGATCTCCCACGTGGGTGGCAGGGGCCCAGGGACTTGGGTCATCATCTGCTATATCCCAGGTGTATTAGCAGGAAACTGGACCAGCAGCGTAGAGTTGCCAGAACGCAACCTCAGGCACTGATACAGGATGCAGCATCCCACGCTGTGGCTTAACATCTATGCCACGACATCTGCCCTCAGAATGTGTTATTCAAAAGTTCACTTGGTGCTTGTGGGTACATTTCCAGTGTTTGACTACCTGAAATTTTCTTTATTCCCCCTTATTTCTGTTAAGTCTTTTTTTTTAACAAGATATACATTTTTGGATAGACTTGTTTTTCATTCAGTCTTTTTTTTTCTTAAGATTCTTATTTATTTGTTTGAAAGTCAGAGTTATATATATATATATGTGTGTGTGTGTGTGTGCATATATATGTATATATATATAGAGAGAGAGAGAGTGAGAGAGAGAGATTTTACATCCTCTGGGTCACTCCCCAGATGGCTGTGACAGCCCAGGCTGGGCCAGGCTGGGCCAGGCTAAAGCCAAGAGCCAGGAGCTTCATCCAGATCCCTGACATGGGTAGCAGGGCCCTCAGCAATTGGGCCATCCTCCGCTGCCTGCGCAGTCCATTAAGAGGGAGCTGGATTGGTCGTGGAGCAGCTGGGACATGAACCAGAGCCCATATGGAATGCCAGCAGTGCGGGTAGTGGATTAACCCACTAGGTCACAATACCAGCACCCATTAAGCCTTTTTTTTTAAACTTTTACTTAATGAATATAAATTTCCAAAGTACAGAATATGGATTACAATGGCTTCCCCCCCATAACGTCCCTCCAACCCACAACCCTCCCCTTATCCACTCCCTCTCCCCTTCCATTCACATCAAGATTCATTTTCGATTCTCTTTATATACAGAAGATCAGTTTAGCATACATTAAGTAAAGATTTCAACAGTTTGCTCCCACACAGAAACATAAAGTGAAAAATACTGTTTGAGTACTAGTTATAGCATTAAATCTCAATGTACAGAACACTAAGGACAAAGATCCTACATGAGGAGTAAGTGCACAGTGACTCCTGTTGTTGACTTAACAAATTGACACTCTTGTTTATGGCATCAGTAATCACCCTAGGCTCTTGTCATGAGCTGCCAAGGCTATGGAAGCCCCCTGAGTTCACTGACTCTGATCATATTTAGACAAGGCCATCGTCAAAGTGGAAGTTCTCTCCTCCCTTCAGAGAAAGGTACCTCCCTCTTTGATGACCCATGAACACTATGAGAAACGGTGACTTGATCAGCCCTCACCCTGACTGTCGATGAGCAGCTTAATATGTTATCCCTCTTAGTATTTTTTTTTGTTTGTTCTACTTAATACTTTTGGTTGAATACTGTAATCAATACACAATTCTTCTTAAGTGCTGAAACTTAACTGAAAAGTGATCGCTGTTAAATATAAGAGTGGGAATAAGAGAGGGAAGAGATGTGCAATTCGGGACATGCTCAAGCTGACTTACCTCAAATGGTAGAGTTAGAAACATACCAGGGGATTCGAATTCAATCCCATTGAGGTGGCATGTACCAATGCCATCTCACTAGTCCCAGTGATCAAATTCTGTTCACAATTGATCGTAATGATAGGACTAGAACCAAAGGGATCACAGAAACAAGACTAGTGTCTGCAAATACTAGCTGATAGAATCAAAAAGGGAGAGAATGATCCAACATGGGAAGTGAGATACACAGCAGACCCATAGAATGGCAAATGTCCTAACAGCACTCTGGCCTCAGAATCATCCCTTAAGGCATGTGGATCCGGCTGAAATGCCCATGAGAGTATTTCAGGCATGGAAAGCCAAGACACTCTGGGGGGAAAAAAAAAACCTAAATGAAAGATCTCCACGAGTGAGATCCCAGTGGAAAGAATGGGCCATTAAGTCTTTTGAAGAAATTAAGCTTCTTTATTCTGCCTTCTACTGTGGTGTCAAAAATCAGTGGTCAATTTTAACAATCATTCCTCTGTAGGTTATATATTTTGCTTTGTCCAGTCTTGGCTTTTTTATATCATAAATCTGTGGTTTTGCTCCAGTGTGTCATCATCTTCTTCTTCTTCCCAAGATTTATTTTACTTACTTGAGAGAGAGAGAGAGAGAACTATCTTCCATCTGCTGGTTCACTCCCCAAATGACCACAATGGCCGGGGCTGGGCCAGCCCAAACCCAGGAGCAAGGAGCTCCCTCCGGGTCTCCCATGTGGGTGCAGAGGCCCAGAAACTTGGGCCATCTTTCTCTGCTTTCCCAGGCACATTAGCATAGCAGGGAGCTGGATTGGAAGTAGAACAACTGGTGCTCATATGGAGTGCTGGTGTTGCAGGTGGAGGCTTAACCTGCTGTGCCGCATGCCACCCACCCCACCGGCCCCCTGAGTGTATTCTTTTTATTAGGGAATCATTGTGATTCCTTATATTGAATATTTGTGTCTCTTATTGGACTGGAACTTCTCAACTATTGTCTATCGCCCCCAAGCTTTAAAAAATTGTGAAATTTAGCATTTTAACCATTTTCTGTGTACAGCTCAGTGGCATTAAATACATTGTGTGCAGCCATCACCACCACCCATTTCCAGAATTTTTTTCATCTTACAGAAGTGAAACATATACGATAACTTTTTCCTCCTTCCCGTTCCTCATCCCCAATTTCCCCACCAGATACCTTTCTGTCTTTGACTCTGACTACTCTGAGTACTTCATATAAGAAGAATTATATAGTATTGGTTCTTTCATTCTTGGCTTATTTTACTTAATGTAACTCCTTCCAGTTCCATCCATGCTGCAGGGTGTGTCAGAGTTTCCTTCCTTTCTCCTGGGGAGTAATATTCCATTTTATGTGTATACATATGGTGTTTATCCATTGATTTGTAGGTGGGCACTTGTGTTGCCTTCACTTCTCAGCTGTGGTGGATAATGCTGCAACAAACATGGGTATTCAAATATTCGTTCAGGTCCCCACTTTCTTTTTCTTGTTTTTAAAATATTTATTTATTTGAAAGGCAAAGTTGCAGAGAGGGAGAGATAGAGACAGAGAAAGAGACAGATCTTCCACCTGTTGGTACACTCCCCAGATGACCACAACAGCTATAACAAGCTGAAGCCAGGAGCCAGGACCCAGCTTCTTCTGGGTCTCCCATGGGGGTAGCAGGGTCCCAGGGACTTGGGCCATCTTTTACTGCTTTCCCAGGCACATTAGCAGGGAGCTCGATCAGAAGTGGGGCAGCTGGGACTTGAACCGGCACCCATGTGGGATGCTGGCACTATAACCATGTGGCAGCTTAACCCCCTGTGCCACAAAGCTGGTCTCCTAGGTCCCTACTTTCAATTATTTTGGGCAGATGTCCAGACATGGAAATGCTGGATCATAAGCTACTTCTATCGGTAATATTTTGAGGGAATGCTATGCGACTTTCTATAGAAGCAGTACCATTTTGCATTCACATCAGTCGATATAGAAATGTCCAATTTCTCTTCATTCTCTGTTCTCGCCAAAGCTTATTGTCCATGCTTTAAATTTTTTTTTATTTATAGTCACCCCAATGGGTATGAAATGGTATCTCGCTGTGGTTTTGATTTGATTTGCATTACCCTAATAAGTAGTGGTGAGCACTGTTTCCTGTTCTTGTGGGGTATTTGTATTCCTTCTTTGGAAAAATGCCTACTCAAGTTCTTGGTCCCTTTTATTAAAATCAAGTTTTATTGTTATTATTGAATTGCAGGAATTCCTTATATATTCCAAATATTAGTTCCTTAAAGATAGATGATTCGCAAATTTTTAAAAAAGATTTTATTTATTTGGGGCCAGCGCTGTGGCTCACTATGTTAATCCTCTGCCTGCGGCACCGGCATCCCATATGGGCGCCGGGTTCTAGTCCTGGTTGCTCCTCTTCCAGGCCAGCTCTCTGCTATGCCTGCGGGAAAGCAGTGGAAGATGGCCCAAGTCCTTGGGCCCCTGCACCCACATGGGAGACCCGGAAGACACTCCTGGCTCCTGGCTTTGGATCGGTGCAGCACGCCGGCTGTAGTGGCCATTTGGGGAGTGAACCATCGGATGGAAGACCTCTCTCTCTCTCTCTCTCTCTCTCTGTAATTCTGACTTTCAAAAAAAAAATAAATCTTTATAAAAAAAGATTTTATTTTTTTGAGAGATAGAGTTACAGACAGTGAGAGGGAGAGACAGAGAGAAAGGTCTTCCATTGCTGGTTCACTCCCCAAATGGCCTCAACAACTGGAGCCGCGCCAATCCGAAGCCAGGAGCCAGGAGCTTCTTCTGGTCCCCCACGTAGGTCAGGGGCGCAAGCACCTGGGCCATCTTCTACTGCTTTCTCAGGCCATAGCAGAGAGCTGGATCAGAAGAGAAGTAGCCAGGACTAGAACTGGCACCCATATGGGTTGCCAGCACTGCAGGCAGAGGCTTAACCTACTGTGCCACAGCACCGACCCCACAAATATTTCCTCCCATTTTGTGGCTTGCCATTTCAATTTGTTAATAGTATCCTTTGGTGCAGAATTGTAAGTTTTGATGTAGTCCAGTTTATCTAGTTTTTCTTTTGTTGCTTGTGCTTTTAGGATTATATCCAAGAAACTGGTGCCAAATACAGTGCCATGAAGCTTTTCCTCTATGTTTTATAGTCTTAGCTTTTTTTTTTAAATAGGTTTTTGATTCATTTTGAGTTTGAACGCTTTCACAAATGGTACAGGAAAAGGGTCCAACTTCATTCTTTGTGTGTGAGTATCCAGTTTTCCCAGCACCATTTGCTGAAGAGACCGTTACCTCTTTGAAGAGTGCAAATCTTTTATGGGAAGTTTCTTTGGCTCTCTGACCTCATCTTCCATGGTTCTTACTGTTTCTCACTTTCCGTTTCATTATTTCTCTAGACTGAATGCCATATATTTTCTTTAGCTCTGTTTTCAAACTTCTAACTCTTCTGAGTCCATCTACTAGTTAAGCTGACCACCAAGTTTTAAATTCAGTTACTACATTTTTCCCCATTTCTAGGACTTTTCAATTCTTTTACACATACTTCTGGTTATTTTCAGTAATCTGTTATTCTTTTCTCATTTGTTCAGTTCTGTTACTTTTAAACAATTATATAGACTAACTTAATATTCTCAGCAGGCTATTTTTTTCTTACGTGTTTTTCTGCTCTCTCTCGGGGAATGTTGTTTATTTACATATATCGTGATTTATGGTTCTGAATTAATATTCCTTGGGACTTTGTGGGAATTCTCAGAGGCCTGAGTGGGGAGAATTTGTGTTGGCATTTGCCGGACTTGGCCAGTACTCTGAGACAATGTTTTACAAAACTTGTGATTTGGATTTTTGGGAACATGCAGGTCCCAACTCTATTTTAAAAATCTCATATGGTTAAATATTGTCAGAGTGGATGTTTTTACACTGTACCAAGGGCTGTGACCAATACATAAATAATTTTCCTCCTATATTCCTTTTAGGGTTATATGTGTATCTCTCTTTAACTATTTACTGAACATGTAAGCCTTTGAAAATCCTGGATTTGTGTCTGTAATCTTACTTTTGAACTTGCGTGCCCTGGAGTCACAGTGACCTGGGCGTTGGAACAAACGCTTAGTCCAGGCTTTGGTACACAGATTAAGATCCCCGCTGGGATGTCGGCACCCTATGTCAGAGTGCCTGGATTTGAGTCTTGGCTCTGCTCCTGATCCCAGCTTCCTGTTAACGTGCACCCTGGAAGATAGCAGGTGCTGGCTCAAGTTCTTGGGTCCCTGCCACCCTTGTGGGAGACCCAGATTGAGCTCTAGGCTACTGGCTTTGGTCTAGGCTCCACCTGGGCTGTTTGGGGAAGTGAACCAGTGGAAGGAAGATCTCTGTCTGTCTGCACATCTCTCTCTCTGCCTTTCAAATAAAGTGAAAATAAATGAATAAAACGCTCTAAGATTATCATGGACCAACAAACGTCCTAGAATAGCTATCAGCTGTAATGTTCACCTTCTTTAAATTAAGGGTGTGGTTTCACCTTTGACCTTTGAGTATTCCCTCACTAAACAAGAGATGTTTGTTAAATTTCATCTGTTTTTTTTTTAAATATTTATTTATTGATTTATTTGAAAGGCAGAGTTACAGAGAGCAGAGGCAGAGAGAGAGAAAGGGAGTCTCCCATGTGCTGGTTCACTCCCTAAATGGCCCCAATAGCTGGAACTGAGCTGAGCCGATCCAAAGCCACGAGCCAAGAACTTCTTCCAGGTCTCCCATGCAGGTGCAGGGGCCCAAGCACTTGGGTCATCTGCTGCTGCTTTCCCAGGTCATAGCAGAGAGCTGGATAGGAAGTGGAGCAGCCGGGACTTGAACCCGTGCCCATCTGGGATGCTGACATTGCAGGCGGCTACTTCAACCACCACAACACAGCGCCAGCCCCTCATGTGGTGGTTTTGCAAAGTTTATAAGGAAGATTTTTCAGATGTAGAACCATCTATAGTACCACATACCTACAAGGCTCTCCCTGCTCTGCAGTCTGTGAGGTTTCTGATTGATCTTTGATGCTAATTTTATGTGTATTAACTCAGTTCTCACAGGTCTGCAAGACATGTGTTATTGTTATCATTATTCCCAACTTAAAGATGAAGAAATGGAGGCACAGAAAAAAGCACTATGCCCCAGGGCACTCTGCCAGAATCGGAGAACTCTGGCTTCAGCCCATCTCATTTAACCACTCCAGTAAATCTTACTCAGTTTCTGTTTTGTGCCCAGCACTCTTCCTGGCTGCTTATGATCAGAATGGGGAGCAGTGATACCCATATGACGCCAGGATCACACAACTAGGGTAGCACAGACTCAAACTCTGTGTTGTGCACAGGTTCTCAAGTACAGCAGATGTTTGCAGAAAGGGTGGAGAATGGGAAAGTTTGCTGTCAGATTGGGACCTGAAATAGGTCTTTGAAAACGGATTTGAATCGACTAAGTAGGAGAAAAAGTAAACGGGAAGGAATTACAACAAGGGGGCGGAGAGGGGCTCAGTGCCAGAGGTGGAAACGTGTGCAGGAGAACCTGTGTGACAATCTTCGCCCGGGGGCAGGCCTTCCTCAGGAACAAACAGGCGTTCAGCTGGGTGTGCAGGGAGGAGCCTGATGTCCAGACAAATGAATGTAACCGATGGAAATCAGGTTTAAGGAAGCTACATTGGCCACAGCAACCTGGATGGAAGTTGTCAGAACCCGTGGCGCCATGTTTAGGAGCTGAAAAGTCCTTTGTTTCATGGACACTGGCAGAAGGCGTGAGACTCCCGGGATAGTGACCAAGCATTTTATTACTCAGAACACAACGAGCGGCACGGATGTCCGTTTCACATCCCCTCCCCTCGCTGCTTCCATTGCACGGAGGTGATGCAGAGTGAGTCCTGGCTGAGGAGGGGTTTTTGCCAGAGCCGAGGAACCCCGAGCCTAGGAAACTCGAGTCTTCCAAGCTGAGCTACGAGAGTACCTGCCTGACCTATGCCCCAGAGGAAGCCTTCTTTATCATCTTAGTCAATGAATAAGCCTGTTCCATACTCTGCAGAGAGAGTGTCAGAGTCTAAAAATAAGGCCATGTGTGCCTTTGCTTACAAAATGGGGATAAACATCAGAAACTCAAGAAAACTTGTTTCCCATCAGAAATCCTCTGAGAAATGCAATCTGAATCTGAAGTACTGGGGACATTCCACATAAGCCCCACAACGCTAGAGACCTTGGGGACCGGAACTGCAGTGCAGCGGGTAAAACGTCTGCCTGCCATGCTGGCATCCCGTGTGGGCACCTGTTCATGTGCCAGTTGCTCCACTTCTGATCTAGCTTCCTGTTAATGGCCTGGGAAAACCAGTGGAAGATGGCTCAAGTGCTTGGACCCCTGACACTCAAGTGGGAGACCTGGATGAAGCTCCTGGCTCCTGGCTTTGACCTGGTTCTGCCTTGTGTTGCAGCCACTTGGGGAGTGAACCTGCGGGTGGAATTTCTCTCTCTGTAACTCTTTCAAATAAGAATCTTTAAAAAAAATAGATACTTTTATCACCCCAATTTATGGATGGTAAAAATGAGGTACAGAAAGTTTTATCCAACTAATTATAATCAATACATATAGGAAGTGACGTTGTTGGGATTCCAACACCAACCTGAGTGGAGAATCTCTGGTTTTTAACTAGTATGATGAATTCTCTCTCAAGGCCTACCTGGTGGTGGTGCTGCTTACACCACCATTATTTATTTTTTTATTGTTTGACAGGCAGAGTGGACAGTGAGAGAGAGAGACAGAGAGAAAGGTCTTCCTTTGCCGTTGGTTCACCCTCCAATGGTCGCCGCGGCCAGAGTACCATGCTGATCCAATGGCAGGAGCCAGGTTCTTCTCCTGGTCTCCCATGGGGTGCAGGGACCAAGCACTTGGGCCATCCTCCACTGTACTCCCTGGCCACAGCAGAGAGCTGGCCTGGAAGAGGGGCAACCGGGACAGAATCCGGTGCCCCAACTGGGACTAGAACCCGGTGTGCTGGCGCCGCAAGGCGGAGGATTAGCCTAGTGAGCCGCAGCGCCGGCCACCACCATTATTTTTCTTAATAGAAAAACAGACAAAGGAAACTTCTAAAGGAAAGTTGGCTGACTTTGGTGAATTTCTGGATATAATGGAGAAAAGAAAAAGGATGAGTCGTGATCTTAGCGAAAATAGTGGAGTAAGATATTCAAAAAGCTGGGGTAGTTAAGATGCTCATGTTGGCATTGGGATACCCATATCCTGTATCAGAGTGTCTGGGTGCAAGTCTCAGCTCTGCTTTTAATTCAGGCTTTCTGCTAATGTGTTCAGCAGGTGCAGCAGGTGATGAATTAAGTATTCGAGTCCCAACCACTCATGTGGGAGGCCTGGATTAAGTTCCCTTCTTCCAGATTTGGCCTGATGCAGGTCTGGCTGTTGCTGGTATTCAAAGAGTAAACCAGTGGATGGGAGCTCTTTGTTAGTCTGTCTTTGTCTTTCACATAAATGAAATTTTAAATAAAGATATGCTAATGGCCAGTGCTGTGGCATAGCTGGTAAAGTCACCACCTGCAATGCCGGCATCCCATATGGGCTCTGGTTCGAGACCTGGCTGCTCCACTTCTGATCCAGCTCTTTGCTATGGCCTGGGAAAACAGTAGAAGGTGGCCCAAATCCTTAGGCCCTTGCACCTGCGTGGGAGACCTGGAAGAAGCTACTGGCTCCTGTCTTTGGATTGGTGCAGCTCCGGCCATTGCGGCCATCTGGGGAGTCAACCAGTGAATGGAAGACCTCTCCCTCTCTCCACTTCTCTCTCTCTCTGTAACTCTGACTTTCAAATAAATAAATAAATAAATATATTTTAAAAAATACACTAAAAGTCAAGTTCTCCATAAAACACAAACCATCAGGCAAAACCAAACTGAAACAAAACAAAACAAAAACACATGAGAATCAATTTTTTAAGAACCCTGGAAACTCATTAGAAACTTGCAACAACCCAGGGAATTCGGGAAAAAGCCGGAGCTTGGTAGGAGAACAAAGCTTGTGGCATTTTCACTTGCTCTTGTCCCAGCTCACTGGTAACCCTGAACACAACAGTCTGCATTTTAGTACCAGTGACAGGGGAAGTAGAGTGAATGTCATTTGGAAGTCCTGGTCCTCAGTGGATGTGTCTGGTGACTTCCTAACTGATCAGCTCAGCAGAAGGTGTTTCCTTTTGCTTCAGAACTTCCATAACCTTTACGCCCATTACGTTGGGCCACTTGATGAAAGCACAGGCAAGTGTTTTAGGTTCTGTTGCTGAGGCAATGGCTATGAGTCAACCAAATACCTTGGGAGGAAAGGCTGGGGAATGAAATTCTTTGGGGAACAAGCTCTGACGTTTCTGGGAATCCCAAAGTCTATTTGCATCCTCAATGCTGTCCACCTGTTCAAGAAAGAGTGGATCAACTCTCCAGCTTTTCCCTATGATTGATCTTCACAAACAAGAAGTGAGGGCTAAGGCAGAGCTTTAAACCCTCTGGCTGAGTGTTGAACCCATGCTCTAACAAAGAACAGACTCCCTTAGCAAAGACGGAGAGATCTTTTGTTTCAGGCGCTTTAAGAAAATATACGTCCAATCACTAGCTGGCCACTAAGTTAACAGAACAGACTTTAGTGGCTGCACTTGACAAAGAATACAGACTTTTCTGCAAAATTATCCCGGAGAAGTCACTAAACAAATTCTCACAGTAAGCAGCAAAGCCTGTGGAGGGAGTAGCATCTGATTTCCAGAGTTGCTAAATTAAAATATTCAAAACATCTAGTTTTCCATACACATTCTGAGGCATGCACAGAAGCAAAGTGTGTCTCATTCACAGGGGAAAATTCAATCGATTCAAAGTGTCTGTAGACCTGTTGGGCATTTGTGCAGTGGTTAAGATGGTGCTTGGCATGTCTGCATCCCACGTCTGAACACCTGGTTCTGTTTCTCTTACCTGGTTCTGCTTCTTACCTACATTTCTGATAACCCACATCCTCAGAAGCAGCAGGTGATGGCTCTAGAACCTGGGTCCTTGCCACCCACATGGCAGATTTGGATGGAGTTCCAGGCTCCTGGCTTTGGTCTGGCTTAGCCCCAGATGTTACAGCCTTTTGAGGAGTGAACTATTTGATAGAAGTTCTACCAGCGCCGTACCTCACTAGGTTAATCCTCCGCCTGCAGTGCCGGCATCCCATATGGGCACCGGGTTCTAGTTTTGGTTGCTCCTCTTCCAGTCCCACTTTCTGCTGCAGCCCAGGAGGGCAGTGGAGGATGGGCCAAGTGCTTGGGCCCCTGCACCCGCATGGGAGACCAGGAAGAAGTGCCTGGCTCCTAGCTTCAGATCAGCGCAGCGCCGGCCATAGCAGCCATTTGGGGAGTGAACCAATGGAAGGAAGACCTTTCTCTCTGTCTCTCTCTCTCACTGTAACTCTACCTGCCAAGTAAATAAATTAAATAAAAAAGTTCTCTCCCCACCCTTCTCTCTCTGCTTTTCAAATAAATAAAAATAAAATTAGTTTTAAAACTTTTTTTTTTTGACAGGCAGAGTTAGAGAGAGAGAGACAGAGAGAAAGGTCCTCCCTCCATTGGTTCACCCCCCAAATGGCTTCTACAGCTGGCGTGCTGCACTGATCCGAAGCCAGGAGCCAGGTGCCCCCTCCTGATCTCCCACGTGGGTGCAGGGCCCAAGCACCTGGGCCATCCTCCACTGCCTTCCTGGGCCACAGCAGAGAGCTGGACTGGAAGAGGAGCAACCGGGACCAGAACCAGGGGTGCCGGCGCCACAGGTGGAGGACCAGCCCAGTGAGCCATGGCGCCGGTCTTAAAACTTTTTTTTTTTTTAAAGAAAGTATTCTTGAAGAAGCCTAGACCTATAGCACTTACCAAATATAGTCCAGACATATTACGTATTACCAAACACGTCCAGAGACCTAAAGGAAGCCATTCCTAAGGAACTAACAAGAAATTGGAAACCCTACATTGCCTCACCAAATAGAATAGCAACACAGAGATAGAAGTTACCAGAAGAAACCAAGTAGAAATTCTGGAATTGAAAAGTATAGTAATTTAAGTGAAAAATTCACTTGAGCAGCTCAATAGCAGATCCGAGGAGGCAGGGAAATCAGTTACCGGAGGACAGATGAATTGTGATTATCCAGCCTGAGGGACTGAAAGGAAAAAGAATGAAGAAAAATGAATGGAGCAAAAGACCCTGATGGGACACTGTTAAGTGAACTAAGTTATGATGAGTTCCCAAAAGAAAGGAGAGATAGAAGGGAGTAGAGAGAGTATTTGAATAAATAACGTCCCCATATTTCCCAGATTTGATGAAAAATCATATTAGTTCACATCTTCAGGGAGACAACAAACTGAGAGAGAGCCACACACAGACACTTCATATTTTTATTGTCTGAATATGATTTGGCTCCCCCAATTAAACCACTAAGTCTTATGCTAATGGTTAATGGTGATGAACTGCTGTTGGAGGCCTGATCCAGTTATGGTGTCTGGGAGGTGGGCCTATGGGAGATCTTCATGTCATTGGGGGCTTGCCTTCAGAACACTGCTTGAGAGAGGGTTGGTTACATAAGCCAGATCACCATCTCTCTCTGCCTCCTCCCTCACCATGGAATCCTCCCACTACCCATGCTCTGCCACGCACTGCTCTTGTCAGTCGTCAGGCTAGGTGGGTTGCCAGATCTTGGGCTGAGTGTCCAAAACCCTGAGCTGAAAACAAGCCTTCCAGGTGTGGCACTGTGGCACAACAAGCTAAAGCCCCGGCTTGCAGTGCTGGCATCCCACATACAGTTGCCAGTTTGAGTTCCAGCTGCTCTACTTCTGATCCAGCTTCTTGATAATGCACCTGGGAAAGCAGTGGAAGATGGCCCAAGTCCTTGGACCCCTGCATCCATGTTCGAGACCGGCTCAGCTCTGGCAGTTGTGGCCATTTGGGGAGTGAACCAGAGGATGGAAGACCTCTCTCTCTGTCTCTACCTCTCTCTGTAACTCTGTCTTTCAAATAAATAAAATAAATCTTAGGAAAAAAGAAAGAAAGCCTTCTTTCCTAAGTAGCACTTTGCAGGTATTTGTTATAGTGACAGAAAGCTGATTGATACAATAGTCAGGCTGTTGAAAATTCAAGTCAGAGAGACTCTTGAAAGCAACAAGAAGCAATTCATCACATACAAGGGATGTTTAATAAAATTGAGAATGGACTTCTCATCAGAAACCAGAGGCCAGAGCAGCAGCAAAACATATACATGGCAAAAATGTTCTTCAGAATTGGAGAAATTAAGCCATTCTCAGATTAAAAACAAAACAAAACACAGTTTGTTGTTAGCAAATCTACCCTAAAAATATTATGAAAAAGAGCCCTGTAGGCTGGAATCAGAGAATACTAGGGTAATTCAAATCCACAAGAAGAAATAAAGAATGTCAGTAATGGTAATTATGTATATAAATATAAAAGATAGTATTACTCTACTTTTTGTGTGTGCCTTCTCTTTTTTCTAATTTAAAATATATTTAAATGTATTTAAAATATAACTGCATAAAACAATACTTATAAACTTGTGTTACTGGTGAAACATACAGATGAAATCTGTGGCAATAATAGCTTACAAAAAGACGAAGAAACTGAGCTGCATTGGAGCAAAATATCATATACTGATGAATTAACTTAATATTAGTCTGGATTAGATTGCAGTAAATTAAGGCATTGACTGTAATTCTCAGGAAAACTACTAAGAAAAGAACTAAAATATATACAGTAAAGGAAGTGATAATGAAATTAAAATAGCACCTTAGAAAATTACTCATTAAAATAGTAATGGAGAAATTGAGGAATGACAAGAAGTATAAACAACAGCAAAATGGTGGAATTAACTCCTTCCTCATCAGTTAACTTTATTAAATATAAATGGGTTAAACTCTCCAATTAAAGTCAGAGATTGGCAGTAGATTTTAAAGAAACATGATCCAACTATATTCTAGAATTAGATAGTGATGATGGCAGTACAACGTTGAGAATATACTAAAAATTATTGTACACTTTAAAATTGCTAAAATGATGAATTTTGTATTATAGGATTTGACCTCAAATTATTTATTTTATTTTGAAGATTTATTTTATTTATTAGAAAGGCACAGTGATGGGGTGGGGGGAGATCTTCCATCCATTGATTCACTCCCCAAATGGTCCAACAGCTGGGGCTGGGGCAGGCAGAAGCCAGGAGCCAGGAGTTCTATTCAAGTCTCCCACATGGGTGACAGGGACCCAACTACTTGGGCCATCTTCCGCTGCCTTTCCAGATGCGTCAGCAGGGAGCTTGATTGGAAGTAGAGCAGCCAGACTCCACCTGATGCTCATATGTGATTGCCAGTGTTGCAGGTGGCAGCTTAACCTTCTGCGCTGCGACACTAGCCCCGGCCTGAATTTACAGAGTGGGTAAATCAAATATGAGTGACCCTGCTTGAGCTTCCATGGCTGGGTAATTTAGAGAATGATATCCCACCGCAGAGAGGAGAGTGTCAGAGGGGGCGCCTGATGCTTGAGGACAAATGGCAAATCTCACTTTCAATATGTTGGCTTCAACTTGGAGACTTTATTTGGTTGGTAATTATGACCTCACACAGGTGTCTGGTGAGAATTCAAGACTGGAAATAGAACTTAGGACCCCTCAGCATAGATTATGATAGGGGTTAGGAGTGTGGGACATTCCCTGAAAACACGGCCCTTTCTTTGGAGGTCATAGCCAATTCTCTGTCTGCGAAGGCCCAGAGCTTTAAATAAGGAAAACTTGCACCAGCTTGACAAATGGCCACCCTGGGGGCAGGACGAAGGGATGACACAGAAAGGAACAGGGGGAACTCGATTTCCATTTGAAGTTTCTCTATCTGTAGTGGGGCTTCTTCCCTCTCCTGCTCAAGGCAGAGCCAGGTCTGGCAAGGAGAGAAACCCACCTTTCATTTTCCCAAAGCCTCATGGCACCGAGAAGTGAGTGTGTTAACATTCCAGTGATAGTCCCCCCAACCCCACTGTTGAAGTTGATTTCTTCTGAGAGGATTCGTTCTGAGAAGAGGAGCGTGGTGGGGGCAAGAGGCACGGAGCCACCACACAGACCCCGGGAGTCGGGTGAAAGCGGGCCAGAGGCTAGCAGCCCTCAGACTCATTTATTTCAGTTGCTACAGCTGCTTAGATAGCCAAGGCAGCCAATCTGGTCAAGGGGCGGTCTATTCCCTAACCAATCACAGCCTGTTGCCAGGCAGTTTCCAAAGCCATCCAATCATAGCCTGTTGCCAGTCAGGCTCTGTTGTCATGTGGTTTCCGAAGCCATCCAATCATGCCTGTTGCCAGGCAGTTTCTGTTGTCAGTGGCCATCTTGGCATGACCTTCTCACCTCAGCAGCCATCTTGGCATGACCTTCTCACCTTCTCATTCCACCACACCCCACCCCGCTCCAGGAGGTGTGAGCAGAAGACGTGGTCCAGGTGTGTTTCTAAGAGCCTGCCCCGCTTGCTGTGTGGAGAAGGGGTGGGAGAAGGTATTGCAGTGAGAACAGGGAGGACAGTTTGTCCCTTTTGGCAGTGACTCTTCCTTGGGAACGAAAGGTTCACAAAACACAGACAACTGAGTTCACATAGAACTACTTTCGTCTGAGGATTTGGGGTTCATCCGTGAAAAGATCCACACAAGTCGACATTTCACATCCGGGTTACCAAAGGACTCTCACCTCTGCTGTGTGAGTTTAGGAGAAAAGAACTCCTCTGGACTTGGTCTAGATACTATAACCCGTGGGACAATGTACAAACAGGCTTTTGATTTCAACTTCTCGTTGCATTTCACGTGCTGGCTTTTCTGTCTTCTTTTATCAGGAGGGAGCTGAGCTTGTGAAGGGGCCGCCAACCACAGCTCCTTCGCGTAGTTTCTTGCCTGGCATTGCAGCAAGCCTGGCTGCATTTCTCCTTGAACAAAGTCCAGAAGTTTCCAGCAAAAGAAACAGAAATCTGCAAGTGAAACTTGGGTAAGATATTGCGGGAGTCGGGTTAGGTGTTCTGTTGAGTGTTCCAAGTCTTCAGAGGCCCAGGAATTGAAATGGATGCTCTCAGGGCTATCAGAAGCTAGGAAAAGCTTTATTTATTCATTTATTATCTATGGTTACTGAAAGAACTAGACATGGCAACTTTTGAAGGTAGGAACTGATCTGGAAGTAGACAACTATGTCTGATACAGGAAGTTGACAGAAAAGCGCAATGCCCCCTTCACAATAAAAACACGAGAGAGGAGGCCAACATCGTGGTGTGGAGCTGTTAATGCTACCACCTGCGATACCAGCTTTCCTATGGGTGTTGATTTGTGTCTTGGCTGCTCTATGGCCTGCGCTGCGCTGATCCGAAGCCAGGAGCCAGGTGCTTCCTCCTGGTCTCCCATGCGGGTGCAGGGCCCAAGGACCTGGGCCATCCTCCACTGTACTCCCGGGCCACAGCAGAGAGCTGGCCTGGAAGAGAAGCAACCAGGACAGGATCTGGCACCCTGACCGGGACTAGAACCTGGGGTGCCGGCGCCACAAGGCAGAGGATTAGCATAGTGAGCCGCGGCGCTGGCTAGGCTGCTCTACTTCCAATCAAGCCCCCTTGTATTGGCCTGTGAAAAGCAATGGAAGATGGCCCAAGTGCTTGGGCCGCTACACCCACATGGGAGACCCAGGTGAAGCTCTTGGCTCCTGGCATTGGCCTGGCCCAGCCCTGGCTGTTGCAGCCATCTAGGGAGTAAACCAGTGGCTGGAAGATTCTCTCTCTCTCTCTCTCTCTCTCTCTCTCTCTCTCTCTCTCCCCTGCCCCCATCTCTTATTCTCTCTTTTGTAACTCTTGACTTTCAAACAAATAAATAAAACTTAAAACAAAAACAAAAACAAAAACAAACACACAGGAGAAAAGGCATTCAAATGGCTGTGCGGCCATGGAGTAGGCACGAGACTTCCCCCGGTCAGCTGTCTCTTCTGAAACTTCACTCTTCCCCTACAACTCCCTCCACAGCCCCCAGCTTCCTCCCTCAGTGCTGTGCCGAGTTCTTCACCAGATCCACCGGAGGCCACCAGGCAGCTTCCTGGTGCTCTTCCTCTCAGCGCGCACAGCCCTTTCACCCACAGGAGAGGGAGCCATGGCTGCTTCTCCTTTGCCTCGTCCCAAGTTAAACCCCTTGAAAGAGATGTTATCGTTTAGATAAGGGAATACTTGTGGAGTGACCTGTGGTCTTGGTGACACAGGCCTTACAAAAATTCACCGTCTCGGAGTAGGCATTTAGCACAGGGCTTGACACCTGCATCTCACATCAGAGGCCCTAGGTTCAGCTCCCAGCTTTCGATTCCTGCCTTTGATTCCACCTTCCTGCTGATGCAGACCTGGTAGGCCCTAGTGATGGCTCAAGGCATTTGGTGTCAGCCACTCACATGGGAGACCTGGACTGAGCTCCTGGCTCCCAGCTTGGGCCCCTCTCTTCTGAGTTCCAGTGGCGCCCAGGCTGCCAGGCTGTTTGATGACAACCCACAGCAATGGTCTGTGAGCTCTTCACGCAAGAACCAGGTCTTTTCCTTCTCCTTTTCCTATTCTTGTTTTTCTTTTTAATTCACAGTAGCTAAACACAAGATCTGGCATACAGATAACATCTGTTAAACCTAATTGAAGGGAATACGAGGTCTCCCAGGCAAGAGTCTGCTGCTAAGGGTGGGATATCAGTGCCATTGGCCAAGGGAAGTTCAAATGGGAGAGGTCCTCTAGTACCAGGTCTGGGGACCAGGCTTGCTGGAGGGTAGCATATCTGACCCCTTGCAAGGGAACATAAGTATCAGATGACTTCCATAGAGCAGCCTTCGAAAATTCCCCTGCTGCCTGATGCCACAGGGCATCTATTCAGAACAGTATATAAAGTTCAGGTCACTCCAAAGGCCACTCACTGGGCAACAATCCAATTCCTCTGGGGTGTAGCAGTCCTTTGCTGGAGGCACGCCAGAGGCCCTGGGAACCCTTTTATTCTCCAGTACATTTAGACAGAAATACGCCTGCTGAAACGGTAGTCCCGAGTTCCTGAGAATGTTTCTCCCAATGCCGTTCGATGACTGTAGATGCTGGGATTGTTTTGTACACAGCATGACTCTGAAGCCAAAGGAGACCCAGTGGGCTTGGTTCCTGGGACATCAAAGATGAACAAAGGCGTTTAGAACCAAGTGAGTAGTGGTAGGTGGCTACCCTGAAGGGCCAGACACGGGAAGTGGGGTGATTCAGCAACCACAACAGAAGAGAGGGACGCCCTCACCAGGAACCTCCTCCTCGTGTTCTGCTGAGAGCCGTTAGTCACAGGCAGACGTGTGGCACCAAGACAATGCGCCTGGCGAGAGGAAGACCACACGATTTCTGTAGATACGTGAAAGGAGTGAGTGACGAACTTCCCAGATCAAAGCCTCGTGCCATATATGGCAAACTTGATGTGTTAAGAAAATCTATTTTGGGGGCCGGTGCTGTGGCACAGTAGGTTAATCCTCCTGCAGTGCCAGTATCCCATATGCGCACTGGTTCTAGTCCCGGCTGCGCCTCTTCCGATCCAGCTCTTTGCTGTGGCCTGGGAAGGCAGTGGAGGATGGCCCAAGTGCTTGGGCCCCTGCACCCATGTGGGAAACCAGGAAGAAGCACCTGGCTCCTGGCTTTGGATCAGCACAGCTCCAGCCGTTGCGGCCATCTGGGGAGTGAACCAACGGAGGGAGGACCTTTCTCTCTCTCTCTCTCTCTCTCTCTGTCTGTAACTCTACCTCTCAAATCAATGGATAAGAGTCTTTAAAAAAATCTATTTTTATTTGAAAGAGAGATGCGAGAGAGGGAAGAGAGAGAGAGAGAAAGACAGAGAAAGCTCTTGCATCTGTTGGCTTACTCCCCAAATGCCTGCAACAGCTAGGACTGGACCAGGCCAAAGCCAGGAGCGTTGGAACTCAATCTGGGTCTCCCATGCAGGTGGCCTCCGTGGATCTGGTGAAGAACTCGGCACAGCACTGAGGGAGGAAGCTGGGGGCTGTGGAGGGAGTTGTAGGGGAAGAGTGAAGTTTCAGAAGAGACAGCTCACCGGGGGAAGTCTCGTGCCTACTTGAGCCATCACTTGCGGCTGTCGGGGTGCACAGTACCAGGAAACTGGAATCAGAAGCAGAGCCAGGACTCCAATCCAGGCTCAGTGTCTCGTCCGTAATATGTACTTGATAAGAGATCCAGTTCTAGGAGGATAAACTGTGCTTCTCCGTGAAAGCGAGGCAGTTCTCCGCATCTTACAGGAAGTGTATTTTTAGTGGCTGATACTGTCCACATCATCCTGATGTGCTTGGTTTTCTGACCCAACATTCTTTTAAAAATTGTGAAAATGCCATATGAGCTATTAAATAGCAAACAAATGGTCTGAAATCTTAAAAGCTTAGGTGTTTGAGGAAAGTATTTAAACAAAACAGAGGACTATTGTGGTGGAGAGGGCTCAGGGAGAAAAATAAATCTCCTTGAATAAATGAACAGTAATCAAAGTGGCTCCGCCAGAAAGATCACACCTACTATCACTCTGGCTATCCTGCCCTCCATGTGTCTCATGTTGCCAATGACGTTGCCTTAGTTTTCTTTAACATTTATTAATTCCAGATTAGATATGTCTTCCTTGTGCTTAGTGCAATAAGATTGTTTCCCTTGGAAACATAATATTTTTATCCCTTAACAATTTTGAGTTCATGCTACTTTCTAATTTTTTAAAATAATGTGTCAAGGAGGGATAGTTCTCTTTTAAAGAGGAATTCTCTAGGGTCCTAAAATAGTGTGTCCTAGGAGAAAGTTCAAAGTTCTGCTTGGATGTTCAGCCTCTTTGTCCTTGATTTCCCAAGAAGGGAAGTTTCCCATTTAAAAATAATGTCCTCTGAACATCGTGTGTGTGTGTGTGTGTGTGTGTGTGTGTGTGTGACAATTGCTTTTTTTTTTTTTACATACCTGCCTACACCATGGGTGATGTACTGATGTCAGATTAACTTCACCTGCTCAGCAAGTCTTTGCTGAGCGCCTGCAGAGGACTCAGTGCTGGGCCAGGTAGGAGTTATTTAAGTAATTCCATGCCTATGCGATGCTGCAAATTGGAATACAAACCAAAAGGATGATCCCTGTGTGTGTGGGGGGGCACCTTTGTTCAGAATCCAGGTGCGGAGACAGCCTATGAACACGTAAGCGCGCAGCAAGTCGTGTGCGCGTGTGCTACAGAGGAGTGCTTGGGGAGAAGGAGGGAGGGATCATTGTGCTGGGGCTGGGGACCAGGGACTTTTCAGGCCTCAAAGGGTGAGTGCAATTTCATCAGTTAAAGAAGAATTAGGTGAGAATCATGGAGGAAAAAAAAAAGTTTGGGTGGGTAAGGTGGTTGCAGGACAAGTGGCAAACCTGGGGGATGGCCGAGACCCTGAATTGGTGAGCGCGCAGGTCGCCATCAGCCGTGGACTGAGGAGCAGAAGGCTGGCATGGCCGGTGAGTCGTAGAGCAGTCGGATGCTCTATGATCAGCTGCACCGATCCGAAGCCAGGAGCCAGGAGCCTCTTCCTGGTCTTCCCATGTGGGTACAGGGGCCCAAGGACTTGGGCCAAATTCCACTGCTTTTCCAGGCCATAGCAGAGAGCTGGATTGGAAGTGGAGCAGCTGGGACTGGAACCAACACCCATATGGGATAACAGCACTGCAGGCGGCGGCTTTATCCACTACGCCACAGGGCCGGCCCCTGATGCAACATTTTGGAGACAGAGAGGCTGGGCTGCAAGCAACCAGGTCGTTGGTGTGGCACTAGTCAACTGGAGGGTGCACAAGCCTGCAACGGGGCTGAATGAACGAAGGGAGAGGAATGGAAGGGGCTGTAGCAGGAAGGGGCAGTGCGTGGCCCCCGGAAGGAGGAAAAGAAATGTCTGTTGACAGATGATTGAATATTTAAGTGGATAATGAACAGGACTAGCTGAGGTATCCAAAGTGTGTGTGTGGGGGGGGGGGGGACGGGACACGAAGCATGACTATGACTATAAAGATCTGAACCTAAAGGGACAAAAAAGCCCGGCTTATGATTTCAGTGGCGGGGACTGGGGAAATACCAGAGACGAAGTGGATTCACAGAAAAGGAACTGCACCGGTCTGTAGAAACTCCTGCGCGGTAGGGTTTTGCTTCCTTCTCCCAAGCACGGGATGTAGCACACAGCAGTGGAGCGGGAACCGCTAATGGGAAGGGAACAGTGCCGGTGAACCTGGCACAGGAGGGCACGGCCCTCAGCCAACTCCCAAGATAGGTGGGTGGGTCCTGGGGGGGGGTAGTCCCTTGCTCCAAGCGCCCCTCTGGCTGCCAGCCTCTCTGGCCTAAGTTTCTTTATCCGAAAGATGCAGAAGTTGAATTGTGGCTAACTAACATCCTGACCGTGTTAGTAATTAGAGACTCCCTTCTTTTTGCTGATATTGGTGGTTCTTCTTTTGGAAAAACAAAACAAAACAAAAAAAACAAAAAAAAAAAACTTAAAAGTTAAACCCTAGTTCTTCGGCCCTATCCTGTCCCTCTGGGGTGTCTAGAGGAAAGGAAATGGAGGAGGTCGGAGCAAATCCAGCGGCCTTGGGAGTGGAAGGGGGGTTCCCGCTGCTTTGGAGGATCCCCATTGCCATGAATGGAAGTGGTGCTTGCAGTGCTGTTTGCCATTTTGCTGGACTTAAATGGAACTAAATTCTCTCGCAGAGACGAGGGCGGCAGGGGAGGGGTGCCTGGGCTGGGAGCTGGCTGCTAGTCTCTGCACCGCGCCGGGCGGTTCAAGTTCAGCTATGCTTGCAGGAAAGCTTCAGTTCTGTTTCTCCCTGCATACAATGCCACTGTTGTGCGTGCAGAGGCTGTCAGAAGGCAGCTGGATTTCTCGAGCTCAGCGGCCAGCGTCGTTTTGATTCTGCTCTGTCGCGGACACACCCCACAGGACACACGTATTTCTGCCTTGGTCTGGAGAAGAAAATACTAGTGAAAAACATTGTGTGAACTCCAGCATACGAGCCATACATCCCGAGCAGGATCTGCCAGCCTTCATTAGCACACGGCCTTGGCGAGTTGCTGAGCAAAACGAGGTTTTCAGTAAACATCTTACCCTCACTTTAAACGTTTTCTCTGCCTGTGATGACTCCTAGATGCTGGACGGCTGGGTCCTTTTGCTGTGTCGGCTTAATTTTGTAAATGACCCCTACAGGAATGTGTTGAATAAATGCCCATCTGATTTCCAATGTCCAGAGGGACTTTTGTGCCTGCTGCTTACAGGATCTGACCAGATGGCTCCTGATAGGGCTCTGACCCCCTCTTTTGGAACCATTTCTGGAGTTCTATATACTTGTGCACTAAGCCTCTGTGTGATAACTTTCCTGTGACTTCTCTTTAAACAGAATGAAATGTAAGAAAGTTGGCACCAAAGAAAATGGAGGTTCAGAGGTGGAGATGAATTTAGTTTCAAGGATAATAGCAGGTGAATTTCTTCAGTGCTTACGTGGTGCCAGGCACCGTTAGAGATACTGTATGAGTCTGATGCCTCTAATCCTCAGTGTGGCTCCGTAAAGCCAATGTTGCTGATACACAGTTGAACCAGGCTCCCAAACCTGGTACTTCCAGCTGTTTCCTGTGCTAATTTTCTGTGAGTGGGCTGTTCACCTAACTTTTGTGCCTCCTGGTTTCTTGACAGCCATGTTGTACTTTAGTTCTGATTACAGTTCTTAGCTCTCTGTTGATTTTTATACTCTGATGCCCAGATGTAAAATGGGTAGAAAACAATAGGAGAGTCGACAGAGATGGAGATAAAGGGAAAAGTCATGGTGCTGAATCCACACCCAGGCACACACACACACACACACACATGCATCCACGCACACTCTGGCCCCATGATTTTATATTCGCATCACTCATATGTTCCCAGAGGCCCCTTTCTTGCCCGGTTATACATAGATCTTTCCTCAGGGATCAGTTCTTCCCACCCCAGGTCATGGGAAGGGGCAGGCAGGAGGTGACTTCCTTTCCAAGGGCCTGCCGGAGAACCATGTTTGGAGAGGAACACTTATGGAAATTGATCAGTGAGGATAGTAACTGTGCTGGACAGACATTTAGCTGAATGGTTAGTGCCTGGCTTCTTTTTTGGCTCTGGATCCTGACTCCAGCTTCTCAACAATGCAGACCTTGGGAGGAAATGGCGATGGCTCACGTAATTGGGTTCCTGCCACCCACGTGGGAGACCTAGATTGCATTCCAAGTTTACAGATCTGTCTCAGCCCAGAATGGCCATGGTGGGCATTTGGGGAGTGCATCAGCAAATAGGAACTTCCTGCCTATCTGTCTCTCTGCCTGTTAAATAAATAAAATAATTTTTAAAATTAATTAAAAGCAGCTTAAGCTCGTTTCTGGACTAGTGATTTATTTGCAATTCAGAATTACAGAGAGAGAGATAGAGAAGAGGGAGAGAGATCTTCCATCTGCTGGTTCACTTCCCAAATGTTCACAATGGCCAAGGCTGGGCCAGGCCGAAGCCAGGAGCCTAAAATTCCATCTATATCTCCCATGTGGAGGCAGGGACCCAAACACTTGGGTCATCTTCTGCTGCTTTCCCAGACACATTAGCAGGTAGTTGGATTGGAAGTGGAACAGCCAGGACTTGAACCGGTGCCCATATTGGATGCTGGTGCTGCAGATGGCGGCTTAACTTGCTGTGCCACAGACAACTCCATCTCTTATAGCCATACAATCAAATGTCATTGTTGTCATTACAATGACTGGGATCATGTTAATATCGAAAGATGCCTGTTGTACATTTATCAGGTGACACAAGCATGGAGAACAGTACACATATATGATCCCGTTTGTGCAACAGATGAAAATGCACACATAATAACAATCGTTAGCATGTACAATGATACTAGTGTTACTCTAAGTGTTTGCTAGCTATTTATTTCCTTATTAATCCTCAAGAAAAAAATCTCTAGGAAGTGGATACTAAAATTATCTCAATTTTACATGGAAAGATCCAAGTATGGTGAGGTTAACTCGCTGAGGGTTGCCCACCTAGCAAGTGGCAACACCAGAAATCAGAACCAGACGTGCTAGCTCTGAGCATCTATTAGCAGCCGAAGCACTATGCTATACGCTATTGTAAGTGTAGAACAATTCTAGACAAATACACAGCAAACTGCTAACAATGGTTGGCTGGGAGGTGTGGAAATGTTGGGTGGGCTGAAGGGCAGGAAGGGCTATTTTATTTTTATAACTTTTTAATACTTTTATACCTTTTGGTGTTATTCTTAAACTGTTTTATTACTTGTTTACACTTTCTCAAACCCACGAAGGGATGTGGCCAGCCATTGGGTCTGTGGCAACCTGGTTGAAAGAAGTGACCACACAGGTTCTGTTGGCAGAACTGGGCTAGGTTTATCAGTGGAAAGGAAAGAACAGGCCAGCACCTAAAGAAAAGGGGTCAAGGAGGGGGTGAGAGGACCAAGGAGCCAGCAGAGCCAGCAAGGAAGGGGGGAGAGTTGAAATCTGTGGATCAGTGCATGGTGAGGAATTTGGATAGCTAACGCTGTCAGAGTTAATGATTCACACTTAAATATAAAGTCTTAGTACAGAAAAAAAAAAATACCCTGTGTTCTCCATGGACAGAAACGAAATATTTCACGCATTTTAAAAGTTAAGTAGTCATTGTCCTGTGGGAGAGGGTCAGAGGCCCTTCTAAATTGATTTTATTTATTTGAAAGGAAGAATGACAGAGAGAGAGAGATCTTCCATCTGCTGGTTCACTCCCCCAAAAGACCACAACTGCCAGGGTTGGGCCAGGCCAAAGCTAGGCGCCTAGAACTCCATCTGTGTCTCCCACGTGGGTGGCAAGGGCCCCAGGGGCCCAAGCATTTGGGCCATCTTCTGCTGCTTTCTCAGTCACAATAGCAGGGAGCTGGATGGGAAGTGGACCAGCCAGGACTGGAACCGATGTTCCAATATGGAATGCCGGCATCGCAGGCAGTGGCTTAACCTGCTGGGGAGAACCCTAACCACAGCACACTGGCTCCAGCCTGAGACCAGATACTGGGGTTTGGAGAGAAAGCTGCTGTTATAAAGCAGGCGTGGGCTCCCTGCCTCGAAAAGGCCAATGCAGATCCATCATCCCCTCCACAGAGCAGTAGGGACCAGGACCACCCACAGCTGCACCAGGACCCGAGGCAGGGATCCTCTTTCCACTGTTGGGACACCTTGCCGGCTTGGTGACAGGGGTCCTCATTCCAGCAACCCCAGTGGTAGCTTTGCTAGGTCTGCCATCAGCTCATCCACCTCCCGCCTTGAGCGAGGCAGAGGTCTCTAGAAGCAGGAGTGTGCTTGTTGCCTTTCTTTCGTGTCTGATGTTCCTGGGACACGCTGTGGTCAGGCAGTGCTCAGCCGCGAGTGCTGTGCCCCAGGCTCTCATCTCAACCGCGTTCTCCTGGTAGGGGTGGCTACGAGAGGCACCGAGTCTCTGGAACAGGTCTAAAGGACTCTCAGCCAGGCCCCAGAACAGGCACCTTCACTTAGAATACTTCTGACAATTTGCATTTTCCGGAGTATGGATGAGATTGTATTCGGTGTTTTAAGGCTTGGATGGACTTCATTTCAGATGGCATGTCCTCATTTTGATAAGTATAAAGAGGTGCCGCCTTCGACTTCCTTCCTGTGGGCAAGGTTTCTTCCCCAGATGGCCACCGTAACAGTGGTTACAGCTCTGATGCTGAGTGAATGTCGTAGGCTGGGGCTCATATGAACCCTTTGCAAAAAGCTGCAAGAGAGAATGCTGTCGCCACTTTATATGTGGATAGAACTGAGAATTAGAGCAGTTAAGTGTCTTGTTCAGAGCCACTCATTGGCTGCAGAAAAGTGGGATTTGAACCCAGGTCTTCTCAACCTGAAAGCTGGTAAATTATACATTATGCTGTGTTGCCCTTTCAAATGTAAATAGAAGCTGTTTTCCAATCAAGTAGCTCCTAACAAATAGGAGGCTGGAGCTGCAGCAACAGCAGAGAGGGGTAGCTTGGCTGACCCAAGGTCTCTACCTTGCCAGGTGTGAATGGCACCTGTGGAGCTTTGGAAACCACATTTACTCACCTACTAAATACCATGAGGGTCCAGGTGAGAGATTGCATCCCCAAAGGGCCTCATTCATGCCTAGGGTTTCTCTCTTGCACTAAGAAGGATTTGCTCTGATCCGTGGAATGAGCCAATTAGACCCACCCCACCTCCCATGCTGAGGCCAGTGCCGGCCCTCTGAGGTCCTCACTGCCCAAGCAGAAGACTGAGCATTACTGCTCTTGGAAGAAGAATCATTGATTATCAGTGAGGGCTGATTGGCATCTGAGAATTGCTTCTCTGCCGATGATATCTCCTCGTGGGGAAGCAGATCTGGGTAGTCAGTCCTGGGCTCGATTTCCCATTATCTCTTGTACATGACCTTAATTATTTATAACACTTAACTTCAAGCTCAATCTTTATATAAGTTACAGCTTCTGCTAGAGAACTTAGGAGGGTTCTGTAAGAGAGGTAAATTGCTAAAGTTATTAAGTCTCTGCATGCCTATACTCTGCAGTGGGTAGAATTTTTATTCATGGAAAGGTTTCTTTCTTTTTTTTTTTTTAAAGATTTATTTATTTATTTGAAAGGCAGAGTCAGAGAGAGGCAGAGGCAGAGAGGGGCAGAGGCAGAGATGGCTGTAATGGCCAGAGCTGCGCTGATCCAAAGCCAGGAGCCAGGAGCTTCTTCTGGGTCTCCCACGTGGATACAGGGGCCCAAGGATTTGGGCCATCTTCTACTGCTTTCCCAGGACATAGCAGAGAGCTGGATCAGAAGTGGAGCAGCTGGGACTCGAACCGGAGTCCATATGGGATGCCGGCACTATAGGCGGCTTTACCCGCTACGCCACAGTGCCGGCCCCGGAAAGGTTTCTTTAAAGATGGTGTTTTTCATTATGCTGAGTGATCTAAGCCAATCCCAAAGGGACAAATACCATATGTTCTCCCTGATAGGTGACAACTAAATGAGCACCAAAAAGGAAACCTGTTAAAGTGAAATGAACACTATGAGAAACGGTGACTTGATCAGCCCTCGCCCTGACTGTTGATGAGCAGCTTAATATGTTATCCCTCTTAGTATTTTTTTTTTGTTTGTTCTACTTAATACTTTTGGTTGAATACTGTAATTAATACACAATTATTCTTAAGTGCTGAAACTTAACTGAAAAGTGATCGCTGTTAAATATAAGAGTGGGAATAAGAGAGGGAAGAGATGTGCAATTCGGGAGGGACATGCTCAAGCTGACTTACCTCAAACGGTAGAGTTAGAAACATACCAGGGGATTCCAATTCAATCCCATCAAGGTGGCATGTACCAATGCCATCTCACTAGTCCCAGTGATCCATTTCTGTTCACAATTGATCATAATGATAGGACTAAGAACCGAAGGGATCACATAAACAAGAATAGTGTCTGCAAATACTAACTGATAGAATCAAAAAGGGAGAGAACGATCCAACATGGGAAGTGAGATACACAGCAGACTCATAGAATGGCAGATGTCCTAAACAGCACTCTAGCCTCAGAATCAGCCCTTAAGGCATGCGGATCTGGCTGAAAAGCCTATGAGAGTATTTCAGGCGTGGAAAGCCAAGACACTCTGGGGGAAAAAAAAAACCTAAATGAAAGATCTCCACGAGTGAGAGCCCAGTGGCAAGAATGGGTCATCAGAGAAGGAGGTACCTTTCTCTGAAGGGAGGAGAGAACTTCCACTTTGACCATGGCCTTGTCTAAATATGATCAGAGTTGGTGAACTCAGGGGGCTTCCATAGCCTTGGCAACTCATGACAAGAGCCTAGGGTGATTACTGAGGCCATAAACAAGAGTGTCAATTTGTTAAGTCAACAACAGGAGTCACTGTGCACTTACTCCTCATGTAGAATCTTTGTCCTTAGTGTGCTGTACATTGAGATCTAATGCTATAACTAGTACTCAAACAGTATTTTTCACTTTATGTTTCTGTGTGGGAGCAAACTGTTGAAATCTTTACTTAATATATGCTAAACTGATCTTCTGTATATAAAGAGAATCGAAAATGAATCTTGATGTGAATGGAAGGGGAGAGGGAGTGGGAAAGGGGAGGGTTGCGGATGGGAGATACGTTATGGGGGGAAGCCATTGTAATCCATAAGCTGTACTTTGGAAATTTATATTCATTAAATAAAAGTTAAAACAAAATAAAAAAAAATAAAATTGATTAGATTTATGAGATGGAGACCACGCCCTCCACCATGCCCCCCCCCCAAAAAGATGGTGTTTTTTTCACAGCACCCCTCTTCCTCTACCACACTCTCAACCCACAGAAATACAATTCAGTTTTACTTCTGGCCAAGGTGGAGTAAGATTTACCAAGATGAAACCAGGTTTACCTTTCTGCCTGAAACAAGGAATAAACTGACCAGAACATATGAAGCAATGTTCTGACACTCATCAGGCTGTGCAGGAAAGGGATCCCAGAGAGAGGGAAATCAGCTGATGTGAGTCCTACAGTCACCCCAACTTTATTCTGGAGACGAATTCCCCATTGCAGTGAAGGGAGGGGAAACGATTGAGAAGACGGACATGGGAGTTCAGGGAGATCTAGATTTCTAGAGTTTGCAGAACAGAATGCCAAACAGGAGAGAGCTGTGTCCAGAAGGGTCCAGTCCTGAGGATCTGAAGAGGGTCTCCCTGAAGTCTTCAGCTGAGTGTGTGAGAGGAAAACTACAAGTCAGGGAAAGAATTACCCCCAAATGAGCAAAGGACAAAGTCAGAAACATTTGCATTCCAGTCAGATAGGGTGGGATCTTTATAATGAATCCTTAAAGATTTACTTATTTATTTGAAAGGCAGAGCAGTGTGATGGCAGGTGGGGAAGAGATGGTTGCATCACTGGCATCCTATAGTGGAGCAGTGGTTTGAGTCCAGATACTGTGCTTCCAGTCCAGCTTGCACCTAGGAAGGTAGCAGTTGATGGCCCAAGTACCTGAGCCCCTGTCACCCATGTGGGAGACCTGGATGGAGTTCCTAGCTCCTGGCTTCAGCTTGATCCACTCCTGGCTGCTGCTGCCCTGTGGGGAGGGAATCAGTGACTGAAAGATCTCTTTCTCTCTCCCTCTCTCTCTTTCCCAGTCTCACCCTCTCTCTGTCACTCTGCCTTTCAAATAAATAATTTTTAAAAAAAAAATTTTCAGGGTACAAGGTAAATGTCACAAAAGTCAATTATGTTCTCATACTCACAATGAAAAATTGAATTTTGATGTTAAAAAACACAACTTACATTAGCACACCCCACAGTGAAATACTTAGATATAAATCTAACAGCACATGTATGAGGAAACCCACAAAATTCAGGTGAAAAAATTTTAAAAGCGTAAAGAAATGGGCAGTTATTCCATGTTCATGGATAGGAAGACCAAGTGTTGTCAAGGTGACAGTTCTTCCCAACTAGATCTATAGGTATAGGTTCAAAAAAAAAAAAAAAAAAAAAAAAAAAAGAGAGAGAGAGACTCAATGAAAACCCTAGCAAATTATTTTGTACATATTGATAAACTGATTCTAAAGTTTATGTGGAGAGGTAAAAGACCAAGAACAGCCAGCAAAACACTGAAGGAGAAGAACAAAGTCAGCACTGATGCTACCAGACTTGAAGACTTATTATGAAGCTACAGTAATCAAGACTGTGTGGTATCGGCAAAAGAACAGAAAAATAGATCAATGGGCTAGAACAGAAAGTCCAGAAATGGACATATGTAAATATGGTAATTGATTTTTGACTAAAGAATAAAAGCAATACAGTGGGAAAAAAGAGTTTTTTTTAAAAAATCATGAGCAACTGGATATCCATATGCAAAATTTAGAAAAAAAAAGCAGAAGAGGAAGAAGAAAGGCAGACTTTATAGCCTTCAAAAAATTAACCCAAAATGGATCGTAGATATAAACAAAATGCAGAGCTCTAAAACTCCTAAAGGTAACATAAGAGAAAATCCAGATGACCTTTGGGTAGGGCAGGGACTTCTTAGATACAATACCAAATGCATGGCCCATGGGAAAAGAATTGATAGACTGAAGCTCATTAAAATGAAAAATCTTTGCTTTGTGAAAAACAATATAAAGAAAATAGAAGGCAAGCCAGAGACTGGGAGAACTTTTTTTTTTTTTTGCAAAAGAGATCTAATCAATGATTGTTGCTTAACAAAAAGACAACTCAACCACAAAAGGCAAAAGACCTGAAGGGACATCTCAGCAAAGAAGATATTAGTGACAAGCATACGAAAAGATGCTTCACTTAAACTGCTATTAAGGAATTGCAAATTAAGAAGAGAATGAATTAACAATACATAACTATTAAAATGCTGAAAATCCTAAATACTGACACCACCAAATGCTATTGAAGGTGAAGAACAATGAGAACTCTCATGCATTGTTGGTGGGAATGCAAAATGGTGTAACTACTTTGGAATACAGCCTGGCAGTTTCTTCAAAACTAAGTATACTGTTATTGTACTATCCAGCCATCATGCTTCTTGGTATTTACCCAAATGAGTTGGAAGCTGTGTCCACAGAAAAACCTGCACATGAATGTTTGTAGCAGCTTTATTCCCAACTGCTAAAAACTTGAAAGCAACCAAGACCAACTTCGGTAGGTGGGTAGGTCAACAAACTGTGGCCCATTCAGATAATGGAAGGTTATCCGGTGTGAGAAGGAAATGGGCTCTCAAGCCATGAAAAGACACGGAGGAAAGTTAAATGCATATTACAAAATAAAAGCAGCCAATTTGAAAAGGCTACATACTATACGATTCCAACTAGGTGACATTCTAGAAAAATGAAAACTACGGGAAACGTAGAATGAACCGTGGTTTCCAGGGGTTGGTGGGCAGAGAGGGATGAATGTGTGGAGGCCAGAGGGTTTTTAGGGCAGAGAAACCATTCTGTATATACTATGATGGTGGAGACTTACAAGTATACATTTGTCAAAACCCAGGCCACGAGTGCTGCACGAGTGAACTCTAATGTGCGGTGTGGGCTTTGAATGATAATGACGCCTCAATGTAGGCGCTCTCATTTTAACGCATGTACCATGCTGGTGCTAGATGTTGACAGTGGGAGAAGTTGTGTGTGTGTGCAGGAAAGGGGGTAAAAGGTGCACACTGTACTTTCTATTCGGTTTTGCTGTTAACTTGGAACTGCTCTGAAAATATGTATATAAAAAAAGCCTAACTACTCAGTTCAGGAGGCTGGCGCTGTGTTGTAGCCGGCATCCCATATGGGCACTGGTTGGAGTCCTGGCCTCTCTACTTCTGATCCAGCTCTCTGCTAATGGCCTAGGAAAAGCAGTGGGAGATGACTCAAGTGCTTGACCCCCTGCCACCCATGTAGGAGACCTGGAAGAAGCTCCTGCCTTCAGATCAGCTCATCTCTGGCTATTGCGACCATTTATGGAATGAACCAGCGGATGGAAGACCTCTTTGTCTCTGTCTCTTCTCCCACTCCCTCTCTCTAACTCTGCCTTTCAAATACATAAATACATCTTTAAAAAAAAATAAATTCAAAAGAAGACATAGAGGAAAAAAGGGAACCAAGAGCAGATAGAACAAATAAACAGCAAGATGGCAGTTTTCAGCCCCACCATATCAACAATTACATTAAGCAGTTATTAAAAAGAGATTGTCAGATTAGATAAAAGAACAAGAATCATATGTTGCCTGCAAAGAAAATCACTTTAAATATACAGACACAAATAGGACAAAAAGTAATGGGATGGAAAATAGTACTCCACAATCACACTCATCAAAAGAAAATTGTAGGGGCTCTGTTACTACCAAACAAGGTAGAATTCAGAGCAAGGAACATTCCCAGGGACAGAGAGGGCTATTTCATAGTGATAAAAGGGTCAGTTCATTAGGTGGGCATGGTAATCCCAAACAGTTTTGCACCCAATATTAGAGTTTCAAAATACATCAAACCAAGACTGCTAGAAGTGCAAAGAGAAACAGGCAAATCCAGTTATAGTTGGAATTTTAACTCCCTTTTTTCAATAATTATTAGAACGCATAGATGGAAAATCATCGAAGATATAGAAAAACTGCATAACACCATGAATTAACTGAGCCTACTTTGGCATTTATAGAACTCTCCACCTAACAGTAGAATGCATATTTTTTAGGAGCACAGAGAACATTTACTAATTAAACATAAAACACAAGTCTCAATAAATTTAAAAGGGTTTAACTCATGCAAGTTGTTCTTTTATCACATGGAATTATATTAGAGCTTGATAATAGAAAAACATTAGGAAAATCCCCAAATACTAGAAACTAACACATGTTTCAATAATCTGAGATGCAAAGAAATCTAAAAGGAAATTAGAAAATATTTTGAAATATATGAGAGTAAAAATTTAACATTAAAAATACATAACATCTGGGGCCAGTGCTGTGGTGTAGCAGGTAAAGCCGTTGCCTGCAGTGTTGGCATCTCATATGTGAGCTGGTTCAAGTTCCAGCCATTCCACTTCCAATCTAGCTCCCTGCTAATGAGCCTGGGAAAGCAGCAGGGGATGGCTCAAATACTTAGGCCCCTGCACCCACGTGGGACACTTGGAAGAAGCTCCTGGCTCCTGGTTTCAGGTCAGCCCAGCCTTGGCCATTGCCACCATTTGGGGAGTGAACCAGTGGATGGAAGATTCTCTCTCCCTCTCTCTCCCCCTTTCTCTCTTTCTCCCTGCCTCTGCCTCTCTGCAACTCTGCCTTTAAAACAAATCTATATATATTATATATATTTACATATATATTATATATAAAACACATCACAAAACACAGCTAAAGCAAATCTTAGAGGGAGATTAATAGCATTTAAATACCTATATAAAGAAAGGTCTCAAACAGATGACCTCAATTTTCCCATAAGAAACTAAAAAAGAAGGGTAAACTCAGTGCAAGCAGAAGAAAGAAAATAATAAAGGTAATATCATACATGTATGAAACAGAAAAATGAATCAAAGAAACAAAACTGGTTCTTTGAAAATGTCATTAAAATTTGCAAACCCCTACTTTTACTCAACATGGAAAAAATAGACAAAGTTAGCAATGTCAAGAATAGAGTAGCCAGCGCCATGGCTCACTAGGCTAATCCTCTGCCTGCGGCGCCGGCACAGCACCCCAGGTTCTAGTCCCGGTCGGGGCGCCGGATTCTGTCCCGGTTGCTCCCCTTCCAAGCCAGCTCTCTGCTATGGCCCGGGAGTGCAGTGGAGGATGGCCCAGGTCCTTGGGCCCTGCACCCGCATGGGAGACCAGGAGGAAGCACCTGGCTCCTGGCTTTGGATCGGTGCGAACGCTGGCTGCAACGCACTGACCATAGTGGCCACTTGGGGAGTGAACTAATGGAAAAAGGAAGATCTTTTTCTTTGTCTCTCTCTCTCTAACTCTGCCTGTCCAAAAAAAAAAAAAAAAAAAAAAAAGAATAGAAGACATCATTACAGCTGCCACACACATTAAAAAGATAAGTGAGTACTAATCACAACTGTTTGCCAATAAATTAAACAATTTAGATGAAATAGAAAAAAATGTTTTGAAAGACATAGAATCTTAAAGCTACAAAAATCGAATTTATAATTAAAAATCTTCACATAAACTCCAGCCCATATGGCTTTCCCACTGAGTTTTATCAAACTCTTAAGATTATTACCAACTCCACACAGACTCTTCCAGATAATTGAAGAAAAACCTTCCTAACTGATCCTATAAATCTAAAATTGCTTTGAATCTGAAGACAGATATTACAGGGGAAAATTATAGACATATATTCTTTTTTAAATGAATGTAGGGGCCAGTGCTGTGGCATACAAGGTTAAGCCATTGCTTGCGATGCCAGCATTTCATATGGGCAGTGGTTTGAGTCTACTACTCCACTTCTGATCCAGTTCTCTGCTAATGCACCTGGGAAAGCAGTAGAAGATGGCCCAAGTGCTTAGGCCCCTGCGCCCACGTGCAAGGGGAAGAAGCTGGAAGCTACCCACCTAGAAGAAGCTCCTGGTTCCTGGCTTCAGTATGGCCCAATCCTGCCCGTTGTGGCCATTTGGGGAATGAACCAGCAGATGGAAAACCTTTCTCTCTCTCTCTCTCTCTTTTCCCCCACCCCGACTCTGTAATTCTGCCTTTCAAATAAATAAATCTATTTTTTTAAAGGAAGCAGTTCCTGGGAATGCAACCAGGTGACTACAGTCTTTTTTTTTTTTTTTTATGTTATTAGCTAAAGAAAAATGGGGCCAAAGTGGGTTTTTTTTTTTTTCCAAATAAAATTTGAAAGGGAGAGAGAGAATCAGAGTCAGAGATTTCCCATTCATTGGTTGACTCCCCCAGTTACCACACAGCTTGGATTTGGCCAGGCTGAAACAAGGAGCTCTGAACTCAATTTGAGTCTCCCTATGGTTGTCAGGAGCCTGAGCACTTAAGCCATCACCCGCCGCCTGCCAGGGTGTGCATTAGTAGGCAGCCAGAATCAGAGGAGGAGCCTCTTTAACCTAGGCACTCTGATGTGGGATACAGGCGTCCCAAGTGGTGTCTTAATAGTTGTGTGAAATGCTTGCCCCTAAAGACTTTTTAAAATGTTTATTTCTTTGTTTTCATCTACTTGAAAGACAGAAAGAGAAAGAGAGAGAGTGTGTGTGAGAAAGCGATATCTTCCATCACTGGTTCATGTCCCAAATTTCTGCTACAGTTGTTGAATTTGCAGTTCTTTCCCAAACTGATGTATCAATTTAGCACAATCCAATAAAATGCCTAAAACAAATGCCTAAAATTTTTTGGGGAAAGATTTGAAAGTTGATTTTAAAATGTATTTTAGAAAATTCAAGGGGCTGGCACTGTGGCATAGAGGATCAGCTAGTGCCTGGGATGCTGGCATCCCATATCGGCATCAGTTTGAGACCTGGCTGCTCCACTTCCAATCCAGCTCCTTGCTACCATGCCTGGGAAAGTGGTAGTGAATGGCCCAAGTGGTTGGGCCCCTGTTCCCAAGTGGGAGACCTGGAGGAAGCTTGGGGCTCCTAGTTTCAGCCTGGCCCAGCCCCGGCCGTTGCAGCCATTTGGGGAGTGAGGCAACAGATGTAAGATTTCTGTCACTCTCTCTTTGTAGCTCTGCCTTTCAAATAAATGATAAATAAACATTTAAAAAATTTCAAACAACTTAGAACAGCCAAAACAACTTTGAAAAAGAAAAACAAAGTTGAAATACTATAGTACTTGATCTTGAGACTTACTATAAAACTACAGCAGTCAAGATGAGGTGGTATTGTATAAAACTAGAGAGAATGATGGAACAGAATAAAAGTCAAAATAGAAGTAGACCCACACACATATGACCAACTGACTTTCAAGAAAAGTGCTGGGGGCCGTTGCTGTGTCATATCGGGTAAAGCTACTGCCTGCAGTGCCGGCATCCCATGTGGCCGCCAGTTTGAGTCCCAACTGCTCCACTTCTGCTCCAGCTCTCTGCTATGGCCTGGAAAAGCAGTAGAAGATGGTCCAAGTCCTTGGGCCCCTGCACCCACGTGGAAGACCCAGAAGATGCTACTGGCTTCCGATTGGTGCAGCTCTGGGCATTGTGGCCATCTGGGGAGTGAACCAGCAGATCTCTCTCTTTCTCTCTCTGCCTCTCTGGAACTCTGCCTTTCAAATAAATAAAAATCATAAAAAAAAGAAAATTGCCACAGCAATAAGTAAAGAACAATTTTTTTTAATTTTTAAAAAAGGTGTATTATTTGAAAGGCAGAGTCAGACATAAAAGGACAGAGAAAAAGAGCTTCCATCTGCTGGTTCACTCCTCAAATGGCCACAGCGGCTGAGGCTGGGCCAGGCTGAAGCCAGGAGCCAGGAGCTTCTTCTAGGTCTCCCACAGGGGTGCAGAGGCTCAAGTACTTGGGCATCTTCCACTGCTTTTCCAGGCCATAGCAGAGAACTGCAATACAAGTGGAAAAACTGGGACTGAACCAGTGCCCATTTGTGATTCTGGCTTCCCACAGAACAATCTTTTGAACAAATGCTGCCGAAACAATCACATAGCCCTGTGCAACAAAATGAACCTCAACTCCTACCTCACAATATAGACAGAAATGAACTTAAATAGACATAGTCTTGTATATAATGTTAAATTATAAAATTTCCAGGAGAGGGGAAAAAAAGGGGGAATGTCTTACTGGCCTTGGGTTTGGCAAAGGTTTCTTTCTTTCTTTTTCTTTTCTTTTTTAAGATTTATTTATTTATTTGAAAGTCAGAGTTACACAGAAAGGAGAGGCAAAGAGAGAAAGAGAGAGAGAGAGAGAGAGAGAGAGGTCTTTCATCTGCTGGTTCACTCCTCAACTGGCCGCAACAGCTGGAGCTGGTGCCAATCTGAAGCCAGGAGCCAGGAGCTTCTTCCGGGTCTCCCACACAGGTGCAGGGGCCCAAGGACTTGGGCCATCTTGCACTGCTTTCCCAGCCCATAGCAGAGAGCTGGATCAGAAGTGGAGTGGCCCAGACTTGAAATGGCACCCATATGGGATGCTGGCATCATAGGTGTTGGCTTCACCTGCTACGCCACAGCACTGGCCCCACAAAGGTTTCTTAAAAATGACACAAAAATTACTAATTATACAAATAACATTAAATAATCAAAATGAGATCTTCTGTCTTCAAAGTCACTGTTAAGAAAATGAGATTAGCCACAGACTGGGAGAAAATATTCCTAAATCATAAATCTGCTAAAGGATTTGCATTGAAAATACATAAAGAACTTTGACAACAAGGTGAATAACTCCCTGTCTCTGTGTCTCTGCCTTTCAAATAAACAAAAAGTAAATTCAACTTTTACAAAGGAATAATTCAATTTTAATTTAAAAACAGGCAAAAGCTTGACAATCATTTTTCTAAGGATGATACATGATGATCAAAAAAGCACAGGAGGAGCCAGCATTATGGTGCAGCAGGTGAAGCTGCTCTGCCTCAGATCCAGCTCCCTGCTAATGTGCCAGGGAAAGCAGTGATGGTTGCCCCAAATGTTTGGGTCCCTGCCACCCATTTGGGAAACCTGGATGGAGTTCCAGGCTCCTGATTTTGGCCTGGCCCAGCCCTAGCTATTGTGGATAGCTGGAGGAGTGAGCCAGTGAACAGAAAATCGCCTTCTCTCTTTGTTTCTGCCTCTCTCTTTCCACCCTCTGCCTTTCAAATAAATAAAAGGCACATGAAGATATGCTCAGTCTCACTGGTCCTTAGGTATACACGACTTAAAACAGGAGATACTGCTACATAACCACTAGAATGGCTAAAATGAAAGCAACTGACTTTTCCAAGCAATGGTGAGGATCTATGTAAAGGACCCGGGAAGCGCATTCATGACTTGTGGTGATGTAAAATGGTACAATCCTTTTCCAGTAAGATGTGGCAGTTTCTTACGGAGTTAAGCACACAGCAGCCATATGACCCAGCCATTAGATAGCCAGGTATTTATTCAAGAAAATGTTTGTCCACCTAAAGACTTGTACATGAATGTTTATGGCAACTTTATTTGTAACAGCCCCAACTGGAAATAATCCCGATGTCCACCAATAGGTGAATGTATGAGCAAATTGTGGTAGATCCATACAATGCAAATTTTTCAATAAGATTTATTTATTTATTTGAAAGGCAGAGTTAACAGAGAGAGAGGTGAGATGGGGAAGGGGGAGAGAGAGAGAGATCTTCCATCAGCTGGTTCACTCCCCAAAAGATCGACAAAGGGCCAGCAATGTGGCACAGCAGGTTAAAGCCCTGGCCTGAAGCACCGGCATCCCAAATGGGCACTGGTTTTAGTCCCGGCTGCTCCTCTTCCAATCCAGCTCTCTGCTGTGGCCTGGGATAGCAGTAGAAGATGGCCCAAGTCCTTGGACCCCTGCACCCGCGTGAGAGATCTGGAAGAAACTCCTGGTTCCTGGCTTCAGACCGGCACAGCTCCAGCCGTTGCGGCCATCTGGGGAGTGAACCAGTGGATGGAAGACCTCTCTCTCTGTCTCTACCTCTCTCTGTAACTCTGTGTTTCAAATAAATAAAATACATCTTTAAAAAAATAGAAGACCAGGGCTTTTAAAAAAATAAATCTTTAAAAAAAAATACCGCCAAGACCAGGGCTGGGCCAGGCCAAAGCCAGGTGCCAGGACTTCATTTGGATCTCCCACATGGATATAGCAGCCCAAGAACTTGGGTGATCCTTTGCAGCTTTTCCCAGGTACATAAAGCTAGATTGGAAGTGGAGCAGCTGGGACTGGAACCGACGCCCATTGGGATGCCGGCACTACAGATGGAGGCTTTACCGGCTGTGCCACAGCACCAGCTCCTTACAATGCATTCTTACTCAGCAGTAAGAATGAAAGCCTGTAGATGTCTACAACAACATGGATGAATCTCAAAATTACACTGAGTGAAAGAAGCCAGATGAATAACAGTACATACATAGTACGGGACCCAATTTCTATGTTTTAGAAAATGCAAACTTAGCTACAGTGACAGAGAGCAGACCCGTACGTAGTTCCAAGGTGGGGTGGGGAGAAGAGGAAGGGAAGGATTGCCTAGGGGCAGGAGGAGTCTCTGGGAGTGACAGACACGTTGATTGTGGCAGTGGTAGGTTCACAGGTGTGCACATACGCCCACAAGTATCAGCCTGCACACTTCAAACGTGCAGTGTGTCGTATGTCAGTTACACTTCAATAAAGGCATAAGACAAAAGGAGGTATTTCAAACTGCTACCTGTCAACACACAAGTGCATCACTGGAACAAAAACACCCTTACTATACGCAGCATAATCTGACACACACGTTTCTTCCCACTGCATTGATTGAAAGCATACTGTGGTCATGACCCACAAGCTGATTCCACAAGTCACTAGCATGTTGACATGTGTAGCTTGAAAAAGCCTGTTTTAAGATGTATTTGTAAAATGAGTGACTCGCTCCTGAAACAGACATAGTTACTTTTCTCCTCTTAGGCACTTTCTGTATCTTTACCACTTGGTTTCACCTCCCCTCCTGATCATGTGGTTAGCAACTTGTAGTCTTAAAGAGAAAGCCTGCATATTTTACATTCCTGCATTGATTTCCTATCACCCCCCCTTTGCCACCATCTTCCCACTCACTTGTTTGGGGGGCGGCTGATTTTACAATCTCATAATGAAAATTCTTTGGTGATGACTCTATGGGGAATTGTGGACAACTCTGATGTGGCAGATTCTGGACTGCACAGTTACTGAGGCTGCCAAGGCTGCTGAGTACTGGTTACATACCTGGGCAGTAACAGCTGTCAGCTAGCAGTTCTCCTGCAGAGGAGAGCATTCCGGGCTTGGGCATGGAAGATCCAATGGAAAGGAGGTTCTGTTTGCAAATGTGCAGTGCGTTCACCGTGTTCACTGTCTGTGTACAACCTGGCCCAGCAAAGAGGAGGAAAAGGCACCAAGCTGGAGGGTGAGAGTAGGGCACTAAAATATGATGAAAGAAACCTTGGCCTAGGCCGGCGGTGCGGCTCAATAGGCTAATCCTCCGCCTGCAGTGCCGGCACACCGGGTTCTAGTCCCGGTTGGGGCACCGGATTCTGTCCCGGTTGCTCCTCTTCCAGTCCAGCTCTCTGCTGTGGCCCGGGAGGGCAGTGGAGGATGGTCCAAGTCCTTGGGCCCTGCACTCGCATGGTAGACCAGGAGGAAGCACCTGGCTCCTGGCTTCAGATCGGCGCAGCGCCGGCCAGAGCAGCTATTTGGGGAGTGAACCAAACGGAAGGAAGACCTTTCTCTCTGTCTCTCTCTCTCACTGTCTAACTCTGCCTGTCCAAAAAAAAAAAAAAAAAAAAAAGAAACCTTGGCCTAGGGTCACTTCCATTCTTCTGTGAATTAATGTTCCTGTATGCAACTTGGTATTTATGTGCCGGGCACTGTGTCTTCAATTTCACACCTGTGTAGAGGCAGAGGTTTAATTCACAAATTTGGTCCATTTTGTGTCCATAGGGATTTTAGTAAGTTAATCTGGAACTAAACAGAGATGCAGCACAGGCAGAGGTTTGAGCTGTGATTCTGGTCTCAGCGCTTTTCACACAGTGGCTGAAGGCAAGCCATGGGAACAGCTGCCGTTGTGTTTCAAGAGCCCAATGTTCCCAGTGGTTCCACACCCAAGGGACACAGGTGTGTAACCCAGAGTGCAAATTCCTAGGCTTAGCAGAATGGCCAGGGTCACAGTCGATTTAGCTCCACAGATCTTACATCTAGGTGTGCTCTAATAAGTGGCAGTCAGAGGTTGTTAAGCATAGAATTTGAAGTTTTGGGAAAAGGGAATTGGAGTGGATTGATGCTACTGCTTCGGGACAGATGGATTTCAGTATCCCATTCCCAGCTTCCTCACTTAGGAACCAGGAGACAGTGTGAGGTAGTGATAAATACTTGGGCCTTGATGTTAGGCAAACTTTGGCTCAGATTCTGTCTCTTTTGTTTGCCAGCCTAAGCCCTCAGAAAATTGCCTAACCTTTCTGAACTTTACTCTTGTCACTTGGAGCAGAGGCTCGCCACTGGGAGTGGTGATCTTCGCCCCCTAGAGAACATTTGGTAACGTCTGGGGGACAGTTTGGATCATGTGACTTGGGGCTGGGGTTGTCCTGGCATTGGGTGGGTCGAAGCCACGGGTGCTGCTGAACATTCTTTAGTGCATAGTCCTTCCCAGTCCAAAACGTTAATAGAGTTGAGGTGGCCGGCGCCGGATTCTGTCCCGGTTGCTCCTCTTCTTGTCCAGCTCTCTGTTGTGGCCTGGGAAGGCAGTGGAGGATGGCCCAGGTCCTTGGGCCCTGCACCCGCATGGGAGACCAGGAGAAGCACCTGGCTCCTAGCTTCAGATCATCGTGATGCGCCGGCCACAGCGGCCATTGAGGGGTGAACCAACGGAAAAAAGGAAGACCTTTCTCTCTGTCTCTCTCTCTCACTGTCCACTCTGCCTGTCCAAAAAAAAAAAAAAAATAGAGTTGAGGGTGAGAGCCCTGGTTTTGAGATAGAATGTGCAAAGTGCCTGGCATAAGTGGTGTAGCTGCTGAGTCAATGGTAACTGTCATTACCAAAACACCAATTCTTGTGGCTAACTGAAAATATTCCAAGGAAGCAAGGACCATCCATATCTTCCCTAGGTTCAGAAAAAGTCAATATTAGTGGTACTGCAGTCCATCAGACTGCACGGGTGCAGCAAAGAGGTTAAAGGCTGTGGCTCAGGAGCCTACCTGCCTGGATCCAAATCCTGGACCTACCATTTATCACATAGGTATTCTCAGTAAAGTCACTTAACCTCAGGCTACTTAGCTATATAATGGATACAATAATGACCTCTGCATCGAAGGAATGTGAAAAGGCCCACAAGAACCAGTCTGCATAGCGTATCAGGTACTCAACCATCATTCACTGTTACAACAGGAGCTAATGCTGAGAAGGGTGCTTTTTTTTTTTTTTTTTTTTTTTTTTTTTTTTGACAGGCAGAGTGGACAGTGAGAGAGAGACAGACAGAAAGGTCTTCCTTTTTCCGTTGGTTCACCTTCCAATGGCCGCTGCAACCAGCGCACTGCGCTGATCCGAAGCCAGGAGCCAGGTGCTTCTTCTGGTCTCCCATGAGGGTGCAGGGCCCAAGCACTTGGGCCATCCTCCACTGCACTCCCTGGCCACAGCAGAGAGCTGGCCTGGAAGAGGAGCAACCAGGACAGAATCCGGCGCCCCGACCGGGACTAGAACCCGGTGTGCCAGTGCCTCAGGCAGAGGATTAGCCTAGTGAGCCGCGGCGCTGGCCAAGGGTGCTGGTTTTAATAAGAGGCTCTGGGGGCCGGCACTGTGGCTCAGTGGGTTAAAGCCCTGGCCTGAAGTGCCGGCATCCCATATCAGCGCCAGTTCGAGACCCAGCTGCTCCACTTTCAAATAAATAAATAAATCTTAAAAAAAAAAAAAAAGAGGTTCTGAAGGGGAACACAAACAGAAACAGGTAATTCACACAGCAATAGAAAGTGCGTCAGCCCACTAAGAACCTGCGATGAGCTGCCCGAGCAGGGGCCAGGTGTTTATGAATGCCATCTCACTAAATCCTGACGATGTCGTAAGGTAGCGTCCGTTAACCCACTTCAGCCTCATTTTGCAGGTGCAGAAATAGGCTCAGAACAATTAAGGTCACTTGCTCCAGCTCAGGCAGCGTAAGTGGCAGGGCTGGGGGTCTGAAGCCTGGTGTGACTCCAGCCTGTGTTTCTGTGGGCTGAAATTCAGAAATGCTCTACTCCGGGTAAATTCCCAGAATAGAAATTACAGAAAACATTCGACGAGCCGAAGCTTTCTATGTGTGAGGAAGGAAGACAGTTTTAAAGCCAAGCTTCTGTCTCTGGCGGGGACAAATGGCCTGGGTTATGTGGAGAGGAGCCCAGGGGAGCAGGACGCAGTTGACAGCAACTGTGACAGCCACGGCTAACCGTAGAGCACTCCCCCCTCCGCGGCCACAGCTGCCCACAGGCAGTGGGACAGAGGGCTGCTCGGCCATGTCTACGCCTCCCAGACTAGGAGGGGAACCGTGCGCTGTCAGACTGCCCTGTGGGTGCTTGCTTCCACGAGGAGGGGTCTTCTAGAAGATTCTTAGGCATCTGTCCTCCCATCACATGTTTCATGAGGCTACGTCGTGTGTATGTGTGGGGTAGGAAGGCAGAGACAGGGAGGCGGGTAGGAACCACCAATACCAGGGCTGAGGGACCGGCAGAACTGAAAGTTCTAAGGTAGCCACGCTGCCTTTCTTCAAACAGCTCTGTTTAGGTAAGGGTGGAATGGAGCCTAAAAAGCTAAGAGGCCTAGGTACGTCCCAGGTGGAGCTGTGGGGAGAGTCTGCACCCAGGAGGGCTCTGGCCCAGGCCGGGAAGCAGGTGTCCTTTCTTGCGGCTTCTCCTCCCCACATCCGGTGTGGCGAGGCATCCCCCAGCCCCGGGGCTGACCACCCAGCTGCCCGTGGCCAGGGGCGTCCGCACACTTCCGCTTTGCTGCTCCCAGCACAGGATCGTGGGTCTGAGGCGCGCTCACCCAGCAGGGCTGAGGAGAGAGAGGGGCAGAGAGCAGGCCACAGCCCCGGCCTCATCTTGTGCCCAGTGTGTGCGCTGCGGGAGGCTCTGTGCTTCCCTGGCCCTCGTAGTTCACTAACCTGGTGGTTTAAATATAGGGGAGGAAACAGATGCCGGCGGGGCCGGAAGTCTCTGAGGAGGACAAGTTTGGCAGCGGCCTGGGAGGCAGATAAGGGCCTGGGGTGGGCTCCGAGAGCAACCCCTGCCGGTTTGCGTTCCGGGCCTTTCTGATATGGCCCTGGGCCCTCACCGACCCAAGTTGGCTCCTCCAAGAGCTCCTCCTTCCTCACGGCTGGCCCGGAGGGGTTATTTTTAAGCTGCTCTTTGTGACTTCCTTTGGCTGGCCGCCCAGCTCCCCTCTCTCCAATGCGCCCGGAGCAGCTTCCTGCTTAGGCAACTCCAGCAGAGAGAGAGAGGTGCGGTCTGCAGGGCCAGGGAGCCAAGGCCACAGTCCTGGAAGGCAGGTGCAAACCCCGTGGATCTCCCGGGGCCCTGGGCCAGGCCCACGGTGCTGGCCTCCGGGCGAGCGGGGCTGCAGATCTGTCACCCGGCAGGAATCCTGTGACCCGACCTGCAGCGTCTGTGTTACCTGGCAGGAACGCCGCGGTGGCGTCGCCGCCGAGCCGCTGCCGCCAGCCGCCGCCGGGGAGCGGCCCCTCTGTGGGCCGGGGCTGCGCGGGCCTCTGCGGTCTGCTGGGCGTCGTCCGCGGCTGGCGCAGTTCCGGAGGAGCGTGTCCGGCCGGCTGCACCGCCAGCATCCTCAAATTGTGTCGCGGGTGAATCACAGCGACAGCCGCCCTCCCCGCGCCGCGGCGGAGAGGGGGGGACAGGAGCCGACAGCCACAGCCAACGCGCGAAAAGCCGCCTCGGGGCCCTCCTCTGCCGCCTCTGGCTTCCTCCACTTCGGGGTGCCAGGGCAGGCATCCAGGTGCCTCTCACCGCTGGCGCCCTGCGCGCCCAGGGGACTCCTCGCAGGGACTGCTGGAACACCAACCCTCTGGCTTCTCAGATGCTTAGCTTTCTCTCGGGCTACCGCTCTCAGCTGGTGATGTCCATGGTCAAAGGAGCAGAGCTGAGCATGGGTAGGCCAAAGTTTAGGAAACTGGCGCCTCCTCTCCAAGGGCTCAGCGGGACCCCAGGCTGGGTTCTGACACAGGCAGTATCCTTTCCAGGTTAGGGTCTGGGTCAAGAAGTAGGTTTGGCTCTAAAGATTCCCTTTGTAGGGAAGAGCTGGCCCCCTGGGCTGTCTTTCTGCTGCATTCAGGATTCTCAAGTCCCAGGCTCTCTTAGTCATCTGCAGAAATGAGCAAGCGAAAGGCAGTTCTCCCATTGTAACGGATTAAATGGGCTGCTCTGGGCGATGGAACGCGGCAGCTGGGCGTGTGACTGCTGCAGGGAACGGCCCGCACGACTCTCACGGGCAGGGCAAGCTGGGGCAAGATACTTAACCTTGCTGGACGGGGGTTTCTTTCCCCACAGGCAGTAGCTGCGATGACAAGGACTGGCTGTGTCACAGTGCTGCACCCGGGGTCAGGCAGAACCTGTGACAGGGCAACTGGAAGGTGAATGGAAGCTTGGATGTTGTGCCAGCCTGGTGCCAGGCCCAGAGAGAGCCCAGAAGCCTGGGGAAGTCCCCAGCATGGCTCCTGACCTTAGGGAGAGCAAGACTTCCTTGAACAGGACGGGAAGGAGGCAGTAGAGTGTGTGTGTGTGTGTGTGTGTCCCGGCTGCACCCCCCCCCCCCCACACCTGCTCTTGGTAGGGTGGTGCTGGTGCTTGGATGAAGGTCAGTCTTTGGTTTTACCTTGCTCCGTCTCCTCCCTCTTTGGGCCTTTATTGTTGTCACCGATGAAATGGGAAGCTGGGCCAATAGCTTCCTAAGCTCCATTTCAGCTTTACCACAAAGCCTTCAACACCTGCCATGGAATTTATAAAAGCATAGTCACGGACTCCCTTCACTGGGTCAAGAGTTCATTTTCAGCAAGTACAAAGGTTGGGGGGGAACCCTGTAATCATCTTAGGACCTTATGCCAGGGTCCATCAGCCCGTTTCTGGGGTTCTGTTTAGCCTTCACCCCTTGCTGTCCTCCCTGAGGATTGGGGACCTTCCTCTTGTAGCTGCTCCTGCCTGCTCCCCCTCCCCAGCCAGCAGCTGCCCTTGCGCCCCTGCAGGTGCGTCCAGCCTGCACATTGCATGGAGTTCATGCTGCTCATTTGTTCCATTTGCTCAGAAACAACGGCCAGCTTTATTGGCAGGGGAAGGAGAGAGTGCCAACTCCAAGAAGACACAAAAAGCCCCAGTCATGGGCATGGGGCGGGGGCGGGGTGGGAGGGGGCGCGGGAGCACGGCCGGACCATCTGCAGTGACCTGCAGTCCCGTTGCCCCCGCTGAAGTCATGGTCAGTGAGGCAGCGTCTGGCTGTCTTCTGGGAATGGGAAGAGCAGCAGCCCAGTTGACTCATCTCAGAGGGACAAGGACAGAAAGCGATGCTATCTTGGAGGCCTGGGAGTGACTGGAGAGCCTGGCTCCCTGGCCCAGCCTTGGGGCAAAACTCTCCACCTAGAGCAAATTCTATTTCCTTGCCCCTTCAAATCAGGAAAGAGTCCAGAGCTAATGAATGATTAGAGGATGCTTGGTGTTTAGGGCCCAGAGCAAACACAAATAAATGTAATGCAAATTAAGTTACAGGCCCCCTGTTTGCCGTGCCACTGTTTTGGCAGGGCCAGGCCACCATATCTGCCGTGTTGCTGACATCCAGTAACCCTCACAGCCTGCCCAGGAGGCAGCTCTTCCAGCAGTGAAGAGTGCCTAGCCGTCTGCCCGGCCCCCCAGAATGAATGATTCACGAGAAACAGAATCCGTGATTGCGGCCCTGAATAATCAGGCTCCTGAGACCGGCCTCTCGGAGGACTTCAGCTGCAGCGACTTGGGGACTGGAAACTCACTGTGCCTTGGGCGCAGGAGCCAGCCCAGTAGGCCTGGTTGTGCGGCTGGGTCAGATGTCTCCTGGCAAGTGTGGAGCAGGAAGAGGAAGACCCTGCTGCCTCCTTGCAATCTCCAACAGGCCTTTCTGGCTCTGAAGCCTGGAGCACTGCTGGGGGGGGGGGGTGTCTGGAATAGTGTTCGAGCCACTCTAGCAAAAAAACCAAGAACAAATCGGCCCTGAAGAGACTTGGAATCCGGGGAGCGCATCCTCACAGGTTCCTAGCAAGCCCCCACTGCATCGTCTGGGGAGGAGTGGTTGATGTGGAATGACTCTCCTTTGGCTCAGCACCTGCCCTGAGCAGGACACATGGACCCTCCCGGTCGCAGCCACATTGCTGGTGACTGCCCGTGGTGCTGGGCAAGCCCAGTTCTGTGCCTATGTTGCATCAGTCGGTCCTCAGAGAAGGGTCTTTCACATTTATCAAAGGGGAAATGAAGACAGGGAGGGATTAAGCAACACAGTCAAGGCTATCCATTTAGAAACAGAGCTCCAAAGAAAGACACGGCGTGTCCTCAGACATGTGGCTGGAGCCTGACAGTGACTTCTCTGAAGTGTGTCGGGGAGGGTGGAGTGGGGCAGGCCCGTCGCCTGGAGGAAGAGGCACCGGGTATGTGCTGTGCAGCATGCCCAAATGACGGCAGATGTCTCACTGTAGCCAAAAATGCATTGGGCTCAGCACGGGGGTTGGTCTGGAAATGCACTGCTGTTGAGGGGTCATCAAGTTGATTGGCACCCATTACTGCACCCATAAGCCTGCTTGACAGGTACAAGGTAAAGGAGGAAGGGCCAGCTGGGTGCTTGGTGGGAGCCCTAGACGGTTTGGGCATTCAGGGAGGTGGGCACCATTATATCGGGGAACCAAAGGACCCTACTAAGAGACTATTAGAACTTGTAAGAGAATTTGACAGGGTTGCAGGATATAAAATCAACATATAAAAATCAATAGTATTCTTAAACACCAACAATATTCTGGTTGAGAAGAATTTACAAGATCAGTCCATTTACACTATCTACAAAAAAATGTGAATAACTTCGGAATAAATTTGATCAAGGATGTGAAAGATCTCTACAATGAAAATTATAAAACATGAATGAAAGAAATAGACACACACACACACACCCCCCAACAAAAAAAAAAAAAAGAAAACTCTTCCATGTTCATTTTTTGGAAGAGTATCATCAAAATGTCCAAACTACCCAAAGCAATTTACAGATTCAATGTAATCCCAATCAAAATACCAAGTACATTCTTCACAGCTCTAGAAAAAGCAATCCCCAAGTGCATATGGAAACAGAGAGATGGGGACCGGAGCGATGTAAGAGTGAGTGAGGGGCTTGCTAGTGAGCAGACCTGGTTATCTGTTCTGGTTGTGACCAGGTGTCGGCTGCTTTGGGTGTCACTCTTCCTCTGGTGCTCCATCCGCCATCCTGCCCCAAATCCATTGTGTCCCAGAAGCCTCATCCCGAGCACTGGTCAGTGGTCTGTGATCAGGGACAGTGTGTCAGGACAAGCTGCCCACCAGCCCCGGAGGGGATCTAGGAGCGTGAACAAGATCAGTAAGAGTACAGACCAAAGACAAGGAAATGAATGAAAGAGTTCTTTTTTTTTTTTTTTTTTTTTGAAGATTTATTTATTTATTTGAAAGAGGTGCACAGAGAGAGAAGGAGAGGCAGAGAGAGAGAAAGAGGTCTTCCATCCGCTGGTTCACTCCTTAATTGGCTACAATGGCCAGAGCTGCGCCGATCCACAGCCAGGAGCCAGGAGCTTCCTCAGGGTCTCCCACGTGGGTGCAGGGGCCCAAGAACTTGGGCCATTTTCTTACTGCTTTCCAAGCCATAGCAGAGAGCTGGATCGGAAGTGGAGCAGCCAGGATTCAAACTGGCGCCCATAAGGGATGCTGGCACTGCAGGCGGCGGCTTAACCCAGAAAGAATTCTGACTGTGCAAAGTGTAACACAAGAAATAAGCAGAGGGAAGTCATGGCCAGGGCATGTGTGTTGCATGCATGTATGGGGGCACCATTTTAGACAGACCACGGAGGTGAGAATGAAATAGGCTATTGTCAATGAACGTGCTGAAATTACAAAGTGTTGTGTAAATATTAGCCGTAAACTCTGGGCTCCCTGTAACTAGACCCAAAGATGTAGGTCCCATCTGTGCTGGTTTGGGATTGAGGCTAGAAGATGCAAAAACCCCATGTTTGTTGAGAGGGAGATCTTCCTGTAGCCCTCCTGATTCCTCATTGGCCGTAGGTGCAGGTGAAGAGAAGACAGACATGAGAGCAGTATGTACAACTCGCACACTCAGCTGGAATCTGTTCGGTCAGGCACTATATTAGGCTCTCGGTGCTTTGGGGAGGGAGATACAAAGATGAATAAGGCAGTATCCTCTCCCTTCAGGACTTCGCCAGCTAGTGGGAGAACCAGTCCTGACAATAAGTGTGGTCAAGTGGTGTACAAGGGCTCAAACAGGGGTGCGGGAGCTGACGTGGGTGTGTAGAGGACAAAGCTTTAACTCAGTCCTGTAGTGGCCTCAGTCCCTGGGGGAAATAGAGGGGGTGGATGGAAATTAAAACAGGTTCTACCTGGGGAATCAGGGCCTCGGGCTCTGCACGCCCCCACCGTTGGGGACACGGATGCCCGGCAGCGGTGCGGTCAGCCTGGGAGGGCATTTCCTGTCTCTTGGTTTCTGCTTTGCTAAATTGGAAATACAAAATGTGACTGTGGACCAGTTGTGGGAGACAGACAATCCTCACCCCTAGATCATGGGTGGGACTGCAAGTATCCCTGTGTGACAGACTGGAATGACCAACCTGTAGACACACCTGCAAAATCAATGCCAATGCCTTCTGATGTTCGTCCTAGGTACTTGTTATGACTTCCAAGAAGCATGCGAAGCTACTCTTCAAGGAAGGAACAGGGAATGACAGAATCACTAAAGCACTAGGAGCCAAGGGGTGAGCAGGGGCAAATACAAGAGCACCTCAAAAATTCATGGAAAAAAATGGAATTCAAAGATAAATTTATTTTTAGTGCAAAAAATTGAAATCCGTGCATTTTTCTCCATAGGATGCATTTTCATGAACTTTTTGCTCCCAAATAAACTTATCTTTTAATTCACCTTTCCATGGACATTTTAAAAAAAAAAGCTTTTTATTTTGTTTATGTGAAAGAGTGACAGAGAGAGAGGGAAAGACGCACAGAGAGATGGCTACCTGCTGGCTCACTCCCCAAATGGTCGCAATGGCCAGGGCTGGGCCAGGCTGAAGCCAGGAGCCTGGAACTCCATCTGGGTCACCCATGTGGGTGGGAGGGGCCGAGTACCCATGGCATCTCCCAGATCAGCTTCCTGCATTAACAGGGAGCTGAGACAGAAGTAAGGCAGCAAGGATTCGGAACTGGCATTCCTATGGGATGCTATTGTCACAGGCAGTGGCTTAACCCATGGCGCCACAACACCAGCCCCCTTCCACGAACTTTTTGAACCCCCTTTTATAGAAGTCCCAGAAAAGCTAAGCTGAGAACGAAGACTTGAGACCGAAACCGAACACCAGTTGTGAACCTGTGGGTAAAAACAAATTCAACCAAGCTCCCCTGCTCACCAGATGAACTGAAACAGGCTAATTGATTAAGAAAAGCAACCTCTTTGCAAGCCCTGGAGTTCTCAGGGAAGTGTTCCCCCAGGAAACTTTATGTGAGGGAGCCAGCCACAGATGCTATCTTCCGTGTGAACCTTTAATAAAAAGCAGAGGGAAGGTTATCTGGAAAGGCATTTCAGCAAGGACCTGAAACAGCATGGTTTCCTGAGGTTGGTGTGCCATGCGCTGGAGGCTCGGCTGGCTGGCCGCTCGCCACTGGCCTGCGTGGCAACCTTCCTAGCTGAGCTTTGATGGCAGCAGGAGGCAGACAGTGGACACCCAACGTCCTGCCCCCAGAAGCTCGCCCGATCAGTAAAACGAGTCGTACCCACTGGGATGCTGAAGACCTTCTACCCCAAATGGGCAATTTAGGTTTTGGGAGTTTGGCATAATTAATATTGGCTCATTCTCATGTAAAAAACCCCTGACTTTGGAGGCAAAATAGACTCGGGTTCAGGGCCCAGCACCTGCCATTGGCCAGCTGTGGTGCCCAGAACCGCTCGGTTCTCGCCAAGCCTCAGATTCCTCATCCGGGAAGTGGATCGGGTAGTTCTTCCTTGCAGAGGTGGGATGGAGTTAGTGATGTGTGTCCAACACCAGGCAGGGTGCTGGCGCCTGTCAGCTACAGCAGCAGTGAGGACAGTAATTCTGAAAGGGCCTCCTGGAGTAGGAGGGGAAGCCCCACGTAGTCACAGTGAGGGCGTTGCTTCTCCCCCGCGATGGCGGGATGGTCTGCATCCCAGTCACTTAGCTGTTTGCTGTCTTTGTCAAGTAGGTTACAGAGGAGAGGGTGGGAACACAGCTCGCTGTGCACTTTGAGGATTGGCCGTTGCTCCGTTCGGAGTTCCCTCCAGCACCTTCTGGTCTTTAGATGGAAGGTGTGGGTATGGACACCAGGTCCACAGGAAGTCAAGGGATGCAGCTAACACCTGATGGAGGCTGGGCATGCTCAGTGTGGCCGATTCGGAAGCGGGGGTCTTGATGAGGAGGAGGCCTGGTTGACAAGAGACGCAAGGGTTAGAGAAGACGGAAGCTCTCCAGCAAGGCCAGGAGAGCCGAGCAATGGGTCCCGTGCCTGCAGGGGGAGGATAGGCCAGAGACTGGCAGGCAGGTGAGAGGGAAGGTGCAAGGCCCACGTGTGTGGCGGGCTGCTCAAAGCCCAGAGAGACCCCCGCACTGGCAAGGAGACCAGGGGCTGTGCTCCCATTCCCCAGGCGGTCTCCCCTCAGCGGTGCAGTCCCAGGCAGATCACTCAGCCTCTCTGCCGGTTTCCTCCTCTGTGGGATGAGGCTGCTCACACCTGCCTTGTGGAGTGGTCGTGTTAATGTGACTAGCGGAGCGTGTGAGGAGCTTTGCCCGCTGCAGAGCAAGGCCGATTGGAATGCTGGCAAAACAAGCAGCCTCTCCACCAAGAGGGGTTGCATTGGGTAACCACCCAGGAATGCAGGAACTACGTGACTGCACTGAATGTAGGCAGTTGGCTATCTGTCCTTGTCTCTCATACCCTGGTTCCCACTTTGCACACCTGAGGTCTCTGGCTAAGCAGTGTTTCAATAGGGAAATCCTCGATCACATATTCTTGCTCAACCCAGCCTGGATCCCCAGTGGCAATGGAAACATGCTGCCATCTGGTGGTCACTACTAAGCACAGCGCCGCAGCAAGACCAGGAATAAACATTTCAGACCCTTGGAAGCTGAGGCTACCTCCCTAAGAATTCCTTACTTTCTGAATGCTTCGAACCTGGAGCAACTTTAGAGTTGGATAGATCCTTCTCTAGATTCTCCGCTCATCCCTGAGGCTTTCTGACACTCTTGGTGCCGGGTCTGGTGGGTGGGGCGTGAGCACCTGCAGCAGGTGCCCTGTTGCGGGCGGGACTTCCTGGTACTCCAGGGAGGTAACTTTGACCACGCTCTCCAGACCTCACCTCTCCTTCCCCCTCACACTGGCACAGAATGAACCTCCCCGTAGTTAGACCTCAGGCCCACGGGTCATGGACTCCTGGGTCGCAGCTGGCGTGGCAGAAATAGCTGGGCCCTAGGAAGAAGCTCTGGGGGACACGGGCTCCAGCTAGTGCCCAGGAGCCAGACACTTTCGGGGGCAACTCTGAGACTGGTCTTTTCTAACCCTTGGCTGGCAAAATAAAACCTCTGTGAAAAATAGAAGGCTTTAGGGAAGTGGCGATGGGGCCAAGAGGAAGTGAGCAAACCGATTTTGTGCAACTCTGCAGCAGCAGTGGAGTCAGTGAGAGAGCCCTGGGTGGAAGCTGCCGGCCGCCTGCCACCCATGGGAGCCCCTCTGATGGACGCTGGTGGCGGGGAGTTTTCCAGGCTCTCTGAGAAGCTGTCTGCTTGTCCAGCCTCTTGGGATGTTAAGCAGAGCCCGGAGGACAAGGCTGCAGCCTCATAGTTGAGCCGTGTCCTGCAGCATCAGGCCCTAGAGGCTCCAGGCCAGGGTTTGGGAAAGGTGAGACCATTCTACTGCATCCATTTCCCTGGGCTTCAGGCCCAGGGTATCTCCCAGTCCCTGCCTCCCTCATGGCATTCAGGTTCTTTTCTCTTCTCTTCTCTTCTCTTCTCTTCTCTTCTCTGAAAGTCTGCATTACAGAGAGAGATCTTTCATCTGCTGGTTCACTCCCCAGATGGCTACAACAGCTTGGGTTGGGCCAGGCTGAAGCCGATATCCAGAAGCTGCATCTGGGTCTCCCATGTGGGTGCAGGGGCCCAAGTAGTTGGGCCATCTTCTACTGCTTCCCCAGGCCACAGGCAGAGAGCTGGATCAGAAGTGGAGCAGCCAAGACTAGAACTGGTGCCCATATGGAATGCCTGCATCACAAGTAGCAGCTTAATCGGCTGCACTGCAGCACCAGCCCCTGGGCCCAGGTCCTTTCAGTGGGACTAGAAGTAGCCACAGACTCCCTTTTAGGTGGGAGCCACAGTTCACTGTAATTGATTTAACTACCTGCACAATACTTTTAGCAGCCTGGTGTAATGAATGGTTTGCTCTCTGGCCCAGAGCTCCCCCGGGGCCCAGCCCACCAGCGACCTGCTCCTGCAGTTGTCTCTCCCCTCTCTTCCCGAACTCCGAGCAGTGCTGCATCTTCAGCGCACCTGCGCTCTGTCCCCATGGTCTCGGAGGCCACTTTGTTTCCCAGATCTGAGAACACTGATTCCTACTGCTACTGACGAGTGGCAACATCAAACCCAGGCAAACTCTGTGCACTCGTATGTACTTCCTAGGTTTGTTCCTTCCACTCACTCACCGAAGAGCTTGAGTTCTGGAGCCAGGAGCCTGGGTTCGAATGCCAGCTCTGGCCCTTCCTAGCTCCGCAACCTTGGGCAGCTTACCCAGCCCTTTCAAGTGGCAGCTTGCTCGGCAGTAGTCATATTGCCTGTTCCATCAGAGACCGTGAAGGTGAGATGCTTACAGCCGTGGGTATCAATGGCGAGTGCATCACGGGTCCTGGCTGGTGCATTGTCCTTGTACACCCAGTGCCGAGTTTATGCCACCTGGCTCAGTGAGGTGCTTTCCCATTTGTTCATTCATCTGAACTGTACTGAGCGCCTTCCATCTGCCAGCCATCATGATAGGAGCTCAAAGTCCAGAAATGAGAAGTGGTGGTCTCTGCCCTCCAGGAGCCCACAGGATGACAGGGGAGTGGTGATGTCAACATAGTGCAGTGGGCCCACGGTTGCAGGCTGGGACTGGGACGCTGTCTTCCAGATCCTGTTTGAGAACAGTCTCAAAGGGAAAGTGTTCGTCTTCCAAGTGGCCGGTGGGGAGAAGGGCCCCCGTGCAAAGAGCCTGAGTGCAAGGGAGAGGAAGTGAAAGAGACCAACTCTGAGCCATGTGTGGTCAGCATGGAGTTTATGCCTGCTCTGTGTGGGAGGGGGCCGGGGCAGCAGGTGGCAGGAATCTGCAGAGGCTGGGAGGCCCCACCCACCTGCAGGATGACTCATCAGGAGCCATTCCGAGAGTCTGGACTTGATCCCACAGCAGCATGGATACTGAGTGGCTCATAAGCAGGCAGTGAGGGCCTCTTGGGGACTCTGGTGGCCTCCGGGCCCGGGTCAGGCAGCTGAGGAATCTTCTGCGTGAGAGGCGAGGGGATGGAGGAAGTCAGCCAGGCCTGGCTGTGGGCAGACGAGGTGACCTTGCACCCCGGCCTTTCTTTCTTTCTTTCTTTTTTTTTTTTTTTTTTTTTTTTTGACAGGCAGAGTGGATAGCGAGAGAGACAGAGAGAAAGGTCTTCCTTTGCTGTTGGTTCACCCTCCAATGGCCGCCACGGCTGGAGCGCTGTGGCCAGTGCACCGCGCTGATCCAATGGCAGGAGCCAGGTACTTATCCTGGTCTCCCATGGGGTGCAGGATCCAAGCACTTGGGCCATCCTCCACTGCACTCCCTGGCCACAGCAGAGAGCTGGCTTGGAAGAGGAGCAACCAGGACAGAATCCGGCGCCCCGACCGGGACTAGAACCCGGTGTGCCGGCGCCACAAGGTGGAGGATTAGCCTAGTGAGCCACGGTGCCGGCACCCCGGCCTTTCTGTCTTCTTTCCCAGGTTGCATTTTGGTTTTTGTTTTTCAAAAATATTCATGTACTTATTCATTTGAAAGGCAGAGTGACCAGGGAAGGGGGATGGCGGAGAGAGAGAGAGATTGATCATCCATCTGCTGGTTCACTCCTCAAACGACCACAACAGCCAGGTCTGGGCCAGGCTGCAGCCAGGAGTCAGAAACTCCACCCTAGTCTCCCACATGGGTGACTGGGACCCAAGCACTTGGGCCACCCTCTATTGCCTTTCCAAGCACATTAGCAGGAAGCTGGATTGGAAGTAGAGCAGCCGGGACTCGAACCAGCAGTCCCATATGGGGTGCCGGTGTTGCCAGCAGTGAATTAACCTGCTGCACCACAACTCCAGCCCCACCTTTTGGCTTCTAATCCAGAATGAAAAGAACACTCAAGGCCCAGCCCTGGGCTGCACCTTCCTGTGGTTCTGAAAGTGCCTGCCTTCACTTCTTGCTTCACCCTGGGCTGCAATGGACTCTGTCTATTCAGAACACATGGAAGAAGGGATTCCCTGCTTCTGAGAAAAGAAACCCCCCAACATGTGTGCCGAGAATTCTAGAAACAGAATTCGCAGGTGGGAAGAAGTGGCCTGGTTGGTGGCCCAGGTGTGTCCCCCGCCACTGTTCTCCCTATGATTGTCTTGCCTCCAGTGTACCGACACATACTCCTCTCCTTGGTTTCTCTGGCCCAGCCCAGACGAGCTAGTCCTACAGAGGAGAAAGAACCTGGATGCACAGGCCAGCCAGTTTCCAGAGCCAGCGTCAAACCCTTCCCTCCTGCCATGGGTTCACCACCAGCAGGCTGCATCCACTGTTTAAGCATGGTTCCTGGCCTCTGCCACCCTATCCCTCCCTGCTCTGGTTTCTGGGCACTAACTACACACGAGGCATCATCTGCTACTTTCTACTATGGGGGTTGCCCATTGTCCAAGCAGCTCTCCTAGGCAGAGCCAACATCTGTGCTCCAGCTCTGCCACCAGGCCCACACCGACCACCCTTGGGTGCACAGTTTATGTGTCTGGGGACGCCAGCCACCCCCTCCCCCACCTCGGCTTTTCGATCATCACAACATCCAAGCGACGTGACTTGCCCTGCACGCTAGGGTCCCTCTCTCACATAAGGCTTCATGGTGCTAGTGGGTGGTTTGGGATGGGGTGGTGGGGTGGGGTGGGGTGGGAGGGAAGGACCAGAAATTGTTTAAGTGCCAAACCAAGATTTGAAGATGTATCTGTAGTGAGTTTGGTTTCCCGTATGGCCTCTGAAATGCAATACTTGTTCCCGGTTACTTCCTCCTCTGGGGCAGAGATAAAGGTGGCAGTTACAGTAAAAACCATTGACCAGAGGCCACGTTGGTGGCTGACGAAGCTTTGCAAGGTTCTGGCAGTAGAGGGAGGTGGACACAGCTGACCCTGGGATGATGGAGATGCAATCAGAGATGCCTGCCCCCGGGTCCATGTCTGGGAGAGGTGATGAGGCCAGGAGGGATAAGCATGGGATTTGGTGAGACTTGGGCCAACTTGGGACCCATGCAGTGCAGGGGGGCAGTGGGTGCTGCCCAAGGGGGCTGCAGAGGAGGTGCTTAGCCGGCCCAATGCCAAGCCTACTCTCCAATGCCCGGCTGACACGTGCTGGCCAGGTGATGCCAGGACACACCGTCATCATCACTGACTTATATTTCTGAGCGGACATAGATAGGTAATTTTTACAAGCTCTTCAGTGTACTGTGCGGGCCTTGGTCCATATGTCCTCTCGTGGTCTCTCTAATCTGCCAGCTTACACCAATCTCTCTCTCTTTTTAAAGATTTATTTATTTATTTGAAAGTCAGAGTTACACAGAGAGAGAAGGAGAGGCAGAGAGAGAGAGAGAGAGAGAGAGAGGTCTTCCATCTTCTAGCTCACTCCCCAATTGGCCACAACAGCCGGAGCTGCACTGATCTGAAGCCAGGAGCCAGGAGCTTCTTCTGGGTCTCCCACGCATGGGACTTGGGCCATCTTCTGCTGCTTTCCCAGGCCATAGCAGAGAGCTGGATGGGAAGTGGAGCAACCAGGACTCGAACCAGCACCCATATAGGATGCCGGCACTGCAAGCTGCGGCTTTACCTGCTATACCACAGTGCTGGCCTCACACTGGTCTCTTTGTACATCACAGAAGAGCACCTGAATCAGGTGGTCCCCAAATAATAATTGCACTCAAGTGTCTGGTGCCCAGATGTTGGTGACCAGGTGAGCAACTCCCAGGAAAGGGGTCTGATGCCCAGAAAGAACCCTGTTCCCATGGAGTGGGGTTGGAGCTTGGGGTCTGGGGAACAGGTGTGGCAGGATATGCCACATGGTCTAGTGTGTGTGTTGTCCCCCCCCCCCCCAACACACACACAATGGGTGAGTGGCCAACTGTGGTCCTGTTGTTTCTCAAATAGTTTGCTGGTGTGAGGTTGTGGGGCTGCGCTGGGCGTGGGGCCGGGAGAGATGGAGCCTCTGCCAGCGTGATGCTAATGGGAGGTGCAGAGGGGCTGCCCTTCTGAGTGGGCCATCTTTGCTTGGCCCTCTGACAAAGAGTCTTTGCTGCGAACACGGTGGCCAGCAAGGAGACATCCCCATAGCCGAGTTCGCGCTGCTTGCTGCGGCGCACTAAGAAGGGGCAGGTTCTGGCTAAGCTCCGGGGGCTGCCATCAAAACCTACTGCTGTTCCTCCACCGCTCTCACTTGCTTCCTTATCATGGGCCCTGTGTGCCAGACCAGCAGAAGGCCGGAACACTAGGCGGTCAGCACTTCCAGCTCCTCTTCCACCCACTCTAGTCTCCGGTGGTCCCTGAACGAATGACTCCCCAGAGCCAGCCTCGCCTCGGGCCTTCCCCACACCTCCCGTGTACCTTGCTCTGCTCTTTCCATCTTTGGCGGGCAGTCGGAGGCTCTGCACTTCCTCTCGGCCCATCTCACTTCCTGAAACGCCCCTGGAGAGGGCTGCTTATCTCCCTGGTGCTCTGCTTGAAGAGCCCTCTGGGGGCAGGGGCAGGCAGGGGCCTGGACCGTGGCCGCCTGGGGAACTGGGAGCTGCTGCGCTCTCAGACTCAGCCCACGCAGACCCACACTCTGGGTTCTGGGCGGTCAGGAACGTGGGTCCTGCAGAGGGGCTGGAAGTGACCGGCTTGCGCAGGGCGCTGTTTGACGAGCCGGGTCTCCCAGAGGTCGTCCCCACCAGCGAAGACAAGGAACAGGCACGGTGTGACCTTTAGACGCTCTGCTTATGGACCTCGGGGAAGATGTCTGGCTAGAGCTGGGCGCTCTGGCACATCCGGATCCTGCTGGCTCGCCTGTCAACCGAGAGACAAGATGCCCGACAATAGCACCACCCTGTTCCTGGCCATCAGAGCCTCCTACATCGTGTTCGAGATTGTCATCGGGGTCTGCGCCGTCGTGGGCAACGTGCTGGTCATCTGGGTGATCAAGCTCAACCCCAGCCTGAAGACCACCACGTTCTACTTCATTTTCTCCCTGGCCCTGGCCGACATCGCTGTGGGGTTTCTGGTCATGCCTTTGGCCATTGTCATCAGCCTGGGAATCACGATCGGCTTCTACAGCTGCCTTGTCATGAGCTGCCTGCTGCTGGTGTTCACCCACGCCTCCATCATGTCCTTGCTGGCCATTGCTGTGGACCGGTACCTGCGGGTCAAGCTCACGGTCAGGTAAGCTGCTCACAGAGGGCCGGTCACAGAGGTGCCTAGAATATGGGGGCTGCAAAGTGCAGAGCTCCAACTTCGCCAGGGACAGTGACTCCAAAGTGACCCTTGAAGCAGAAAGAAGGCCACAGATGTGTTGTGATGCCGTGGTCAGGGAAGGCTTTATCAACAACCAGCTGAGACTCCGGAGCTGGAAGTCTCCCATCCTTGCTCCTTCAACCATGGGTGTGAGCTCAGTCACTCAGGATAGCGAGAGAGACTCGAGGCGTCTTTAGTGAAATGTGCTCTGGAGCTTTAGAAATGAGGGAAACGTGTTAGATAAGATTTCCTTCTTTTTTCTTTCTTTCTTGTTTTTTCTTTTTCGTTTCTTTTTTTTGTTTTTGAGAAGTGTACAGCAGATAAGAATAAGAAGAGATAAACAGATGATTCAACATGTTGCCTTGCAAATGTTAGTTTTTTTTTTTTAAACTTCATTTTCTATCCTGCACCCACCCCAATGTTGAGAGAGGGATTTTTCGGTATGAAGGGGCTTCAAAAACACTTAACTGACAATTTGTCCTTTTATTTTTACATTTTATGTATGAGTGAGAGAGAGAGAGAGCATTCCCATCTGTTGATTCCCTCCTGAAATGCTCACCATGGCCGGGACCGGGTCTGGCCCAGGTCTCCCACGTGAGTGGCAGGCACTCGGTCGCTGGAGCTGTCAGCTGCAGCCTCCCAGGATCTGCACTGGCAGGAAGGTTGAATTGGGAACCAGAGCTGGGACTTGAACCCAGGCACTCTGATACATGATACAGTACTCCAAGTGTTTTTTTTTTTTTTTTTGAAAAAAAAAATTATCTATTTTATTTATTTGAAAGGCAGAGACAGAGACAGAGAGACAGGCATTTTTTATCTACGGGTTACTCTCTAAATGCCCATGAATAGTTGAGGCTGAATCAGTCTCATGCCAGGAGCTTGGAACTCAATCTAGGTCTCCCATGTGGGTGGAGGGGCTGCAGTCCTTGGCCCTAACTCCCTGTTCTCAGCGTGCACCTCAGCAAGAAGGAACTGGAAGCAGAGTCAAGATTTGAACCCAGGCACTCTGATATGGGATGTGGGTGTCCCGAGCAGTGTCTTAACTGCTGAGCCAAACGCCCATACCCTGTGCTATCTTTTAAGTCAATTTTTCATGAACTTCTTGAAGCCCCTTTGTATACTCTTTTTCTTCTTTTTATGAGATGTGGGATATTTTCCCAAAAAACCCATTATCTGTTGCTTCAAGTGGAACCAAGATGGTCAAGTGGAGAAATCCAGTGCCCCAGGTATCCTAAGTCACATTGGGCCCACATTTCTCCTCTCCTCTGTGAGGGAGCTACAGACAAGCTTTGACTATAAAGAAGCCGGAGTTCAAATCCCTGATCTTTAGATCTGAGCTTGGGGAAGGTATTGCCCTGTCTCTGCCTCAGTTTCCTCATTACTGTGGCTAGGGCACTCTGAACTCAGACTTGCCTCCTCTCAGTATTTGCCCCATCGATTGTAGCTTGTAGCAGTTCCTGTCTGCATTTCATTGTTTTCAACCTACGAAATAGAGATAGTGATCGTACTTCCATCCACAGCATTAAATGAGTTGCCACATGTGACTCTCTTAGAAAAAGGGCACACATTTTTAATAAACTGGTAGCTATAATTACTATTATTTTCACCATTGCCCTCAATGAAATGGAGATTATTGAAAAATATCTCAAGTACCACCTTCACAACTCCACTGGATTCGTTTAACTCTTTTTTTTTTTTTTTTTTTTTTGGACAGGCAGAGTGGAGAGAGAGAGAGAGACAGAGAGAAAGGTCTTCCTTTTCCATTGGTTCACCCCTCAATGGGGTGAAAGAATCCGGCGCCCCGATCCGGTGTGCCAGTGCCGCAGGCGGAGGATTAGCCTATTGAGCCGCGGCGCGCCGGCCAAGGATTTGTTTAAGTCTTAACACTGAGCGTGGATAACAGTGCGGACAGAGACCAGGAGCAGGCACAGGCAGAGAGGCAGTGAGGGGGCAGGCAGAGTGTCAGTTATGAGTAGCCACATGGCAGTCACAATGACCCAGAGTGCAGCAGGCTTTGAGAGTGTGTCTCAGCCAGCGCTGCGGCTCACTAGGCTAATCCTCCATCTGCGGCGCCGGCACACCGGTTCTAGTACCGGTCGGGGCGCCGGATTCTGTCCCGGTTGCCCCTCTTCCAGGCCAGCTCTCTGCTGTGGCCGGGGAGTGCAGTGGAGGATGGCCCAAGTGCTTGGGCCCTGCACCCCATGGGAGACCAGGAGAGGCACCTGGCTCCTGGCTTCAGATCAGCGCGGTGCGCTGGCCACAGTGGCCATTGGGGGGTGAACCAATGGAAAAGGAAGACCTTTCTCTCTGTCTCTCTCTCTCTCACTGTCCACTCTGCCTGTAAAAAAAAAAAAGTGTGTCTCACCAGGTGGGAGATCCCAGGAGACACAGATAATGCCCACCTCCCAGGCCTTGAAGACTCCTCAGGCTGGAAATGGAGCCCTGAGTGGGGCATACACCGGCTGACTTGAGGCAGCATATTCTCGATCCGTTCTAGATTGTTCTTCCTTAGGACAGTGCCTGGAGAAGTTTGCTAGATTTCTTTCTGTAACCGCTATTCTGCTCCTCTTGTCCTCCGTCCAGTTGAGTGTCGCTGGGATCACCACAGAATAGCAACACTCCCTCCCTTCACAGGAGCCTGGGGGACTGAAGGCCCCAGGCTTTCTGTCTCCCTCTCTCCTCCTCCACTGGCAGCTCCGTCTCCCTCCCCTGCCCCCAATTTAGCAATTCTTGCTGTGGACTCACTGGCTCTTTCCCATTCAAACAGATACAGGAGGGTCACCACTCAACGAAGAATATGGCTGGCCCTGGGCCTTTGCTGGGTGGTGTCACTGCTGGTGGGATTTACCCCCATGTTTGGCTGGAATATGAAGCCGACCCTGGAGTCTGCCAGAAATTACAGCGACTTTCAGTGCAAATTCGATTCTGTTATCCCCATGGAATACATGGTCTTCTTTAGCTTCTTCACCTGGATTCTCATCCCCCTGCTTCTCATGTGTGCCCTCTACGTTTACATCTTCTACATCATCCGGAACAAACTGGTCCAGAGCTTTTCTAGCTTCAAAGAGACAGGGGCCTTTTACAGACGGGAGTTCAAGACGGCCAAGTCGCTGTTTCTGGTTCTTGCCTTGTTTGCTGGGTGCTGGCTGCCTTTGTCCATCATCAACTGTGTCACCTACTTCAAATGCAAGGTACCGGATGTCGTGCTGCACGTGGGCATCCTGCTGTCCCACGCCAACTCCATGATGAACCCTATCGTCTATGCTTGCAAAATACAGAAGTTCAAGGAAACCTACCTTCTGATTTTCAAAGCCCGTGTAACCTGCCAGCCCTCCGATTCCCTAGACCCAAGCAGCGAGCAGAATTCGGAGTAGTTACCCAGGAAAGATGCCTCCACCTCCCATCGACCTTCAGCCTGATCATCGCCAACACTGACAGCCCACTCTTCCGGGACCAAGTGCTCCTTGCGTCCTTGGTTCCTTCCACTGAGGTGGGGAGTATTTGGCTGGTTGCCTGCAATTATCCGTACCCTGTTAACTTTGTCACCCATTTCAATTTGCTCTTTCTCACCCTTCTCAAAGTTTCCAGAGACCCAGCTTGAGAGCAGCCTGCTGCTGATGCTGTTGCCCGTTTTCCTTCTTCCCAAACACAAGTCATTGACTCACCGACAAAAAGCACTGCTGAGCTGGATGTGTGTATAACAATGGACTCAGCTTCAGCAGAGAAACTGCTCTCAGAAGATGCCTGACAGGTGATGGGAACAGAGAAGTGAGCTGAGTTTAAGAGGGGTTTAAACTGCTGAATTTAGGGCCAGCACTGTAGCGCGGTAGGTTAGTCCTCTGCCTGCGGCACCAGCATCCCATGTGGGCACCAGTTATAGTCCAGCTCTCTGCTATGGCCCGGGAAAACAGTGGAAGATGGTCCAAGCACTTGGGCCTCTATACCAGCATGGGAGATCCAGAAGAAGTTCCTGGCTCTTGGCTTTGGATTGGCACAGCTCCAGCCATTGCAGCCATCTAGGGAGTCAACCAGCAGATGGAAGACCTCTCTCTCTGTCTCTCCCTCTCACTGTCTATAATTCTGCCTCTCAAATAAAGAAATAAAATCTTAAAAGAAAAACTGCTGAATTTTACCTGTGGATGTATTTGAGTGAATGAAAGATGACAGCTAAGTGTTTTATAGCTCTTTGTTGGAGTCACTTGGGGCTTGAAGATTCAGCTGTGTGTTCTTGGCACTCAGCCTGCTTGCTGCCTGAAACCAGATGGTATGCTCACCTTATTCCCGGGCTGATCAAAGCATTTGTCAACTTTATGAAACACTCGTCTGTTTCCTAAAAAGAATCCTAATAATTTCTCTTGGTGTTTCATTCCAGGAGCAGAGGGTGGAGGGCAAAGAGAGATAACGGGCCACTATTACTTATTGAGCTCTTTCCGTGCACTGAGCGCTTTGCATGAATTATCTCTTTTGGTCTTGGCAATCTATGAGGTAGCTACCACCATTATTATCATCTCTAAGTTGCCAAAGGAGAAGTGAGGTGACTTTCCATAGTTCTTCAGTGAACAAGTCGTAGGATTTAAGCTCAGCCGTGTTATGGGAGGGCCCAAGCTTCTCACCGCCTGTTCTCAGATGCCAATTAGGGCTGTCAACTTCCAAATCCCAATGCTCAAGCACACCTTCTGTACAAGTGACAGATGGGGACAAACCAGTTTGCACATGTGACAACTGCCAGGTTTTTGCCTAAGCTACTGTTGCTCAGGACCCTGGGCAGACCCAGTGCCAGCCATGTCACTCCAGATGACCTCTCTGGTCTGGTGCAGATGTGCACCTGTGGATTCTCACTCCCCAGGCAAGATACCACCTTAGCAAAGGCAGCGAGATGAGATTTCAGTTAAACCACAGCAAAGAGGCGGAGCACAACTGAGAAAGAAATGAATTCATAGCCAGTTCTGAGACTTTATCCTAAGCCAAATCTCAGGTCCGAGCCTGATAATGAAATTTATCTTGTTAACATTTCACTTCAGCAAAGGGTCACGCTACTCCTCCCCCGCCAGCCCGGGGAGAATGGGAGAATCCGAGGCCTTCCCCCTTACTTAAATTTTGGTTTTAGTTAAAGTGCCCCTGGCGAAGAGGCTCTGGCTTTCTCCCAGGACTCCTGGTGACCCTGGGGCACGCTCTGCCCAGGAACCGCCTCTGCCCAGTTGGGGAGTGCAGAGGAAGTGCCGCTAACCTTGGTTCCCTGGAGCTCTCCCTTCCCATCCTGCTGCTGCTGCTTCTTTTTTTAAAAGAGTTACAGAGAGAGGTGGAGATAGAGAGAGATATGTCTTCCATCCTCTGGTTCACTCCCCAGATAGGCGCAACGGATGGAGCTGTGCTGATCCGAAGCCAGGAGCCAGGAGCTTCTTCTGGGTCTCCCACATGGGTGCAGGGGCCCCAGGACTTGGGCCTCCCACATGGGTGCAGGGGCCCCAGGATTTGGGCCATCTTCTACTGCTTTCCCAGGCCACAGCAGAAAGCTGGGATCGGAAGAGGAGCAGCCAGGGCTAGAACCGGTATCCATATGGGATGCTGGCATGTCAGGCCGGGGCTTTAACCTGCTGCGCCACAGTGCCAGCCCCTCCATCCTGCTTTTAATCTACACACATCTCTCACCTCCTTGTGGTGGCAACATTTAGCCCCAGTCCTTTTTAGAGATCTGGTGTCAGGATTTTTTTTTTCTTGTTTCTGATTGTCACTGCTTGGCCAGTTCGCTGATGGTTTGCAGGGAATTGTGCTTTTTGTTTTCTTGCTGTTGAGTGGGCATCTCCCCAAAAAAAGCCCTTAAAGTAGAAGTGAGTTTTGTTCTTTTCCTTTTTTTTTTTTTTTTTTGAGAGAACTCAAAAATGATGAACTAAGAGTCATTGCTGAGGACCTTGATAGAAGTGAGGAGCCCCACCCTGCACTCGGGTTGTGAGATTAGTGTCCCAGGAGTTTCCCCAGGAGCTGCCCTTCCAGCTGGCTCCCTTTCAGCCACTGGGTAAGGATCACTGGGCTTTTACCCTAAAGGTGAAACTCAGCCATGCTTCCTCCTCCACTGGAGTAAGTTGGAACAGAGGTACACACGTGTAACTGGGTTTATTTACCTTGTTTTTAAAAATTAAATCAGTTGTGGAAATAAGCAAAGGTTATTTATTCTGAGCTTACTGCGGCAAGGGAGTCAGCCACAGTCATTTGGGTTTTGCAGGGACTCAAAGGCAGGCAGAGCAGTGGGAAAGCTTAGAGCAGCGTTCGGATAGACTGGGGCACAGTGACATTTTCATGAGTTTCTTTGCATTCACAAGTTCATGCATTGGGCAGCACCGACTGCAGGTGGTTCAGCACTCCACAGAGAGGGTGCCAGGGGACATTTTTAAAAAAGATTTATTTATTTATTTATTTATTTGAAAGATATATATACATATATATATATTTATTTATTTGAAAGATATATATACATATATATGTATATATATACATATATGTATATATATATATATATAGAGAGAGAGAGAGAGAGAGAGAGAGAGACCTTGACCTTCCTTCTGCTGGTTCATTCCCTAAGTGGCCATAACAGCCAGGATTAAGCCAGGCCAAAGCCAGGAGCTGCTTTCCCAGGCCATTAGCAGGGAGCTAGATTAGCAATGGAGCAGCTGCTGGGGCTGGTGCTGTGGTGTAGCAGGTAAAGCTGCCTTTTGTGATGCCGGCATCTCATATGGGTGCCAGTTTGAGTCCCAGCTGCTCCACTCCCGATCCATCTCTCTGTTATGGCCTGGGAAAGCAGTAGAGGATGGCCCAAGTCCTTGGGCCCCTGCACCCACATAGGAAACCTGGAAGAAGCCCCTTGTCCCTGGCTTCAGATCGGCATGCAGCTCTGGCCGTTGTGGCCATCTGGGGAGTGAACTAGCGGATGGAAGACCTCTCTCTCTCTCTCTCTCTCCCTCTCCCTCTCCCTCTGCCTCTGCCTCTGCCTCTCCTTCTCTGTGTAACTCTGACTTTCAAATTAAAAAAAAAAATCTTAAAAAAAAATAAAGAAATGGAGCAACTTGGACACAAACCAACACCTAAACGGAATGCAACGGAGTTGCATGTGGTGGCTTTATGTGCTATGACACAACACTGGCCCTGGCAGGGGGAATTTTTTTATAAGGTATTCGTGGAAGCAAGACAGGAAGCAAGGCTTGATTGGCTGAAGTGGGAAGTTTCTAATTAAGGGCTGGCTCGGCAGTTTCTGGTTGATTAAGCTTAAGTTTCATTTCACTGTTTGCAGAGTTGGGCTTCTGTTTGCTTCCATAGGCTCTGGAACCATCTCCGCCTCATGGTTTCCCAACTAAAGTGTTTTGGTGGCACTGGGAAATAATCCAGCTATGTTTTATTTTATTTTTGATTTGAGGTGGCCGAAAGACACAGAGAGTGGGCTGCCATCTGCTGGTTCATTCTCAAGAACCTCTTACAGGTAGGCTGGGCCACTCTGAAGCCAGGAGCCAGGAACTCCATCTAGGTCTCCCCCATGGGAGAGCACTTGAGCCAACACCGGCTACCTTCCAGGGGAAACATTATAAGAAGTGGGAGTCAGGAGCTACAGCCAGGTGTTGAACCTAGGTGCTCCTATATGGGACATGGGTTTCTTAACTATAGGCTAAACACCTGCCCTCCACCAGTTAAATTTTTTTTTAACAGAGGGGGAAGAAGGGATTCAGGAATTCCCTGATTGCTGGAGACTGTTGGCATGGGGGAGCTCTAGGTGGGCTAATCAAAGTGGGACTATTTTTATACAATTTTTATTATTTATTTATTTATTATTATTTGTTTAATTTGAAAGTCAGTTACATACGGAGAGAAGGAGAGGCAGAGAGAGAGAGAGAGGTCCTCCATCTGCTGGTTCACTCCCCAGATGGCTGCAATGGCCGGAGGTGCACCGATCCGAAGCCAGGAGCCAGGAGCTTCTTCCAGTCTCCAACGTGGGGTGCAGAGTTGGGCCATTTTCTACTGCTTTCCCAGGCCATAGCAGAGAGCTGGATCAGATGTGGAACAGCTGGGACACAAATTGGTACCCATACAGGATGCTGGCGGCAGCTTTACCCACTATGCCACAGTGCTGGCCCCTCTACTTTTTATTTTTCAAAGTTTTATTTATTTATTTGAAAAGGAGAAAGAGAGAGAGAGGGAGAGACAGAGAGAAAGAGATATTCCATCCACTGGTTCACTCCCCAGATGGCCACAACAGCTGGGACTGGGCCAGGCCAAAGCTAGGATAGAGAGCTCCATTTTGGTCTCCCCTGTGTGGGGCACTTGCGCCATCCTCCAGTACTTTCCCAGGTGCATTAGCTGGGAGCTGGATCAGAAGCAAAGCAACTGGGACTCAAACCAAACTGTGATGCAGGATGCTGGCATCACATGCGGCGGCTTAGCCTGCGGCACCACCATGCCAGACCACAGACTTTTTATTATGGATCATGGCAAACATACAAGGTAGAGTAAGTAGCATAATGAGCCCTCATGTGTCGACTAAGCTGATTAAATAACCGTCAATCTATGGCCAACTTTGTTTCGTGTGTGGCCATGCCCCTTGCCCCTACCCTGATTATCTTGAAATTCTGGTCATCCAGTTATTTCAGCCATGAACGCTCTGGTTCACACTTTTAAAAGACAGCTCAGAAAGTGTTATTGCTTTAGTCTTAGTCCCACATTCACACATGTAGATTGAGTAAAAGTTAACTGTACCTTTAAGAGGGAACAATGCAACCACAGCACCACGTAATACCCGTAATACCCGGAGTGCTGGTAGACACATGGTCCACGCCCTGTCAGGCTGGCCTTTTCATTCACTCCCCATGGTGGGCGTTCTGCTGCTCATCTGTGCACAATCCACTTCTCTTTTTGCTGGCATCTCCTTTGGCTTCTCGGTGCTGTCTCTGGGCAAGGCAGAGCGGGTTTGCTTTGCATGTAGCATTATCAGGGACAAGGACAGCTGGAAAAAGTCGCCACAGTATCTGCACTAGCTATCCAGTGCTGGAAACCAAATCCCCTGAGGCGGAGAGGCTTGGAACAATCACGCTGTGGTTTCTGTGGTCAGGGACCTGGGCGTCTTGGTTGAGTGATCCATGCTCATGGTCCCTCAGGAGGTGGCTGCATCTGCAGTCCTTGGAAGGCTGAACTGTGGCTCCAGGGTCCGCTCCTCAGGGGAGAATTGATGCTGGCAGATCAGTTCCTTCGCACATGCACCTGGGGGACCTCCCCTGCTGGGGGTGGGGGGCTAGGGGTGGAGGGGTTGGGTGGGGTGGGAATGGGAGCATGCAGGAGACCTGCGTGGAAGTCGCACGCCTTTTGTGACCCGGCCTCTGAAGTCACACAGTGTTACTTCCATGTTTTATCGATCACACAAGACAGCACTGATTGGTTTTGGGAGGAGACTACATAAGGGCATGAACACCAGCAGCCAGCCTGAAGCCCTGGGGCTGTGATTAAACAACAACTAAATATTCTATTTAGACAAAGAGAGTGGAGGCAGCTCTTGTCTTCTGATTCCCTCCCTAAACACCCACAGCAGCTGAGACTGGGCAAGGGCTAGGGCCAGACCCAGGAACCAGGAACCAGGAACCAGGAGCTTAATCCAGGTTGCCCAAGTGGGTGGCAGGGAACCACTGCCTGAGCCGTCACAGCTGCATCCCAGTCTGCATTAGCAGGAAGCTGGAGTCAGGAGCTGGAGCCAGGGATCACACTCTGGTACTCTGCTGTGAGCTGGGGACATCTTCACTGCTGGGCTAAGCACCTGCTCCCTGGGTGCTGTGGTTTGGAGTTTAAGCCCCAGGGTGAAGTATTAAGTGGGTGAAACCTAGTCCACCAATGGTGCTTAAAGATGGGCCCTTGGAGAGGTGATTAGGATTAGGTAAGGTCATCAGGGTGGGGTCCTTGTGAGTGAATGTTGGTGGGATTATACGAAGGCGGGGGGATGGGGGACCAGGACACACACACTCTGTCTCTCTCTGTGTGATGCCTTGACTCTGCCAGCAAGAAGGCCATCACCAGCTATAGCAACTTGACTGTGGACCAGGACCATGAGGTAGCATAAACTGCTTTTTTTTAAATTTTTAAAATTTGTTTTTAATTTTTTAAAAAAAGATTATTTACTTGAGAGGCAGGGTTCCAGAGAGAGGGAGAGACAGAGAGAAAGATCTCCCATCCTCTGGTTCACTCCCCAAGTGGCTGCAATGGCTGGAGCTGCGCCAATCTGAAGCCAGGAGCCAGGAGCCAGGAGCTTTTTCTGGGTCTCCCATGCAGGTGCAGGAGCCCAAGGACCTGGGTCATCTTCTACTGCTTTCCCAGGCCATAGCAGAGAGCTGAATCAGAAGAGAAGCAGCTGGAACTAGAACCAGCGCCACAGGCAGAGGCTTAATGTATTACACCACAGCCCCAACCCCAACCTCTTTCTTTTTGGAAAACTTTCCCAGTCTGTGGTATTGTGTTGTCTACAGCAGAAAACCGACTAGCACATTGTCACTTCTGAAAAATAATGTAGCAATCATTTCTTAGTAAGGTTTAAGGATTATTTCAGCTACATAGACACTGTCAAAATTTTCTGAATGGCTGACTTCAGTCCAGATCCAATCCGTGCCATACGTTGCACTTTGTTGTACCTCTTGATTCCCTTCTAATCTCTGCTTTCTTTCCTTTCTCCTTCATTTCCCCCTACAACCGATTTATTGAGCTCTTGGAAGTTTTTGATGGGGAATAATATGAGGTAATGTACAAAAGCACCCTGCTTCAGGCTTGCTGCTGGCCCATAGGCTGCTTTTGCATGAATCAGAGGAAGGTTGCCCATGCTGGAGAGAGGACAGAATCTGAGTGACCATCAGCAACTGGCCCTTGGCAAGCTGTGCTGGTGCTGAGACGTGATAAGTAACACCTGACTTCAATGCGATGCTTCAAGCCAGGGTCAGAGCACGGGAGTCCCGGGGGACTCACAGGCAGCAGCTGCTGCCACCTGGACACATGACCTTGATTTATCCCTGCTCTGCCCGCACACCTGCCGGTGCACATGCTCCCGATTCCAGACCCACATGTGTCTAACAGCTGACACTCTCCAGCCCTTAGCCACATTCCCCAGGTGCGGCTGCCATGTCCCCCGGCAGCCAGCTCGGTTAGGAATCTCTATCCTGGGATTCCTCCAAGAGAGAGGGACAGACAAGAGAAGTGGCTTCTGATAATCCCTGGGACATTGGCAGGACAGGACTCAGCCGCACACATAGATGTGTGCCGGTGATGGTGTGTGTGCTTGTACTCTGAGTGTGTGCAAAGCTCTGTGTGCTGGGGTGGACTTACCCAGGAGGGGGGATCACCACGGCTCTTTGGGCTCTTCTAGGAAGACTGGAGTCTTGTCAGCTGTCCCACAAGTAAGTTTATGACCATGAATGGCACCCCTCTGATGAAGTACCCTTGTGCAGTGCACAACCTGGGGACCTATACGTGGCAGTCCCATTTGGATTAGCTGGTTGTTTCCCCTTTTCACGGCTCCCTCCAAGCAGGATAAAGCCATCATGGGTGCAAACACAGCCGTTTCCCTTACACAGATGCAGGATTCCTGAGGTCCCCGGCACATTGCGTCATTGCAGCCGAAGGTTCATTTCTTCCCGGTCATGGCGGTCTTCCTTCTGTTCTCCTTGGCTGTCTTTTCAGGTAAAATGCGGGGAGGGAGTGTCTCAAGGCACACCCCCCCCCCTCCCGTGCTGTGGTCTTCCCAGAGTCTTTGCATTTTCCCTTGCATCCTGGTAGGAGGCCCTGCTTGTTAGCCTGGGCCACCTAGGGGGCCCGCACAGGAGAATAAAAGGAGCCCAAAATACTCAAGGTCTCCTCTGGGTCAGTCCTTGTTCCTAGCTATGATTGCAGGGCTCGTGGGGCACTTGAAACCCATGGCTCTGTGTTCTCTCAGTTCACTCGGATTCCCTTTCCCCTTCCCCTACTTCCCTCAAAAACCTATGATGCAGAAATGAGAGATCTTCAAAATTTCATGGAAAAATGAATATTATGAAAACATGATTTATGCATGGATTCAGCATTTTTTGCACGCAAATAAACTTTCCTTGAATTCTACTTTCCACATTTCTAAAAAAGATCTATGTATGTATTTGAAAGGCAGAGCTAGAGAGAGAGGAGGGGAGAGAGAGAGAGAGAATCTTCCATCTGCTGGTTCACTCCCCAAATGTGCTGAGCCAGGCCAAACCAGAAGCCAGAAACTCCATCTGGGTCTCCCACATAGGTGGCAGGGATCTGAGTACTTGGGTCATCTTCTGCTGCCTCCCCAGGTGCATTAGCAGGGATCTGAATTGGAACTTGAACTGGTACCCATATTCCCATATGACGGCTTAACCTGCTGCGCCACAGCACCGGCTCCCACAAATCGCTGAAGTATCCTCGTCGGTGAAGATGCTAACAGTTAGACTTGGAAGACTGGCCTTGTCCCGGCTCTGTGGCCCCCCAATTGCATGTCCTCTGGGTTACCACGCCTGGGAATTGAGCAGACGTCAGTCTGCTTTGCAGGATGGTGCCACCTGCTGGGAGCCACAGGCTGAGTGAGGAATGGACTTAGCTGCCCCATCTCGTCTGCTGGCCAGACGTGTTCCCAGCCACGGGCAAGCCGGCTGCGGTGGGCGCCACTTCCTCCTGTGCAATATCCTGAGATGACAGAGGTTCCCACGCAGGTCTCGTGTGACAGGAACACGAGGTTCTTAGCCCCTAAAGGCAGGGCCGTCTCCCTCTGATTTCAGTCCCATGCGGTCGGCAGAAGCCGCCAAGCCCCTCACTTTGTTTTCCAGGCTGCCAGGGTGGGTTGGGGAGCCAGGGACAGAGGTTGGTGCCCTGACAGTTAGCGCTGGGCTCTCCTAGGCTCCCTGCCAGGCAGTGGGGGGCCTGCGTCCTGCTCCCTCCCTTAGACCCAGGGAGCGGATCCTGCAGGGCCCTGTGTCAGTTTCCGAAACAGAGACTCATTTCCTCACAGTTAGGGAGGCTGAAGTGCAAGGTCAAGGTGTTGGGGGCTGGGTTCCTTCTGACTGACATCTCTCTCCTCGGCGTGCAGACGGTGATGCCCGCTCTGAGCTGTCCATAAGGACATTAGCTCTGTCAGGTGAATGGCTACCGCAGTGGCCCTGTTTTAACCTCATTGCCTCTTGAGAGGTCATAGGGCCAAATGCTAGCTATCTCACTCGGAAGCATCGGGGTTAGGACTTCAGCATATGAATCTGGGGAGGGAGGATAGAGTTCCACTCATTAACAGCCTAACAGTAGCCAACCCCAGGTGGGCAAAAGCCAGCTTCCAATTCTTGGATTATTATTCTTCAGTGTCTTTTAATTATATTTTTAAATATTTATTTGAAAGGCAGAGTTAGAGAGGGAGAGAGAGATTTTCCACTCATTGGTTCAATTCCCAAGTGGTTGCAATAGCCAGGACTGGGCCAGGCCAAAACTAGGAGCTTCTTTTGGGTTTCCCACGTGGGTGCAGGGGCCCAAGCACATGGACCATATTCTGCTGCCTTCCCAGGTGCATTAGCAGGGAGCTGGACGAGAACTGGGCAGGTGGGACTCGAACCACAGCACTGGTCCCTGCAGCGTTGCTTGGAAGAATAGTGCTTGTACGTGGGTGCACATGTGAGTCTGTGTGTGTTTCCACAGAGGCCATAGTCATGGACCAGAAGGTCAAGGAAAGCTTTGTGATGGACACAGCTTCTGCCACCTGCAACTACAACACCCACTATAAGGACCACCCCAAATACTGGTGCCGGGGCTACTTCCGGAACTACTGCAACATCATCGCCTTCACGCCCAACAGCACAGAGCGCGTGGCCCTGAGGGACACGGGAAGCCAACTCATCGTTACCGTGTCCTGCCTGACCAAGGAGGACACGGGGTGGTACTGGTGCGGCATCCAGCGGGACTTCGCCCCGGATGAGATGGACTTTACCGAGCTGATTGTGAGCGACAACAGGGCCGCCCTCACCAGTGAATTCTGGTCTGGGGAAGGTAAGGAGGCTGCCGGGGGTCGAGTGGTGTAGGTGTCTGTGGGTGACAGCTTCTTTGCGTCTCCTGGGCAGGGTGGCTGTGAGCGGTGCTGGGGGTTAGGGGGGACCTGGGGGAAGGAGAGCTTCTGGGCCCTGGGTGCTCTTGGGCTCTCCCAGCCCTCACAGCCATTTGGTCTAGGGGCCTGGGGAGGGGCTGGCGGGCCTGACAGGAGGGAGGCTGTGTGGGTGCTCAAGAAAGGCTTGGGGGTTCTTAGGAAACCCCTGTGCATCACGGTCAGCCTGGGGCTAGACTCTCCAAGCTCGCTGCCTCGAGGGGTACGGAGGCTGCAGAAGCAGCCGCCAGTGCCTGCAAGCGGTCGGCTTAGATATCTGCACGTCCAGCCATTTCCAGGGCTCGATGCCACAGGCAGGCTGGTCGGCGCCTTCCTTTACTCGGAAGGGTGGCGGTTCACACGGGGGACGCCTTTGTGTCTATCAACACAGAGCACAGCACCAGCAGGAAAGCAAAGCAGGATTTAAGGGGAGCCATGGGATCTGCACTCCCTTCCCCTCCCCTCCCCTCTCCTCCACTCCCCTCCATCGCGCTGGCCGAGGAGGCTTGCTCACACCTGACCCAAGGGGAGCAGATCTGAGTGTGTAGCGAGCCTCACACCCACAGGGTTTCTGCTTGTCGTGCTTCTGCTTTGACTTAACTGTGGGGCCTGTGTCTTTGAGTTTCAGGCTCAGGACTACGCAAGTCCCACATGGACACGCACCTTAGTTTAAGCAAAACGCTGACCTGTTGCAGATTTTATCAGAGGAGGCCGTGTGGATGGCAGAGGCAGGACTTCTGCCACCCTCAGAGACACAGCTGTGGCTTGGACATCACCCGTTAACCAGGTCCTTAAGGAGAGCCCTGCCCCCCTCCAGTGCCTCTGTGCTCACCTCCTGCGGGAGGGGCCCTCAGCCGGGGACTCTGACCACGGCCACCTCCGGTCCACACGGGCCTCTGTGCAAATCTGGAGTAAGACGCCTCTTCTTCCAGGTGCAGCAAGCCCAGTGGCCTGAGTGGATTACAGCCCCTACCTGTCCCCACAGCCTGGTTCCCTGGGTAGGGCGCGTAGAGCTAGGTGTGCTCGGTGCCCCTGCTTCACCCAGAAGTCAAGCGAGACGCTGACTCTCTGGAGACTAAGGAGGCCTACGTGCAGCCAGAAGGCAGAGAGAGGAGCTGAGGAAGGGCCTTCCTCTCAGTAAGTCCTTTCTGCTTCAGGCTTGTCCAGCCACCAGAACCGAAGCTGCAGGGCCTCCCAAGTCGTGCACAAGGCAGATCGCTCCAGGTGAGTCCCCGGCTTTGGAGGCGAAGAGGCTTGGTGGTGGGAGTGGGCACCACGCATGCACGCACCTGCTGCTTTCCACCTGTGTACTGGTCCCCACCTGAGCCGTCTGTCCTCCCCATGACTGCTTGAGCTCTTTCGAAAGAACAGGCAGGGGTCTTCAAAAAGATCATGGAAAAGGTGCATTATGACAACTCCCTGCGTGGATTTCAAAAGTTGTTTGTACCCAAATAAATTTACCTTGGCATTCCACTTCTTCATGGGCTTTTTGAAATGCTCTGGGACAGTTTGGGACGTTGGGAGGCGAGCAGCAAAGACGACTTGTCTCTGATTCAGGTTCAAGGCAGCACTGATGGCAAGGAGAGCGTGGTGATTGTACCACGGGGGCTGGGCTGCAGCCCCAACCAGAGGCGTCCAGGAGCATCTCCAGGACTTTGTCTCTAACCTGCCAGCCCTCTGTCTGCTTGCTCTCTTCCTTCTCGATTCCTACGCTTTCGTTTTCCTCTTCCCTGTTTGCTGCCACGCGGAAGCCATTCGTTTGTCATTCCCGTGTTTATTTCTCCCCGGCTCGGGCACTGGCAAGTCCGAGGCTCCAGTTACTGGCTTTTGAGGAAGAGGCTCCAGCTTGGTCGGTCAGACGTGGAGCAGAGTGCGGCCTTGCCCCGCGGGAACTAGGGGGTCAGGAGCAAGCGGGCTCGGGTGGATGGCGCACAGCTCCCAGGAGACGGGGTCTGGAGCAGAGAACCGAAGGGCGGTCACTCCTACTGGGTGTGACCTCTGCCACCATTGCTTCCAGGATGTCCATTCTTATCATCTGCATTCTGATCACCGGTTTGGGGATCATCTCTATCATCAGTCATTTGTCCAAAAGGAGACGAAGACAAAGGAGTAGGAGGAGTGAGTAGCCATCTGATGGAGAGGGGCTGCTGGGGGGGGTGGGGTGGGAGAAGGGCAGGCAGGAATTAGAGCAAGCCAGAGGTCGGAGAGCAACCGTTGGTTGGACCTTATTGCCTTGGTCACCTGGAGACCTGTGCAGCCTCTGGGTGACGGAGGCACCATGGGAGGTGACAGGGGGGCACTGCCAGCTGTGTAAGCGGAGGTGTGTGGAGACAGGCAGGGGCGGCCCTGAGACAGCCACAAGGAGGTTTCAGCTCTGACGGGACCTGGCCGCCCAGCGCACCGAAACTTCCTGTTCACTTGGAGGCCCCCCCTCCCAGGGTTTTCTGTCTCCCCCACCCCACCCCATGTAGGCAGCTGAGGAAGGGTGGTGGTGGAGGGTCAGGGCGGGAGAGGACGGCCCCTGGGCCTAGGCCCCAGGCTTCAGCCAAGGCAGTGGCCCATCAGCTGTGTCTCCTTTTGCTCTTGTGTGGTGACAGGTAAAGGACAAGTTAGAAGCTCGAAAAACAGCCAAACTTCTCCTGTGATCCCGACACCCTTGGTAGGTTCCCCCCTTGATCCTCCTGTCCTCAGTCTCATGGCCAGGTCTTCCCCTCACCCTCCCCGTGGGGCTGCATCAGCGACGTGAGAGCTGGTCCTACCATCCAGAAAACCCTGGGGACCACCAAGTGGGGAACCTGCTAACTTCTGAGGTCCACATGGAGCAGGAGGAACTTCAGACGCGCAAGTGCCACTCTTTGGGCAGTCGTCATGTTGGCTTTTTTTTCTTTTTGTGCTCAGAAACCGCAGAGACACCTTAGGCAACGAAGTGTGACTACAGATGTAATCACAAGACAGGCTCCAACTTCCTCTGGATATGGAAATGTAGAAAGACAGCATTTCAGAGCAGGGACAAGGCAGCCTAGGAATACCCATTGGTGCAGCACCAGGGTCCACAGCCGGGAGAACCTGAAAGCCAATGATAAGGCATGAGTTCTCATCCTTTCCCTGTAATAGTTTGGCCCTCCTGGCCAGGGATTGTGGCTCCCAAAACGTTCCTGGGCTTTTGGCCTTGGAAACTGTTAGGTGTGGAATATGTGGCTGAATCAACACTTTTTAGGTTTGTCCAAGACTTCTCCCTGTGGGACACGTGATTGTGTTCTAGGCTTTTTTATTTTTTTAATTTCTTTTACAAAAACCATTGTCATTTTTTTTTTTTTTTTTGGACAGGCAAAGTGGACAGTGAGAAAGAGAGACAGAGAGAAAGGTCTTCCTTTGCCGTTGGTTCACCCCACAATGGCCACTGTGGCCGGCGTGCCACGCTGATCCGATGGCAGGAGCCAGGTACTTATCCTGGTCTCCCATGGGGTGCAGGGCCCAAGCACTTGGGCCATCCTCCACTGCACTCTCTGGCCACAGCAGAAAGCTGGCCTGGAAGAGGGGCAACCGGGACAGAATCTGGCGCCCCAACCGGGACTAGAACCCGGTGTGCCAGCGCCGCAAGGTGGAGGATTAGCCTAGTGAGCCGTGGCGCCAGCCTATTGTCACTTCTTTGAGGCATGACCTTGGGTGACTTTTTACTTTCCTAGGCCTGCTTCCGTCTCTGTCAATTGAAGACTTCATTCCCATAGTCCTCAGGATTTTTCATTCATGCACGCATTAACTTATTCAACAAACAGGGGCGTGCTAGGTGCCGGGCACCTGAGAGAAGCCTGTATGGTAGAGCGGCAGGAAGACAGCCGCCGTGAACTAGAAGGTCCGTGCTCCAGAGGAGAGCTGCGGGTGCTATGGACATGGAGGCAGCAGAAGCCGGTGCTGATCCTCTTCCACAGGCGTTGTGCGAGGGAACTTCAAGCAGTTTGTGGGTGAAGAGAATGAAGAGTTCACTTTGATGCAAAAAAAAAAAAAAAAAAAAAAAAAAGGAAATCTATGTATAGTTTTTTTGCAGTACACGTTTTCCTTGACATTTTTGAAGATCCCTTGTACAATGATTTTAGCCATGGTCCACTCCCTCGTGCTCAGGCCATTGAGAATGGCAGCCTGAGCCAAGGTCCCTTCCATCTTTGACATCCTTGGGTTCTGAAGAAGCCTGGGTATGTCCATATCACCCAAACTTGGTGCATCCGAGTCCCGGGCACCCAGCTTTCCTGTTGGCTGGTGGATGGTCTTTGCTTTAATGACATCTAATTTCAGCCCTGAATGCACACTGTGGTATTTGGTTGCCATGAAACCCCCCATGAGAGTTTGTACTTTTTCCTACAGACATACCCAGTGGAGGTAGCAATGGATCTCAGCTCAGCTTTGCTTTTCTGTTCCCCAACAAAGTAGGTGACCCTTCTGGAGCCTCTCTCACGTGTCCTGATTCCAAAGGAAACGGCAGATGGGAACAGATGTGACGGAAGATTGCTTTTATTTGGTTCATAAATAAAGTGATGCTACAGTAGAATCACCATGGAAACTGCCTCCTCCCACTTGGAGACCGACTCTGACCTCTTGTGTTTTTGAAAGGCCGTGCACCCTGGCCAGCAGTCCCCTGCAACTCGGTGCCAGCCATGGTAGTCAGAGGAGCTGTGCTAGACCACACCCAGGCAAGGTTGCAATCCAACAACAGCTAACACCTCAAGACCCGGGTTCTCATACATTCAGTTAGCCAGAAGTGAAGAAGAGGTGCAGAATGTGTTGGCGGGAGGGAAGGAAATCACTTGTGTTCTGTTTGTTAGCCAAGAAATTCCTGGCCAGCGCTGAATGAACCCCAGGGTCTGACTAACTTCTCCCAAGGCATCGCTGGAAAAGTTTCTGAAAAAGAGTGCCATTGCAGCTCCATTCTGAACTGCTGTGAAACTGTCTGACCCGAATCGCTAGTTCTCAGACACCCTTGGTGCAAGGCTGTGGCCTCGGAGGATGTCCTCTGTGAGAATCTGCCACCGCACCCAAGCGGTGCTGCTATGACCAGTGGGGAGCCAAGGGGTGATAACTTGGGCAAAATATTCCTTCAGATGAGGAAACACAAAACAAGACCTGCGCATCCGCAGCCGTGGGTGTGAGTGAGGTTATGTTGTCTTCCGTGCCAGAATTACCAGCACTCTCGCTCCCACCCGCACGTCCCCCCCTCTGTGGTGTCTCTGCCTCAGTTCTGAAACCTCCCAGGGCCTCCCCCAGCCCTGCCCCTGCTGCCTTCACAGGGACCCTGCTCATGATACTAGAGTCTCTTCTATGGGGGCCCCCAGATCCACAAGTGGCCCCCTGGGCTGGGCAGGGGTGGGGCAGGGAGATTGGCTGTTGCAGAGAGTCTACATGTGCCCTGCACGATTGGATCCAGATTGCCATGCAGTCTTTCATGAACACACTTCCCGCAGCTTCCACCCTAACTCCTCTCTCCAAAGGCAGGGAGCTCAACACCCTGCCACAGGGAAGGGGGGAGGCTGCGGACACCACAGAGTCTCTCATCAAACACCACCAACCATGCTCTGTGTTCCCTCAGCCACAACTCCCCCCACCCCACACATACCTCCTTGTGGTCTTGTGTTGAATTTATGCAAAGGGGTCACCAGCCCATTGGTTCTGCAAGTAATAATGGCACAGTTCAGCTCTGTTAGGACATCCTGTGATCCAAGGCAGGAAGGCAGACAAGGATCTCCCACGACAGGTGAAGCCATGTATAGATGTCTTGGGAAATGTACCATCACGCTGTCTGGAAAACCATTTCCCCTCCAAGTTTGCTCCGATTCTGTGGTCCAGGATCTAAGAGCTTTGTCCTGTCCCTACCCAGCTAAGACCCTTTGGATCTGTGGTCAGTTATTCAGTGACTCTTTTTGCAAGCACCAGTTGTCACAATAGGGAGACAACATACAGGACTTTGCTTAGGACTCAGCTATTAAAAACAGAAAGCGTCAAGACAACAAAGGGGAGGCCAATGACTTCGATAGCTCCTGGGCAAGGGGATGGCCACAGACAGCGCCTACTTGTGCTGCACTCTGTTCATCAGGCGCAGGCCCTGAACCGGAAGGCTGATGTGGCTTGCAGCTTCAGGGCTGGCGGAACCGCGGTCAGCGCAGCGTTCTGGAAGAGCTGGGAGCTGTGTGTGCTTCCTACAGCCAGCCCAGAGAAGATATTCCCGGGGCTCTGCCGCCCTCCTGCGGCCGGCTGTTCTGCGTGTGAACCCACCTTGCTCCTGCACCTGTTCCCTCCCACCCTTAGAGCCCCTCCCCTTGGGTTCTCCCTCAAACTCCAGCTGCCGGGAGCTGCTGCTGTGTCTCAGGAAGAACGCGCCTCTCTTCTAGGCCGGCCGCGTCACCTGCCTTTCTGGTCCCCCTGCCACCTTGAGTGCTGTGGGGCAAGACGCTGTGGGGCAGCACACAGGACTCGGAAGCCGGAGGGCTTGGTTGAAACTTCAGTTCCGTTAGCTGTGTGGCTTTGAGAAAATCATTTCACCTCCTTCAACTTTCTTACTGTGTTTCCAAACGAGATTTGTGCTGGCTGCTTCTCTCCCACTTCCCTGCAGTCTGAGCCCCTCAGGACAATGCTCCCCAGTGGCTCCCCGTGGGAGGAGGAACTGGGCGTGCCCACTGGGCCCCTTCCTCTTCCCCTTTTTAGTGTTTTGGGTACAGGTTGCAAACAGCACACAGGATCTCTTCTGCAACCCCTTAGGGGCAGGCTGAACCCCGGGAAGGGGCAGCAGGAGGGGATGAGACTTGCTGTGGTCCAGCTGAATCGGGATGGAGCCCAGTGCTTTGAAGCCCGCTTGTCTGCAGCTACGGTATAAGCGGTTTTCTCTGGTGCTGACTGTGTTCATGATAAACATGATATCTGGGCTTCCATCTGCTGGGTCTCCTCTTTCTTTTCATCGGTTCAGGACTCAGCTGGGGAATGGGAACACTGGGCACTGGGTCTTCGGAAAACCCTCAACAAGGTAAACAAAGATCTTCAAAGGCTGCAAGAAAGCCTTTAAGAGCAAGCACACTTCCCTCCCGACTCTGACTCCAGGACCTCCAGGTGCCAAGTTCCCCTCCTCAGGGGCAAGCAGTAGGAGCAGTTAGCCGTGTTTTCTCCCAGAGAGACACTACACACATTTGACCTCTATGCACGTTTTTCTTTTCTTTAAAATACCAATTTTTCATGAACTTTTAAGAGACCACTTGTACAAGTGGATTTCGATTTGGGGGAGCACCAAAATAAGCTTCTCTTTGATCTGTATTTTCCATGCAGTTTTGGAAGCGCCCTGGTGGATTCTGTACTGTCCATAGCAGAGCATGTTCAGAATTCCGCTCAGCAGCCTGCACTTCTCATTTAGCGGCGTGTCTCCACCATCTTAGCCTCATTCTCTGTAATGGCTGCCCTGTGCTCCAGCAACCAGTCCCTTAAGGGAGCTGTGCCTGGTGGGTATGAAGATAATTAAACCCTTGTCTATGAGAAACTTTCAAACGTTTTCCAAGCTTGTCATCTGTCAACTTTTTAATGGTGTTTTACAAGTCAAGTTATTCTTGTTTGGCTTCTGGGCTTTGGGTCATAGATTCAGAGGCATGATATGCTGGGATTATTTTTAAAATTCTCCCTTATTTTTTTTCCTGGCAACTTCAGGGATATTTTTATGGTTGAACATTTTTTCACTACTAGGACCTTTTTTGGTCCCTTTGAAAGTCTGAATTTTAAACGGATTCTTGACCTGTGGCTCAGCTCTACTAGCTTTTTCGATGTTAGCACCTGTGTCCTCCCCAGCGGCCTTTCCTGGTGGAGCACTTCACATAAAAGCTCCGTGAGTTTTCCCGATTCAGACTTAGGCTTCTTCAGCATTTTTACTTTTCTGATGAAGACGTCATGGAGAGCACAGACAGGTTGGCAAGCCTTGTCTGTGTCTTTTCTAGTGCTGCCTGGAATCAGTAATGATCACTTTCTTTCAAGTCATTTGTTTGCACCTTTGGGTCAGGATTTCCATCTTTGGGATTTGGCCGACCTATAGGTGCTAAGCCTAAGTCCTCTGTGTCTGAGATGCACACAGAAGAATCAGCCAGTGGTAGTCCTGACATCAACTTGAACTTCAGTCTGAAACTGCCAGTTTTCGACTATGGGACACATTTTGTCACGAGTAAGATCCTCACTGTGGAAGTTAGTCACGCGGTTTTTGCCCTGAACATCCTCAATAATTAATTAGCTCAAATTTTCTAAATGCAAATTCATCATTCTGTGGATCAGCAAGACTCATTTCAAATGCATGACCCTTGGGCCGTCAGATGCATTTTTCGTTCCTTGAGTCCTCGTGACTAGAGGTTTTCCAGTGTCTCTCATATTGAACATACCAGGTGTCTTCACATCATGCCCATCTTTCTTAGAAAACGGATCAACCACTTTCCCCTTGGCGTTTTGCTGCCTTTGGTTTTAAGGGGCTTGTTCTTGCCAACCACCATGGTGGTGCTCAGGGAACCGAAAGGCTAGGGTTTAATTTTGGAGACATCTTCAATTTCTTTTGATAAAAGGAGTGAGCTGTGGATACTATTTTATTTTCATCTACATGACCACCTAAGTATCAACACCATTTATTTCTCCCAACTGATCTGAAATGCATCTTCATCATATTCTAAGTGTCCCTATGTACTTTGGTCTCTTTTGTCTTTTTTATTCTGTTTCACTGATTTATTGACTTGTGCACCATTAGCATGTTGCTTTAATTAGTAGTGCTGAATAAAAGAGGGACTTTGAGTTAGCTGTTAGGGCTAGTTTTCCTATATTACTTTTTTAAAAAAATGATTTATTTATTTTACTTGAAAGAGCTACACAGAGAGAGGAGGAGAGGCAGAGAGAGAGAGAGAGAGAGAGAGAGAGAGAGAGAGAGAGAGATATGTTCACTCCCCAATTGGCCGCAATGGCTGGAGCTGTGCCGATCCGAAGCCAGGAGCCAGGAGCTTCCTCCGGGTCTTCCACGTGGGTGCAGGGGCCCAAGGGCTTAGGCCATCTTCTACTGCTTTCCCAGGCCATAGCAGAGAGCTGGATTGGAAGAGGGGCAGCTGGGACTCAAAACGGCACCCATATGGGATTCAGGCACTGCAGGCAGTGGCTTTAGCAGCTGCGCATGGTGCCGCAACCCCCTACATTACTTTTATTATATATTCTGGATGTACTTCTTTTTTATTATTTTTTTTTACATAGGAATAATGTGAATAATCTTATTGGTTTTGTTTTTTTTTTTGGACAGGTAGAGTTATAGACAGTGAGAGAGACAGGTGTTCCTTCCATTGGTTCATCCCCCAAATGGCTGCTACAGTCGGCACTGCGCCGATCCGAAGCCGGGAGCCAGGTGCTTCCTCCTGGTCTCCCATGCGGGTGCAGGAGCCCAGGCACCTGAGGCATCCTCCACTGCCCTCTCGGGCCACAGCAGAGAGCTGGACTGGGAGAGGGGCAGCCAGGACTAGAACCTGGCACCCATATGGGATGCCAGCGCTGCAAGGCGGAGGATTAACCAAGTGAGCCATGGCGCTGACCCCCTTATTGATATTTTTAATGAGTTTGTCTAGGTGATTATCCATTGGGATTTGTGGGCATTAACATTAATCTTATCTAATGTTATGGATGTCTCGTATGCTGTAGCAAGAAGAAAGAAATTCACATTTGCATAGTTCTGTACCCAATAGAGACCTTGCATTTGTTGCGTAGGACTCTGGGATGCTGTGTATAAACATGCCATTTAATCCTCTGTCCCTAAGAGGTGAGTGCTATTATTCCTGTTTGAAGAAGAAGGATTTAAGGTTTCAAAGTGTTTGACCAGCTTGGCCAAGTAAATACCACTGGTCAGCATGAGACCCGCACACTAACCAATCCCAAGCTTGTTCCAGAATACCGTCACCTCTGCTAGTTGTTTTAGGCTGTGGCTGAGCTCAGGATTTCTGAACTCTGGAGAAGGTGACAGTGACAGACAAATAAATGATGGAATCAACACTGCGGAGGGTTTGCCTTTATTTGAAGTTCTTGGTTCATTTGGTTGACCCCACCCAAGTTGATGAATACTCTTTGTGCCCTGAGCTCTGTACCACATACATTAGAAAAAAGCGTCAAAGGACACGGTGTGGTCCTCAAGTGGCTAACCAGCTGTGCCAGTTCAAGAGTGAAGGCCGACAGCCTCGTCTCAGGCCAGGAACAAGTCTGGTCATTGGCCTTCAGAACTGCTGGATGGCGTTGCTAGGCCACGCCTCCACAGCTCTGACTGCAGCTGCACGCAGGCTGTGATCCCACGTTTGTAACAAAGGGAAAGTGGGCTGGGCTGAGCGGGGCTGGATTCAAGCCTCTCTGGAAAGGCAGGGTGCGTCTGCCACATTGATCTGCGCATAGACAACGGGTTCCAGGTCTGCAGAACGATGCTCAGTCGAGTGATTGCGTTTTTTTTCCGAGATTTTGAAAGTCATGCTTGCGTAGGTGAGAGACTCATCTGGGGTCGAGGAAACCTGCAGAGGGGTGAAGAGCAGGACTAAAGAGTTCAATTTGGAGCAAAGATGTCTTTTTAGAAGCAACCTGAAACCCTTGGTCAGAGAGGACCCAAAGATATAAGAACTCTGCAAAGAATCTCTTGCTTAGGGTCCAGAAAGCAATACCACTATTCCAGTTGACAGTGTCAAGTGTAGAGGGACATTCCAATGGGCGCAGCCCTCTAGGGTCCCAGAAATGATCTGGGAGGGGCCAGCGCTGTGTAGCAGGTTAAGTCACCTGCAGCGCTGGTATCCCAGATAGATGCCGGTTCGAGTCCCAGCTGCTCCACTTCCAATCCAGCTCTCTGCTAATGCACCTGGGAAAGCAGTAGAGGATGGCCCAGGTGCTTGGCCCCTGCACCCACATGGGAGACCTGGAGGAAGCTCCTGGCTCCTGGCTTTGGTCTGGCCCCAGGCCTGGCCTTTGCAGCCATTTGGGGGAGTGAACCAGTGGATGGGAGACCTCTCTCTCTCTGTGTCTCCTTTTCTCTCTGTAGATCTGCCTATCAAATACATAAATAAATCTTAAAAAAAAAAAAAAAAAAAGCTGGCGTGGGTATCTTACCTTGGCTGGAGGATCTGAATGAGGATCCAGGACCTGGGAAGTGGAGTGACCTGTAACAAGTGCCAGGAAGAAGAGGGATAAGGCTCAGCAGTGGGGCCTGGCAGGGTGGAGCCTCTGCCTTCAATCTTGGGTGAAGGATGGGGGGACAGAAAGGAGGGAACGTGGAGGGGTTCAGGTCCCACGTCTGCACTGAGCTTGGGCTAAGCGCGTTTTCCCAGCCCACCTGCACCCCTCGTCTGCACTCCCGGCTAACTATTTGCAGCAGCAGGGAGGGAAGGTTGTTCCGTTCCTTGGAGACCACTCACATTTCCGGTAGCTCTTTATGATGAGGAAGACAAAGGCCAGCAGTAGCAGTGTCAGCAGAATCCCAACGAAAAAGGCCAAGAGTAAATATTCCTTGCTGTTTTGGCAGAGAAGGGGAGCACGTGCGCTGTTGGGCTGTGTGCAGGGCCTTTCCGAGTGAGAACTCGCCCACCTGCCGCTGAGTCCCCGGCCTGGCTCTCACACAGCTCAGCCGACTTCTACTCTCACCCCTGGTTCTCAGCTCCTTCCTTCAACTCCAGGTCCGTTCGAGCGTTGGAGGGCTCAGTGAGAGCCGTGGATGACTCCCCCGCCCCCGACCGTTGCCCCTGCCCATACATACAACGTTTACTCCCAACAGCAAGTTTTATAGGCTTAGGGGATTCATGGATCTCCTGAAGCCTGGGAGACACGAACTGAAGGATCACTGATGTAGAGCTGATGTAGGTCTTGCATTGTTTCTGGTCCCTTCTCTCCATAGCCTCCCCCACCCCTGAAGCCCCCAGACCAAAGCTGCCAACTCAAAATCAAAATCGAATGCCATGCGGTACAGAGAAGAGGACGCTCATGTACCTGGGCTGTTTCGAGAGACAGGCCGCAGGGCTTGTCGTTGGGGCTGCCGTGGACAGCATGGCTTGTCTGCCTGCAGGAGAACGTGGAAGGGATTTGTGTATCTGCCACTTCGCACACACCAAGTCCTTCCAGCGTAAAGTCCCAGGGGCCCCACCCCAATCAAGCAACCAGGGGAGAGTCACGGCGGGGCTGCAGCTCTACAAAGCGGGAGAAGAGGGGCTGGCGTTGTGGTGCACGGGGTAAGCCACTGCCTGCAACACAGTATCCCGTATGAGTGCTGGTTGGAGTCCCCGCTGCTCCACTTGATCCAGCTCCCTGCTATGGCCTGGGAAAGCAGCAGAATATGGCCCAAGTGCTTGGGCCCCTGCCAGCCACATGGAAGACTCAAATGGATTTCCAACCTCAGGGAACTCCTGGCTCCTGGCCCAGCCCTGGCTGCTGTGGCCATATGGGGAGTGAACCAGCGGGTGGAAAATCTCCCTTTCCACTCTGTCATGCTGCCTTTCAAATACATAAAATCTTTAAAAACAAAAATGCAGGGGGAAGAGTATTGTTTCTTGGACTCTGGGTTCTTTAAAATGCAAGAACAGAACTGGTAAGACAAGCAGCCACACGAGTGGAAAGGGAGCCTAAGGCCTGGCAGGCACACATGAAGCATCTCACGCGTCTCCCTCCTCATAGACTGGTAGGAAGCCCTGGGGAGCCATCTCCCCTGGACCTCAGCAGAGAGTCCCGGGGGGCCAGGGAGTAGAGAGACAAAGGGAAACCCGGAGAGAGTCTTCCCAAAGGCCTTAGGTGTTCGATGCTGGCAGCTTCTGCCGCCTCTGTCCGCTGGTGTGCAGGGCGAGTGCTGACCGCCTCTCACCAAACCCAGCCACGGTGCTCTTCCCAGGGCCCGCACCACAAAGAGTGCAGCAGTGAGCGCCGTGCTCCAAGTCATGTGAATTGTCCAGCTGGGGGAATACCCAGCCCAGAGTCAGCCTTCACTCAGAAGTGCAGGGCCAAGACGTTCTCTCTGCTCCTGCCTTTCAGCCCTCCCAGTGTCAGAGAATGCACTGTGGAGACGGAACCTTCCAGTTTCAGAAGTGAACAAGCCAGTGCGGTCCCACCACAGCCCGCAGCACAATGTCCACAGCGCCCAGTTCACTCTAACTGAGCAACAAGGGGGTAGCGGTCCCTGTTCCAAACTCACCCGTACTGGTCTTAGGTGTGGACCAACTTCCTCCCATGCTGTCTTCTCCTGGGAACGAAAAAGGGGCCTCGCAGAAAGCTTGGAAAGGAGAGGCAGCGAAGGGTTAACTCTGAGCCGGCGCTGGGATGCGAGTCAGGGTGTCCTGGTGCCACCGCTGGTCAGGGCCTTTACCTGGTGTGGTTGTCGCAGGGCGGGTATACAAATTTGATCCTATCTGGGCAACAAGAATTGAATGATGGCTCCAGAATTGATTCCCATCAACTTTACTCACAAGAGACTGATGTATGAGCTGGAACAGAAGGAACACGTTGAGGTAGCCGGGGCATTCTACCTCCCAGCACGTGTAAGATCGCCAGTTGAAACCCTGATTTTGCCCGGTAAGCACAGAGATAAGTATGAGAGAAGACAAGTGGGTGATTTGAAGGCTGACCATCACCCAGAACTGACGCATCCATGGCAGTGCTGGACAAACTTTCACTGACACGGACCATACACTTCTATTCTGCTTACCCACCAATAGCCTTGTCTAGACTGTGGCTGGCCCTCTATACTGCCCCTCCTGTGCCAGTTATTGCTCACCAAAAATTGGAAAGTATGTAAAAGAAAAGTAAAATTACCCAAGTCCCTACCCACTGTTAATATTTCCGTGCCTTTCCTTTTGGTCATATATGCATGCATTTTTTCAAAACTTGACTGAGCTACTTCTTTACAGGAAATGAAACCATGGATAGGGGGAACTGCTCTATATTCATCTTAGCCAGTCCCTACTTACAAATGGTTTCTGTGTTAATTTAAACAAATAACAATGGCACAGACACTTTTGTGTATGAAACTGTATGTACCCCTGATTGTTTTTTAGGTGGCCACAGTTTTAATTTTTTGTATGTAGGCACTATTAAAAATCTTGACAGTTTCTGGCTGAGCTATTTCTTCTGCACTTTAAAATAATTTTATTTAGACAACAAATGCCATCAGTTGTGTGCTGGAAGTGCTCATCTTTCAAAAGTAAATTTCCGAGTCCTTGAACATGGGGCAGGCTGGGAGGGAAAAAGCCTCATTGCCAAGCAGTGGTCCCAGCAGCAGCAACAGCACCAGGATCCAGCATCTTAGAAGTGTGTCAGCATTTCCAGATGCTGGAGGCTGGGACTAAGCAAGGTGCTAACAGGAGAATGAGCGAGTGGCTGGAGCCACCAAGTCAGGAAGCCCACAGCCCACAGCAGAATCCACACTGGCAACACTGTTTCCTGGCACTTTTGGTTCCCTTTCTAATGTATAGGTCAAGGCTGCTCTGTGTGGAGCACCATAAGGGATTGAAATAACGTGCTAAAAATATGCAAATGGAGATGTGTACCTAGCAGAGTAGGAACGTGGATTAGACCAGCTCACTGGGGAAAGGAGGACAAGAGGACTATGATTTCCGTAGAATCTTGGTCTTCCCATCCCTGGTCCTGACCCTGCCACCAGCCCCCCAGAAGGCTCCCGTGGGCCACCCCAGCCTGGAGACCGAACCAGCATCACAGGGAAACTGCTACTTACACATCCAGGCAGAAGAAAGCAGAACAATGGTCGCAACGTTTGCCTGAGGCATGAGGTCAGATGGAACCGGTGTTATAAAGACATCTCTTTCACCCAGCACTGGCGAATCCACTGATGGCCGTGAAACCCCGCGTCTAAGGGCGGTCCCTGCAACCCGAGCTTCGCCCACCGAGTAGGAAGAAGGAGTGAGAATGGTGCCGCGACCTCCCCTCTTGGCCCGATTCTTTCGTAGACTGGAAGCAGGCTGCAAATGCACGCACCTTTTAAGAAAAACTCTGATCATAAGACACAGTTGCCTCAGAAGGAACTTTTCATTGGCTTCCAGTTACTTCTGTGTCCCAGAAGTGACGAAATCAAGACGACTGTCCCTGCCTCTGCCACCATCATGCTGCTCCAGGGCAGACTTCCTCTTTGAGGACATGTTTTTTTTTTTTTTTTTTTTTTTTTTTTTTTTTTTTTTTAAACAGGCATTATCTATTTAATAAGTGTAATATATGCACAAATCCTCTTGAAAAGCTTCATGTCATACAGAAACATATTTATAAAATGAGACATAGTTGTTTATTTTTAACCCTATAAGCAAAAAGAGCCTCTTGTCTATCTTTGGAGACATGAATACCAGATATAAGGGGAAAGGACGAGTTATTATTTCTAATTAAGTATTAATTTTTTTTTTGACAGGCAGAGTGGACAGTGAGAGAGAGAGAGACAGAGAGAAAGGTCTTCCTTTTGCCGTTGGTTCACCCTCCAATGGCTGCTGCCGCTGGTGCGCTGTGGCCAGCGCGCTGCAGCCAGCGCATCGCGCTGATCCGAAGCCAGAAGCTAGGTGCTTCTCCTGGTCTCCCATGCGGGTGCAGGGCCCAAGCACTTGGGCCATCGCCATCCTCCACTGTACTCCCGGGCCACAGCAGAGAGCTGGCCTGGAAGAGGGGCAACCGGGACAGAATCCAGCGCCCCGACTGGGACTAGAACCCAGTGTGCCAGCCCCGCAAGGCGGAGGATTAGCCTATTGAGCCATGGCACCGGCCAAGTATTAATTTTTTAAAAAGATTTTTTATTTAATGATTGGCAGAGTTTCAGAGAGAGAGGGAGATATAGAAATCTTCTACCTGCTGGTTCACTCTCCAAATAGCCACAATGGCCAGGGATGGACCAGGCCAAACCAGGAGACTGGAGCCTCTTCCAGGTCTCCCACATGGGTGCAGGGGCTCAAGGACCTGGCCTGCTTTCCTAGGTGTGTTAGTAGGGAGCTGCCTCAGAAGTGGAGCAGCCGGCATCACAGACGGCAGCTTAACCCACTAGGTCACAAGTATTGCTTCTTTGAACTCTCTGCCAGATATCGTGGAGGTCACAGCAGTATGACATTATATCTGCCATCAGGAATCATACACCCTCACCTGTTCTAACCGGAAAGATAAGGCTGATGAAAGAAAACAGAAAGTACTGTTAAGTGTCAAGTACCAATTGTGCAGACTTCAAATCCTTTGAGGAGAAATCTAATCACCTGTCTACAAAAACTTATTCTTGAAATAATCTTATAAATGCACCTGTTAAATAAAAGCTATGGGCCAAGTGCCACTGCAGGCTTCTCAGAGAGGAAGACAGAGTGGTTCTGTCTGAGAAATGAAGGTTAAGTGTAAGAGAGATGACTGAGACACCGAGAAAGAGACAGAGTACCCGGCCCGAGGGTCCACTTTTCACGGGGGCGAGCGACCAGGCAGTCCCTGCCCTGAGACACTCACACAAGGAGGGGCAGAGAGGGTGGCGCCCCGCCGAGGGGAGAGCAGCTCGCGGAGCTGGCGGAGCCGGGGACTCCAGCAGGCTGCACCCGGGTAAACCTTAAGCTGGGGGCGAGGGGCGTGGGGGAAGGCTTGGAGCATGGGTAGAGCTCGGATGGATGGGAAAGGGAGGGACTGTGGCAAAAGGACCACAGGACCAAGGATTGGCTGCTGAGGTGCCAACGCAGTACTTCCGGGTTATTGGCATGGTTCAAGGGTGGGCGTTTGCAGAGTGTGAGTGAGTGCAGTGGTTTCGCCACTGTGTGAACCTCACAGAGAGCACTTACGCAAACCCAGCTGGCGCAGGACGGCCACTGCACGTGACCTCTTGATGCAATCAGGAGACGCAGCAAGCTCGGTTGTGGGAACACGCAGACTGTTTTACAGTAGGCTTTTTTTTTTAAATAAACTTGTCTTTTAATGACATTTTTCATAAACTTTAAACATTAGTTATTTTCATTTTACCCGAAAGGTGCACACACACAGACATAGACACAGAGAGAGAGAGATCTTCTATTTGTAGGTTCACTCCTCAGCTGCCCACCACGTTAGCAAGGCAGTGCGTGGCTGTATTTAAATTATTGATAACATAAGGAACCACCATGGAGCCAGTGCTGTGGCATAGTGGGTGAAGCCCCAGTCTGCACTGCCGGCATTCCATATTGGCGCCAGTTCAAGTCCCGGCTGCTCCTCTTCCAATCCAGCTCTCTGCTATGGCCTGGGAAAGCAGTAGAAGATGGCCCAAGTTCTTGGGCCCCTGCACCCACGTAGGAGACCTGGAAAAAGCTCCTGGCTCCTGGCTTTGGATCAGCGCAGCTCCAACCATTGTGGCCATCTGGGGAGTGAACCAGGGAATGGAAGACCTCTCTCTCTGTATCTACCTCTCTCTCTGTAACTCTTTCAAATAAATAAAATAAATCCTTTAAAAAAAAGGAACCACTAAAGGCTTGTGATTGAGTGGTAACATTATAAATATGGCATTACTATATAAATCACTGCTGCTTTGGCTTGTCGTTCATCAGGGTGTGGATGGCAAGAATGGAGAGGAGACCTGGGTAGGCAGACCTAAGACCCAGGGGAATAAAGTAGCAGGATGAGTCAGTGCCTCGGCTCTGGAACCTCAGTGACTGAGAGAATTCGTTTTATCACTCACTCTGAAATCACTTACTATGTGCCATGTAACTACACGAAGCTTGGAGCACATTGTGGGGACCAATAAATGGTCTCTTCCTGCCTCCGTGGTACTTGGGTAAAGGAGGCCGTTACTACAGAAAGATGTGGTAAAGTACCGCAGTCACCTGTGCTGTGTCCACCTAGAACACGGAGGATCAGGGGAGGCTTCCTGGAGGAAAATCACTTGGGCAGTGACCTCGAGTGTGAGCTGAAGTTCACTAGATGGAGACGGAGGGGACGTTCAGAGAGAACAACGCTCGACAGCCCTGTGCCAGAAAGGAGGGTAGGATGACCGAAGACCAAAAATAAAACAGAATGAGAGTGTGCCAGTAGCCAGAGGGCCAAGGAGATGTGTGAGGTGACACCAGGGGCGGGGGTGGACATGTGTGGGACGTGGTGGGGATGAGGCCAAGCACGCAGGAAGGGGTTGGGACCTCCAAACCTTTTTTTTTAAAGATAGATTTATTATTTATTTATTTATTTATTTATTTATTTAAGATGTAGAGTTAGAAAGAGAGGGAGAGACAGAGAGAAAGGTCTTCCATCTGCTGATTCACTCCCTAATTGGCTGTGATGGTCGGAGCTGTGCTGATCCGAAGCCAGGAGCCAGGGGCTTCTTCGAGGTCTCCCATGTGGGTGCAGGGGCCCAAGGACTTGGGCCATCTTCTACTGCTTTCCCAGACCATAGCAGAGAGCTGGATCAGAAGTGGAGCAGTTGGGACTCAAACTGGCACCCATATGGGGTGCTGGCACCACAGGCAGAGGCTTAACTCACTATGCCACAATGTGGGCCTCCTCTATTTTATAATTACAAGCTTAATCCTCCACTAAATCAATAATTCAACAAGTGCGCATAGATAGATCGCTCTTTTTCAGGAGCATGGACAAGGGCTATAAGCATAATCAAGTCTCAAGATGTCAGTTTTCACTCAGGCACGTTACATTTTTTGGGTACTCTATATAATAGCTACCACAAACCAGAGAAAACATGATATTTGTCTTTTGGGCTCTGGCTTATCTTTTACAACAAATGGATGCAACTAGAGACTGTTATGCTTAGAGAAGTGGGTTTTTCTGTACTGCATGTATTTAAGCAATGTTAGCATGATGAAATTTGCATTTTTAAAAAAATATTTATTTGAAAGAGTTACAGAGGGAGAGAGACAGAGAGAGGTCTTCTGTCCTCTGGTTCACTCCCCAAATTGCCACAATGACTGGGACTGGGCCAGGCTGAAACCAGGAGCCAGCACCTTTTTCCAGGTCTCCCACCTCGGTGCAGGAGCCCAAGCGATTGGGCCAGCCTCTGCTGCTTTCCCAGGTGCATTAGCAGAGAGCTGGATAGGAAGTGGAGCAGCTGGGACTCGAACTGGTGTCCATATGGGATGCCAGCATTGCAGGCCACTGCTTAACCTGCTATGCCACAGTGCTGGCCCCTGGATTTGCATTTTGGATCAACCACTGAGATTGGGTCAGAGAGAACAGATTGGCAGGTAGCCAGATATGAATAGAGCAGTTGAGAGATGACTGCAGTGAGCAGGTCAGGAGTGACAATGACTTGGACAATGTTGGGAGCCGTGGAGAGATGGGGCGAGGGAAGTGGATTTGAGGGAATCGGTCAGCCCTCCACGTCTGCGGGTTCTGCTTCCATGGATTCAGCCGACTGGATTGAAAATATGTGGAGAAAAGAAATTGTATCTGCACTGAACACACACAGACTTTCCCCTTATCATCATTCTGCAAACAACACAGTGTAACAGCAGTTTACTTGGTGTTTACGTAGCATTACTGCAAGTCAGTAGAAATGATTTAAAGTGCAGCTGTGTGCTGTGTTGTGACACTTCAGTCAATGGCAGATGACAAAGACAACAATGGTCCCATGGGTTATGTTGTCAGTGATGCCACAGCCATCTTAGTCTGCGTAAGTGCAGTCTGTGGTGTTTGCACAATGGTGACATTGCCTAACAACCCATTTCTCAGAACGTATTTCCGTGGCGAGTTGAAGTACGACTGCTTCCAGGTGGATGTGCATGGGTTATACACGAGTATGATGCCTTTTTATATAAGGGACTCGAGCATCCACGGACTTTATAGCTGGAGTGAGGACCGGTTTCCTGGAACCGACCCCCGTGAATTCCAAGGACTGTATTCAGGAGAGCTGCAGCAGACGCAAGGGAACACAGAGGGGTCAAGACTCTTGATCAAAGACATCAGCAAAGGGCAAGAAGGAGGAAGCGGAGCCAGAAGGAAACAGCGATGGTTGCGGTTTTGAGTGAGAATTAATCAGTCAGACATTTGTGGAGCGTCTGCTGTGACACAGATGCTCTGATACGTTCTGGAGAGGAAACAGCGAGGTCCGGTCCCTGGCTTGAAGGATTTCAGTCTTGCAGAGACCGTTATCACCACTCATCTCTGACACCACGTTCCAAGCTGGCCAGTCTCACGTAAGTGTAATGAAATGTGTGGGTGCTATGTTGTCAGTACAGATGGGGCAGGGTCCAAAAGACAGAGAAGTCGGGCTACACAGTCAGCAGGGGGAGTGGCTGTCAGGCAAAGCTTCCTGGAGGAGGTGACGCTGGAGCTGCGTCTTGAAAACTGAATCACACTTTCCAGGCAGACAGAGGGACAGACAGAGGACATACTCTGCCATGTTGGTCGTGCTTGGGAAATGCGCGCATTTCACTGCCGCTGATCCTACGGGGCGGGGGTGGGGAATGCAAGAGGCAAGGCTAGAGGGAAGGAGGAGCCCAGAGAGTGGTAGATCTTGAACAAACTTTCCCTTATGGCAATGGAGACAGCGGAAGAGGAGAAGGGGATCACTGTGGGTTTAACCAACAGAGGGTAGGGGGTACGGATCAGCGGCCGGACAGTGACCAACAATGGCCTGAACAGGGACAATGGCCATGGGGAAGACGCGGTCGAGCACCTGGGCTGTGAATGGGCTCATTTCCCGGCGTAAGAGGAAGGTCAGGGAGAGAGAGGAGCTTGGGCAAACCACCAGTTACCCCCACTGTGTCCACGGACTGATACTGAGAACACAGGACGGGGAATAAATAATGAGTTTAATTTTGGACACACTGAAGTTGGGGTGCCCAGAAAGCATCCAGGTGCACAGGTCTAGAGGGCAGCTGGGTGCACACACCCAGGTCCTGTGAAGAGCTCTGGATCTGAGTGGTAGATAGTACTGGTTCTTCTGGACAGCTAGTTCTCAGGACCTTTGCACAAGCTGTTTTCTCTGGCGATCTCCCTATCCTTCAGGTATCAGTTGAAATATAACTTGTCCTAGAGGTCTTTCATGATCTCCTGTACTAGATTAAATCCACTTTGTCTGCATTCCTCAATCCCCTCACATTTGGGCACTAGAAACACTTACTCAGTGTCAAGATTGCTAGACTGTAACTCCGGGGACAGATGTTACCTTGTCTTACTGTAGTTCTAACAATGAAGGGGCTGCAGCCAGGAGCTGGGAACTCAGCCCAGGTCACCCCCTTGTATGGCAGGAATCCAGTTACTTGGGCCAACATCACTGCCTCCCAGGGTCTGTGCTGGTGGGAAACTGGAGACAGAAGCCAGAGTCAGGAAGTAAACCCAGGACTCTGCTGTGGGGCGTGGGCATCTTAGCTGCCAGGCTAAGCACCTGCCTCCATGGTGTGCTTTTAACAAATCAATGTTGAATGAGCTTCCTGTTCCCTCATTGAAAACTTTCACACTGCATCCTCACATTTCCAGCTTCTTCCTTTTCGTTTCTTTCTGTCATTCATTTTTTTTTTTAAGATTATTTATTTGAAAGGCAGAGTTAGAGAACGAGAAGGAGAGATAGAGGGAGAGGTCTTCCATCCATTGGTTCACTCTCCAGATGGCCACAACGGCCGGGTCTGTGCCAGGCTGAAGCCAGGAGCTTCTTCTGTATCTCTCACATGGGTGCAGGGGCCCAAGGACTTGGGCCATCTTCCTCTGCAATCCCAGATATTAGAAGAGAGCTGGATTGGAAGTGGTGCAGCCAGGACTCGAACTGGCGGCCATATGGGATGCTGGTGCTGCAGGCCACGGGTTAACCTGCCGGCCCCAACTTTTCTAGTTTATTTATTTTTTAAGCAATTTATCTTAAAACAATCAAACAACAACAAAAAAAAACTGGTTTGTCCAGTCACATACTGGGGCAGATCAACTACCACAGTAGGCCTGTGACAGACACCAGGGGGCGCTCACCACACAGTACCTGAACAACATGGCTAAAAACCAGGAGTGGCAGAGTGCTGAGATGCAGCTCCCTGCTCCCATGGGACTCCCTGGTGGATGCGTTAGTTAGCATACAGTGAGTGAGAGGCCAAGGCCCAGGTTTAACAGTTGATGCCTCAGGGCTTTATTGAAAAACAAAACAAAAACAATGCCACCGCCCACCCCTCCCCTTCCCCTGGGCACAAGGGAAGCCTATCCTATTTTATTTTTTTTTTTCTCTTCCCACATAGGTCAGCTTTCCCAGTCAGAATGCTGAGTGGTGCCCTGGGTGTTGTGCTTGGTAAACCATTCAGTTTTCTTCATCTTCCAATTCTTCTGTGTTCTGCAGTCACTCAACAAATTTATTTTTCTTTCTTTTTTTCTTTTTAAGATTTATTTATTTGAAAGGCAGACTTAGAGAGGCAGAGGCAGAGAGAGAGAGAGAAAGAGAGAGAGAGAGAGAGAGAGAGAGAGAGAGATCTTCCATTTGTTGGTTTACTCCTCAATTGGCCACAATGGCCGGAGCTGCACCAATCCTAAGCCAGGAGCTTCTTCCAGGTTTCCCACTTGGGTGCAGGGGCCCAAGCACTGGGGCCATTTTCTGCTTTCCCAGGCCATTGCAAGGACATTTTTTTAAAAAAATATTTTAAAATCTTGGAGTAATATATGATACTTACTCATTTTTAAGGAATACAGTACAACTTTTCAACATGTTAGGTAGGAAGTCAGATATGAGTTTCTATGTGTGACAGAGGCCTAAAGAGTTGACATCTAGGTCCAGCATATGCACCTCAAAGTCATCCTGATAACCTGCCAGGCGGGGTCCTGCCCCTTCTGCCTGATAACCTTCCAGGTGCAGCCCAGTATCTGCACTTCAAACATCCTACCGATCTTCCAGGGGGTCCTGCCCATCCTTCCTCTAACCTGGGCGATGCCAGCCAGGCTTGCTCCTGTCTGATAACTTCAGGGGTAAAACTCAGAAAGGAATTTTTCATGTTTACATCCAAAAAGTCCTTTGTTCCAGGAAGAGCAGAGGTGGGGAGGCAAGAGCCATTCCCTTAAAAACTCCTGGCCTCAACCAGACTGGTTGCTCACCCCTCTGCCTCCATGCTGAGCCGCCCACCTGGCCTGCCCAGGTGTACTCTCTCCACTCAACCATGTAACCTTGCTCTCCCCCAGTCCGAGTGACTGGGCACTCTCAGGTTCTGTCTGGAGAGGTGCCCATCCGTTCTTACGGATGTCCCTGCCATAATAAACCTTTCTATTTGCTTTCCACTTACTCTCTGTCTCACACCTGAATTCTTTCTTGCGCGAAGACAAGGCCCCCGCCATTCTCCGGTAACAAACACATACACATCCCTTAAACTGACCAGCGGGTTAACTCCCTGACCTGAAGCACTAGCATCCCATATGGGCACCAGTTCTAGTCCCAGCTGCTCCACTTCTGATCCAGCTCTCTGCTATGGCCTGGAAAAGCAGAAGATGGCCCAAGTCCTTGGGCCCCTGCACCTGCGTGGGAGACCTGGAAGAGGCTCCTGGTTTTGGATTGGCACAGCTCTGGCTGTTGTGGCCAGTTTGGGAGTGAACCATTGGATGGAAGATCTCTCTGCCTCTCCTCTCTCTGTGTAACTCTTTCAAATAAATACATCTTAAAAAACAAACAAACAAAAACAAACAAACAAACAAAAAACTGACCACAACCAGGGACCCCTGCTTTCTACTTCCTTTTGTGTTTGGAGCCTACCAGCCTCTGTCCCAGTACTTTATGCAAAACATTACCGATCATTGTGAGCCAGTCAGCCCCTTGTGTGGCAGAATGAGATTTCTGAGTGAGATGGGGGGCAGGGTGGGTGGGAAGCAGTATTTTGCAGCTCAGATGCTGGCGTGTTGGCTCCCAAGTTGTAGCTAGGTGACTTCCCCACCTATCCCATGGTCACCGTTTCTCTGACTAGGTGTCTGTGACAAAGAACCTGGGATTGTACAGGACAACCACACTATCAAGGCCAGCGATCACCAGAACCGCTGAGTTCCAGTCTGTGCTGTGATTTCTACTCATCTGCACATCTTCTTTATATCCATCTTCCCTTCCCTAACTGCCTGCCTGGTGGACTCACTTCAGCACCAGAAAACAAACAAAAGCAGCAGAGACTGCTCAACCAGCTCCCATGATAAGGTGGTTAGATCCCTCACACACAAACATACACGCACCCCAGCAGTTCCACTCCTGACTGAACCCTCCTGATCCCAAGTCTCTTCCGGGAAATGAGGGGCTGGTGGGTGACCTAACGCTGCTTGTCATACTCCCCAAGCACCCTGTGCTGAAGGGGATGGTATTGCACTCTTGTCTAGCAGAATTCTGAGGGACAGACTTTAGCTGAGCACAAACCAGGTGTTTTATAATATTGTTAGACGAATAATTAAATAATCTGATGACCCAATCAAAATCTCCTCAGGTGATGACAAAAATGTCCATCTCATTTCTATACTGGAACATTAGCCATCAGTAAATACTGACCCAAATGACTGTCAAATTCTTTCAAATATTTTCTATTATCTTAGTCGTTCAAGTAAGCATACACATTTTTGTACACGTATGGGAATATAAAAGGTAAATCTAGCCGGCGCCGCGGCTCACTAGGCTAATCCTCCGCCTAGTGGCGCCGGCACACCGGGTTCTAGTCCCGGTTGGGGCACCGGATTCTGTCCCGGTTGCCCCTCTTCCAGGCCAGCTCTCTGCTGTGGCCAGGGAGTGCAGTGGAGGATGGCCCAAGTGCTTGGGCCCTGCACCCGCATGGGAGACCAGGAAAAGCACCTGGCTCCTGCCATTGGATCAGCGCGGTGTGCCGGCCGCAGCGGCCATTGGAGGGTGAACCAACGGCAAAGGAAGACCTTTCTCTCTGTCTCTCTCTCTCACTGTCCACTCTGCCTGTCAAAAAAAAAAAAAAAAAAAAAAAAAAAAAGGTAAATCTAGGCTTTTATCTGCTGGACTTTTTAGTGATGAAATAGATAACAAAACTCACTGTTAATAATTTGTTTATTTCAGTGGTATTAAATACATTCGTAATGTGTAATCACCACCACTCTCACCTCCTTGTTTTGTAAAACAGAACTACACTCACTCATTAAACATAAATCCCCACCCCTCTTACCACCAGTCCCTGGCAACCACCATTCTAACGTCCATGATTTTGACTACATCTCACATAAGTGGAATCGCACAGTATTTCTGTGTATGCAACTAGCTTACTTCCCTGAGCATAATGACCTCACAGTTCATCCAGGTTGTAGCAGTTGTCCCAAGTTCCTTCCTGAAGGATGAATACATTGTATAACACTTTACTTATCCATTCATTACTTCCATATTTTAGCTGTAAGGAATAATGTTGCTATGAACCTGGTGTGGGAGAATCTCTTCGATGCCTTTTCATCCAGAAGTGTCAAGTGCAGAATCAATTAATTCTATTTTGAGTTTTTTGAGGAGCTCTCACACTTTTTAAAAAAAAAAAAAAAGATTTATTTACTTGAAAGGCAGAGTTGGGGGTAGGGGAAGGGTGAGAGATATTGACCATTTTTATTTGACAGATAAGAGTTAGACAGTGAGAGACAGAGAAAGGTCTTCCCGGCTGGTGCCGCGGCTCACTAGGCTAATCCTTCGCCTTGCGGCGCCGGCACACCGGGTTCTAGTCCCGGTCAGGGCACCGGATTCTGTCCTGGTTGCCCCTCTTCCAGGCCAGCTCTCTGCTGTGGCCAGGGAGTGCAGTGGAGGATGGCCCAAGTGCTTGGGCCCTGCACCCCACGGGAGACCAGGATAAGTACCTGGCTCCTGCCATCGAATCAGCGCGGTGTGCCGGCGGCAACGCGTCAGCCATTGGGAGGGTGAACCAAGGGCAAAGGAAGACCTTTCTGTCTCACTGTCCACTCTGTCAAAAAAAAAAAAAAAAAAAAAAAAAAAAAAAAAAAAAAAAAGGTCTTTCCTCTGTTGGTTCACCCCCAAAATGGCCACTACAGCCGGCACTGCGCCAATCCAAAGCCAGGAGCTAGACACTCCCACACAGGTGCAGCCGGGCCACAGCAGAGAGCTGGACTGGAAGAGGAGCAACTGGGACTAGAACCCGGCGCCCATATGGGATGCTGGCACCGCAGGCAGAGGATTAACCAAGTGAGCCATGGCGCCAGCCCCAAGAGATATTGACCTTTTACCTGTTGGTTCTTTCCCCAAATGCCCACAACAGCTGCTAGGCCAAGCTGAAGCCAGAAGCAGGAACTCCATTCCACATGCCCAGCAGGAATCCAAGCACCTGGGCCATCATGTCCTGCCTCCCAGGCACTTTAGCAGGATGCTGGATTGGAGGTGAGGAAGCTGGAACTTGAACCAGGCACCCTGATATGGAATATGGGCATCCTAAAGGGTGGCTTAAGCCATTGTGCCACAGCTTGCTACAGTAGCTACACCACTTCAAATTCCTATCAGTAATGCATAAGGTTCCATGTCTCCACATCCTCGTCAATATGTGCTCTTTTCTGATTCTGAGAAATAGCTGCTGGATTCTCAGAAGCGACTTTATGACATACTGAATCTATAATTTCCTTTTCAGGCTCTACTACCAAGATGGCAACAAGTCAATAACATGTTTGATATATAACGTTCCAAGAACACTAAGAAGCTTTAAAATTCGTGTAATTTATCAGTTAGCTATAAATGGTCTCATAAACAAGGTATTAGTTCAATGACATCTTTAATTTTTACCCATATGACAAATGTTAAGCAGTATTTTATAAAATAATGCAACTTGAAAAATATTTCAATTTTTACTTTATTGCAGGATGGTAGAATTAATTATAAATTCAAAGTGTAACTGAGTAATCTTTTAGTCAGGCAGCATGTTTTAATAAAAGCAAACTGCTCATTAAACGTGATCATGGAACAACTCGAAATACATAGAACAAAGGATGAGAAACATGACTGGCCAAGAGTTCTCTCATTTTATGAAAACTAAATTTGACTTTTAGGAAAGATAAAGTGTAACTTCAGGAGAGGGCAACAGTCACATTTAGTTTCCATCTGGTGAGTCAACTGATTCTAACAGTCTCCACCGGGCAGGTGCACTACATAACTGGCTGTGCCTGCGCCTTCTTTGCCAACAGCTTTAGATCTGCGATGCACTTGGCAATTGTCTCCTTTTCCTGCGACAAGGAAAGAGAAATTGTGTTAGACCTTTCTAGAACAGTAAAGGGTAAAAATGCTGTAATTCTAAAAGACGTCTTTTACTAAACCAGAATGACATGATTACTGGCTTAATAAGACTCTTAGAAAAGTTTAGAAGTATAATCAATTAGTTACAATTATTTAACATAGGGAAGATTCAATTTATTTTAAGCAAATCCTGGGACTTGGTTAAAATTCCCTCTTATTTATCTATCTGAAAGTCAGAGCTACAAGGGGTGGGGGGGAGAGGGAGAGAGAGAATCTTCCATCTACCCAGTTTACTCCACAAGTGATTCCTACAGCCAGGGCTAAAGCCAGGCCAAAGCTAAGAGCTTCATCCGGGTCTCCCACATGGTGGCAGGGGTCCAAACAGTTGGTCCACCTTCTGCTACTTTTCTCAGGCTGTAAGCAGGGAACTGGATCAGAAGTGGAGCAGCTGAGACTTGAACCGGCATTCAGATGGGATGCCGGCATTGCAGGCAGCGGCTTTACCAGTTAAGCCCCAACTCTTATCTTCTATGAGTAAAAACTATATAGAATGTGAAGCCAAACATCTGCCACTAATGTTTGCTTATATAACTAACAGTTGCTTTAAAAAGAACCCCCCAGGTATTAGCAATATAGAAATGTTAGGAAAGGATGAAAATAATTTTTAGTCTCTACTCCACACGTTTTTGTATTTTCTGTTTCTTACACAAATTATTTTAATGTAAGAGATAAATTTGTAAAAAAAAAAAATCACCATACTTTGACAGACTTTCTGTATAACCTACACAGGATTAGAAAACAAAATGACTAGAAAGGCCTAAATGTACAGTGTATCTGGGAAAGAGGAAATCAAATCATAAATAAATGAAATATAAATAATAAAATTTTAAGTAAATGATAAAATATTCACAATAAATTAAGTAGCTAGAAAGAGGGAATGAAATGGAAATCACGGAACTAGGAAATGGAAGGGGCCGGCGCTGCGGCTCACTAGGCTAATCCTCCGCCTGCGGCGCCGGCACACCGGGTTCTAGTCCCGTTTGCCCCTCTTCCAGGCCAGCTCTCTGCTGTGGCCAGGGAGTGCAGTGGAGGATGGCCCAAGTGCTTGGGCCCTGCACCCCATGGGAGACCAGGATAAGTACCTGGCTCCTGCCATTGGATCAGCGCGGTGCGCCAGCCGTGGCGGCCATTGGCGGGTGAACCAATGGCAAAGGAAGACCTTTCTCTCTGTCTCTCTCTCTCACTGTCCACTCTGCCTGTCAAAAAAAAAAAAAAAAAAAAAAAACACAACAAAGAAAAGAAATGAAAGGGGTTCACGTTAAACTCCATAGAGAAATTGAAAAAATTTAATGTTACCCCAGATGACAGAACTTGAACGAGGCCTGCCATCTTTCCACTGTTTTTGACCTATGTGGTGAGAGACCCTTTGGTAACCAAACTTTGAGGAAAGGGCAAAGTCATCACTGCAGCTGTGCGGCATCTTCTAGGATAGCACTACCCAAAAAAGCCAACCAGGTCTCCATACGCTAGCTATTTCCACGGTATCACAGCGCACAGCGTCAGCAGCAGCTGGTCTGACCCAGTACCCTCCAGAGAGTGCGTCACTGACCTGCTGTGCAGAGATGCTCTGCACCACGTGCTTCTCCACCCAGTTTATCATGTGCTCCTGCTCCTTCCGCTGCATCATATTCTGCACAGAGATGTGATAGTCCAGGCGATTCTTCACCTCCTTGTACACCCTATGCAGCCGTTCCCGGTACGTCAACTCCAAGGCCATAGCAATGTTATTCTGGAGCAAAATTAAGAAATGCTGAATGTCGTGTGCACACTTGAAAGAATATTTCCACTCCAAGGATTCTGCCAGATACAAGGTACCACTACTTTTTTATATTTCATGTCAAGCTCTTTCATTTAATTGGAATAGGTACGATATACACAGTAAAAAGTTTTAACAGCACATGGTAAAATTATTTTTAGAAATGCACGCAGGGGCCGGCGTTGTGGTGCAGTAGGTTAAGCTGCTGCTTGTGATGCCAGCATCCCATGCTGGGAGCGCCAGTTCAGCTCTCAGCTGCTCTGCTTCCAATCCAGCTCCCTGCTAATTGCCTGAGAAAGCTGTGGAAACAGCACAAGTGCCTGGGCCCCTGCTATCCATGTGGAAGGCCTGGATGGAGTTCCAAACTCTTGGATTTGGTTGGCCTGGCTAATAAATTGTGAAGGTCTGAAAAAAAGCAGTCACGCCACAAAGCCCATGCTCTCGAAGATCTCTACTTGGCCAACACACAGGTATCTCGAACCAACGCAAACACAACTGGAGGCTATTTACCACAGTCAGTCAGGGTGATCCTTTAACTGTGAAGTCCCGTCCTCCTTAAAAGCCTTCCATGACTCTCATTTACATTACAAGTCAGTCTGTGAGACTGGTACAGGGCCCTCTACCCAGCGGCCTCCTTTTCCTCTCCGCCTTGCCTGCTCCACTTCACCTGTGCTGGCTTCCTTACCATGCCCTGCCTATCAAGCAAACTTCCAAGCTTGGGGTCCTTGCCAGTATGTAGTTCCCCCTGCCTGGAACACTATTTCCCAGAAGTCCACAGCTCACACCATCACTTCTTCCAGGTGTCTTCTTGAATAGCACACGAGAGAGCTTTCCTGACTGCCCAACAAAATACTAACTACTCCCTCTTGCACCTTGCTTTGGCAAGAGCTCCCACACAGGAAAAACAACAAACATCTATTCAACAATACTAAACACATCATTACCAGCTGGTGCTCATGAAAAAGCCACATTTTCTAATTTGGTCACACACACAACCAGAATCTGTGTGTGTGAGTGCATGTGTTCATGTGGTGTGTGTACACCATGTACAAGGCAGAGGACATTCTGCACCTGGAACCTAACTATGCAAAGAGGCTTTGACATTTTCTGAGATTTTCACATACTCAGGTGTTAAAAATCTTTAAGACTGTAGATTCTTTTTTTTTTTTTTTTTTTTTTTGACAGGCAGAGTGGACAGTGAGAGAGAGACAGAGAATAGTCTTCCTTTTTACTGTTATTTCACCCTCCAATGGCCGCCGTGGCCGGTGCGCTGCAGCCGGCGCACTGCGCTGATCTGAAGCCAGGAGGAGCCAGGTGCTTCTCCTGGTCTCCCATGGGGTGCAGGGCCCAAACACTTGGGCCATCCTCCACTGCACTCCCAGGCCACAGCAGAGAGCTGGCCTGGAAGAGGGGCAACCGGGACAGAATCCGGCACCCTGACCGGGACTAGAACCTGGTGTGCCGGCACCGCAAGGCGGAGGATTAGCCTATTGAGCTATGGCACCGGCCAGACTGTAGATTCTTGGGTAGGTCCAACAGGGTCCAATTCCTCAAGTCTTAGAATGAATTAGCAACTCTACAATGGGGTCTGGCACTGTGGCACAGCGGGTTAAAGCACTGGCCTGCTGTGCCAGCATCCCATTTGGGCACTGGTTAAAGTTTCAGCTGCTCCTCCTTAGAATTTATTTGACAGAGTTAGACAGTGAGAGAGACAGACAGACAGATAAAAAGGTCTTCCTTCCATTGGTTCATCCCCCAAATGGCCGCTACGGCCAGAGCTACAGATCCGAAGCCAGGTGCTTCCTCCTAGTTTCCCATGTGGGTGCAGGGCCCAAGCACTTGGGCCATCCTCCACTGCTTTCCCGGGCCACCGCAGAGAGCTGGACTGGAAGAGGAGCATCCGGGACTAGAACCTGGTGCCCAGATGGGATGCCAGTGCTGCAAGGCGGAAGATTAACCAAGTGAGCCACAGCACCAGCCCCAAGCTGCTCCTCTTTTAATTCAGCTCTCTGTTAGAGCCTGGGAAAGCAGCAGAAGATGGCCCAAGTCCTTGGGTCCCTGTGCCCATGTGGGAGACCCAGAAGCTCCTGGATCCTGTCTTTGGATTGGCTCAGCTTCGGACATAGCAGCCATTTGGAGAGTAAACCAGCAGATGGAAGAACTCTCTGTCTCTACCTCTCTAACTCTTTCAAATAAATAAATCTTTAAATCGTAAAAACAAAAACAAACCTCTACACTGAAGATGACTTTGATGCATGTGGTGTTGTGATCACATAGAGAAATACTGGTCTAGATCCTCAATATTTCAGATACTTACTCTAGCTTAGCATTTAACAGGTGCTATTATAATAGAAAATTTCAATGCAAGAACACCTCACTTTTAAATATCCAGCTCAAAGTAAACAATGACAAAACACTTGAACATTTTTTTTTTTTTTTTTTTTTGACAGGCAGAGTGGATAGTGAGAGAGACAGAGAGGAAGGTCTTCCTTTTCCATTGGTTCACCCCCTAATGGCTGCTGCGGCCAGCACGCCGTGCTGATCTGAAGCCAGGAGCCAGGTGCTTCTCCTGGTCTCCCATGTGGGTGCAGGGCCCAAACACTTGGGCCATCCTCCACTGCACTCCCAGGGCACAGCAGAGAGCTGGACAGGAAGAGGAGCGACCGGGACAAGAACCTGGTGTGCTGGCGCTGCAGGCAGAGGATTAGCTTATTGAGCCGCGGCACCGGCCTGAACATGTTCTTACAAATTATTTTGGAAACTAAGTACTTTAGAATTTCATTATGCTCTGACCATCATAATAAATGCTAATGCAATCTGAATTTGCTTTGTAAATTTGGAATGTAAGTTATCAGTTTTTCTTACAACAAATATTCAAGTAAGGTACTCTTATAACAAGTTTATATGAACTACACAGTATGTATTTCATCTATGGTCTTTCCTGAGCAGTGCATGCCATTCTCTCATCAGCTATAATTTAATAATAATTTTCTTTTGTGTGGATTCTTTAAAAATTTCCACTGTTTCTAATTTTAGGATAGCCACAATTATTTTCCTACTTGACAGTTCTTAAATGTCCCAGTAGCAGCAGTTCCCAACCTCTACCCACACCTCTTTTCTAAATAGAGTATGCTCAACCGATTTAACCATTCCTTCTAAGAAATTCTGATTTTTTTCCTAATGTACATAAATGAATATCCATATTCTTAGAATCTTCTGAAACCTACCCTCTGCACATCAAAAAGGTAGTGTCGCTTCTGAACCAGAGCCTGCTGTGACTTCTCCTGTTCAATTGCATTCTGGATTTGTTTGATGGAAGCCTGTTTCACTTCTTCTAGCTGAGCGATTTTTTGCTGCAATTATGACACAGGCAACAAAGGTCAGTGAGAGCACCAACGATAACAGAAAAACATTCATATGATGCTTCCTCAACACCGTATCCGTCATCTGTGAATACATTTACAGAGACCACCCACTTATAGGGAAAAAGACACAAATCCTTAAAAAGAATTGCCCATACTAGCTACACGGTCTTGTTAGTGAATAAAGCTATGGAAAAATTGTAAGGTGTATCTCAAATTAGTAGCACACATTGATAAATGCTTATAGTTGTTATAATCAGATTCATTTCTGTATGTTCTCCCTCCAACACATGCATGACTAGATGGCCCTGGTGTTTCTGCTACAGTCTAATGGGAAATAAGGTCTACAGTTCTTACCTCATTGAGTTTATCTGCAAATTCGCCAATTGAGGCACCGTATTTTTTAATTACATATACAAGTAACCCTACTACTGATATGGTGGAGAAGGTCTCTGGGGTAATCACGTATATTTCTTTGGAGAGACAGTATAAGATAAGCCCAGTTCCAAGCATGTAGGGTCCTAAAAAAAGAAAGTTACTTTACAAATGGGTATGCTATGCCTAAAAAGGCAAAGATAGAAAAAATACTTTTGCATTTGATTGTTTGAAAGCAAATATTAAGTAACGATTTAGAATAATCAGATTCAAAGAACAAACACCAGACTGAGCAACAATATGGCAGAGTTGAGAGACACAGAACTGGACTCAAGGAAACCTGTGTCCTGATTCTGTACTTTATAAGCTGAGCAATCCAACGATCTCCAACAGTTTCCACAAATGGGAAGGGTGCCCTCCTCAGAGCTGAAGAAACTGAGAAACCATGGCTGTACAAGAGCTCCCCAGGAACCGCCTGCAGAGATGTCAGGTTACTGTCTGGTGACTCCTCTAGCAAAACAGAAGACTGAATGGGAACACTGGACAGGATAAAACTGAGCCATTCCTTGTCTACTTTTATTGAACAGTACCCTGATAAGCAAGAAACGACTGTAAAGCCACAGATACAAAAGGAAGAACTAATTATCAAGATTCTCAACTCCTGTAGCATTTAACAATGTTTCAAATATGGTTATTTTTAACCAGGCTATGAGTTCTGAAAGGACACAAACCACGATTTACGATTTAAGACATAAATATTGCAGGGGCTTAGTTCACCAATGTATACCTAGAATCACATGAGCAGGCATTTAAAAAACTGGTTATCAACAAATGCAGATTCTATAAAATTAAGTTACAATCTCAAACAAACTTAGAGTAAGCCCGGGCAATCAAATTAATTGTTATACTGAATCACCTTCACAATTCCTTTTAAAAAGGGCTGACTTGATTTTCGTGCTATCATCCAGACATTCTATCAAAGACTGGACAAATGCTCACCTGTGACACCAGTTTTAGGATAAAGGAACTGGAAGAATTCCTCAGGGATCAGCCCAAGACGAACTTTCCCTCCATATTCAGGGAGAGGTGGTACAGGGGCAAGACTTGGCTTCCCTGTGTGGAAGATCCTTGTTGCCTGCAATATCCTAAAGGTAGTAATTAGACGAATAAATGAAAGCGTCTTCCAGGAGAGCACAACGTGTAAGCGGCTAGCAGAAACAATGGATGGGGGTGAGGATGGAAGCAGTCTCCCACCAGCTGGCAGAAAGGTGAGAGAACACAGGAGGAACAGGAAGGCCAGGCTGCAGTAACTAGCTCAACAAGGGCAACGACTTAACCAGACTCCCTAAGGCTGGATGTGACCTTCTACACCATCCTGGAATCCCTCAGTCAAGCCCTTTGCCCGCTATTAGCACTGAAATATCTAAGAATATGGACTTTGCAACCGACTCCCTGGGCTAAGATCCTAGACATGCCTCTTGACTCTGAGCAAGGAACTTCTGCCCTCCTAATCCCAGATCTCTCAAACTGGGATAAGGATGTTACCTGAATTCAGGGCTGCTGTGAGGATTGAGTGCCTAGAGTGGTGCCTAGCAGATGGTAAAGTTTTATGTAAGCAGTTACTACATGGCTGCTATGTTGTAAGCTCCTTTATGCCAAAAGCTTTGACCTTGCTGAATATCCCTTTATACTATGCTAATTACTATGTGAAACAGTCCTTTTTAATTTAGGGCAGTTCTAATTCTGTTCATGTTTAATCTGAACTACCACACAGATCCTTGGAATCTCTGTTAGTTCTAGCTCTTCTATGGAAGATAACACATAGCTGGTTCATCAGATCTCTGGTTCTGGCCACAAAAAAAAAAAAAAAAAAAAAAAAAAAAAAAAGAGGTATAAAGTACTTAATACTAAATAAAGCCTGGCCAATTCATTCATTCCATAAATATTTATTGAGAACTTGCTATTGCAAATACTGGGCTTGAATTAATATATTAGCATCAATAGCAAGCTCTTCTTGGAATAAAGGAGCCTGAGATTCCATTTTTAGCAGTCACAGCTAATACTGATGTCTCATTAAGCTTCTAATAAAATGAAATCTCCTAGTTTCTTTCCTGTCTTCTGTCAAGCTTGGACTCCAAGCTCTCAGGAAGCTTCTGTCCCCTTTTCTACCCTCCCACTTTCTCACTCTACTTCTAACCCCTTGCAGTTTACGAGTTTACAACATTTCACTGTTTTTGCTTAATGCTCATCTTCTATTATTTTTGCCTCCAATGATATTAGCTACCTCACCAAGCTTTGAAATTTGAGATTCATGCTTGATATTCCTTCATTTAAAGTAATTTTCTCAACATCAGCACTATTTTGTTTTTATTTGAAAGAGAGACAAACAGATATTGATATCCTGTCTGCTGGTTCACCCCCTAAAGGCCCCAACAGCCGGGGCTCAGCCAGGCTGAAGCTGGGAACCCAATCCAGGCCTCCATGTGGATGGCAGGGACCCAACCACTTGAGGCATCACCCACTGCCTCTGAGGCTGCCCACTAGCAGGAAGCTGGACCTGAATCAAGGTACTCCAATCGCCCTAACACCACCTGCCCCACCAGCACTGCTGACATTTTGGAATGGATATTTCTCTGCTGTGGAATGCTGTTCTGTGTACTACAGAATGTTTAGCTGTATCCCTGTGGCTTTTATAAGCCTTCTCCCCCTCCCCTCTGTGACCCTATTCATACATCCAGAGGTAAAAATAAAAAAGTCTTCAGACATTGCCAATTGTACCCTGGAAGGCAAAATCTGTCCAGGTTGAGAACCATTGATTTAAATCATGGTACTAGAGAACCTGCACACAAATTCTCTCACCAAATAGCTGTCTTAGTTTAAGCCTCCATCATCTCTCGCTTAAACTAGTTCAAGGATCCAAAACCTCGTCTCTATGCTTCTTATCGAACAACCCTTAAACCTACCCTCCACATCACTGCTGTTGTTTTTAAAATGTAAACGTGACTTGAATAGGGTCTTCTGGACAGAAAACTAATGTAGCACACGTGATCCAGAACCTGTGAAATTTTATAAGCCTTATCTTCACTCATTTCCCTACACACTAGCCATGCGGAACTGCTCACAACTCCCAAAAAACCAAGGCTTGCCTTATGCTGCTCCTTCTGCCTGACAGGTTCCTTGTACCAACGTCTGCTACACCCAACCTGTCTTCAGAAAACCTCAAGCACAATCTTTACAAAGGCTCCCCCAGTCTTGGGCTAACATTCATTGATTTAAACAACCAAACATTTACTGATTTTCTACTCATACCAGACACTGGGAACACAGCAGTGAACGAAATGTCAGCCCTTAACACTGCAGAGAGCGGTGTGGCAAGTGTCAGTGTGCACATTCACACAATTTCAAGTAGATAAAAGTGGTACGAAGAAAAACAGAGCACGGATGGGGGCCAGCACTGTGGCGTAGAGGATAAAGCCGCTGCCTGTAGTACTGGCATCCCATATGGGTGCTGGTTCGAGACCCAGCTGCTCCACTTCCAATCCAGCTCTCTGCTATGGCCTAGGAAAGCAGTAGAAGATGGCCCAAGTCCTTGGGCCCTTGGGCCCCTGAACCCGTGTGGGAGACCCAGAAGAAGCTCCTGGCTCCAAATTGGTACAGCTCCAGCCATTTGGGGAGTCAGCCAGCGGATAGAAGACCTCTCCCTTTCTGACTCCCCTCTGTGTAACTATGACTTTCAAATAAATCTTTTTTTTTTTTTTTTGGACAGGCAGAGTGGATAGTGAGAGAGAGAGAGAGAGAGAGAGAGAGAGAGAGAAAGGTCTTCCTTTTGCCATTGGTTCACCCTCCAATGGCCGCCGCGGCTGGCACGCTGCGGCCGGCACACCGCGCTGATCCGAAGCCAGGAGGAGCCAGGTGCTTCTCCTGGTCTCCCATGGGGTGCAGGGCCCAAGCACTTGGGCCATCCTCCACTGCACTCCCAGGCCACAGCAGAGAGCTGGCCTGGAAGAGGAGCAACCGGGACAGAATCCGGCAGCCCAACCGGGACTAGAACCCGGTGTGCCGGCGCAAATAAATCTTAAAAAAAGAAAAAAAACCACCAGAGCACAGTAAGGGGACAGGGAGTACTGAAGCAGGGTAGGGCTTTTTTGGTTAAGTCCTGGGAAAGCAGACAAGCCAGCAGAAAGGGCCTGGGGTAAGAAAGAGCTTGGAGTTGCAGAGGAACAAGGCCAGTATGGTTGAGAATGAGCTCAACAGAATAGAAGGAGTCGGAAATAACAGGTAGGATGGATCAATTCATACTGGGTATTCTGGGTTACACTAAATTTGAATTTTATTTCAAGAGGGAGGGGGGCACACTGGGAGATGCTGGGTGTAAAACAGACATAATCCCCGTGGCTACTTGTGAGAATGGGCTGTAACGTGGCAAGACTCAAGATGCAAGGGCACTAGTTAAGAGACTACTGGTAGTGAAAGAAGTGCTCGTGCTCAGGGTCCAGATGTAATCTGGAGGAGACTTACTCATCTGGATGACAGGGAGTGGGAAAGAAAAAAATGTTCCTTGCAAGTTGTACATGTGGTTAACTGTGTATTACCTGAATTATAATTATTTGTTTACATGTCTGTATGGATGGCTTCTCTGGCAAGTTGGATGCAGTCAACTAGAGCTCTACTTTATTGTGAATCTGACTCAATGAATACCAGTACTCAAGTTATGGGATAAATTCTGCAAGCCTTAGGGTTAAGTCTGGAAATACACAGAAACCATAAAGGAAACTGACATGTCTTATGAAAAAATTTTTTTAACAGTGACAGCTGCTAATATTTCTTAAGCATACACTATGTATCAGGCAGTATCTTTAGCGTTTCACAGGACTGAAGAGTCTTCTAAGCTGTACTATCATCCCCGTTTGGGAGAGGAAGACTGAGGCCACACAAGAAGCAGAGGAGCCAGGTTCTACGCGGGCCCCACTCTAGACCACTACTCTACAGCTGCGAACACCCCAGACTGTGTGGGAGCTCCATCAGGCAGGCGCCGAGCCTTACAAACTCGTTGTGCCTTAGGCAAGTTAAATGTTTACGGACTCAACGTATGATTTCTCTGACATGATCTGGCAGGAAAAGGCAAGAAGCGGGAAGACGCTGGAAGCCAACATGCTGCACTGTTTCACGTAGTAAACTCTGCTCTTGGGTACGTAATCTTGTAATTTCGATTCAGGCTTTAGCAGCTGTGTCAGGTTGAAGGTCACACGGGAGAGGGGCGGGGCCTAGCGCAGGTTATTTATCCTCTTAGGACAACATTCCAGGCAGTTACAAGAACCAGTGTTCAAGAAAGGAAATTTCTGGCCTAATGCTACGGGGGAGCCACAGAGAAATGAAACGAGAGAAAACAAGGGCACAGAGAATGCTTCTCACACTTACCCCGGGCCCAGGAGGCCTGCGTTCTTCAGACCGGGGGCTGCGGAGACACAAGGCGCAGGTCAGCCAAGCCCAGGTGAAGCCTGCGCTGCCTTTCCCAGCCCCCGCGGTGCCCGAACACTAAGAACTTGCGCCTTTTTTGCCCTCCCAAGCGGCGCTCATCACGGTCCACCCAGGCCCAACGCGCGCCTTTCTGTGCCTTCTCAACCCTATGACCCCTAGACTCTCTTTCTTTACAGTATCCCCGGTAGGCCAGACCAGAGTCTATACCCCTTACCCGCTGCGGCGGCGGCAGAAAGCACCACTCGGGACAGCATGGTCAGCGAAAGTCCAGGCGTCCCTGTGACCCCGGCCGGAGACTGTCAGGGGTGGGAGCAAGATGGCCGCCTACAAGTCTCGCGAGAAGAGAACGTGCTCCACCCCCCCCCCCCCCCCATCCTCGCTTTCGTCTGGAGATTTTTTTGGTTTTCTCGCGAGAAGAGGCGCAGTGGGTTGGGAGGGGAGGGCTGAAAACCTGTTGCCGGAGGGCGGCCGCCGGAAAACGGGATGGGAGCGTTGAAACAAATTATCGCGAGAAGTCGAGTTATTGGAGCCCCCCAGAACGGGGTGGAGGCCCAGAGGTGCACCACGTGGGGTTGCCGCTGCAGCTGAATCCGCGTCCGGCGTCCAGTTCGGGGGTAGGATTGAAGCTGGAACCGTGGAGATGCGGAAGGAAACTCCGCCTCCTCCAGTGCCCCCGGCGGCCCGCGAGTGGAACCTTCCCCCTAATGCGCCCGCCTGCATGGAACGGCAGTTGGAGGCTGCGCGGTACCGGTCTGGTGAGCCGAGATCGGGGCCTGGGAACTCCCTCAGCCCTGCCCGGGCCGTCCTCCTCCGGGATGCCCCTCCCCGCCCACCCTGGCCCCGCGAGCCGGCCAGACCTCTTGCCTTGCGTCGCCGAGCTGTCCCCAGCACTGCGCCGCGTTCCCGAGCCCAGATCCTGACTTGGCCCACGTGTTGTTCGGTGTGGTCGCCATGGAGACCGGCCGGTCCACGCCTCGCGCGCTGACAGCTTGTCCCTCCCCTAGATGGGGCGCTGCTCCTCGGGGCCTCCAGCCTGAGTGGCCGCTGCTGGGCCGGCTCCCTCTGGCTTTTCAAGGACCCCCGTGCGGCCCCCAACGAGGGCTTCTGTTCCGCTGGCGTCCAGACAGAGGCCGGAGTGGCAGACCTCACGTGGGTGGGGGACAGAGGGATCCTCGTGGCTTCTGATTCAGGTGAGTCACTTCCCCCCTTCATCTCCTCGTGTGGCATGGGGTTCGGGTTGGCTGGGCTGAGTGTCTGATGTTCCAAACCAGTGCGTGGAGGAGCCCGAGAGTGTAGGTCCTGAATGCAAAAGGCTGTGTAGGTGGGAAATAGCTTTTCCAAGATTCTAAATTGCATGGTGGGATATCCTAGGAAAAGCCACAACAAAGTTAAGAACTGGATTGGAACCATTTCCCTTCCCTCCTAACCACGCGCTAGAAACCTCAACCTAGACCTACCTAGGATGATCTTGATTTTAAAGTTGATGCTGAGGCTTCCCATTTTCTTCTTGAATGTCAGACTCAGCAGTGGAGACTTTGAAACTGAAAAAAATCGGAATTTGAAACTAAAAAAAACTGCATTGCATGGTGGTTTAAAAGGGGCATGTCAAAGATTGATCTTCTGACAGCTGAGCGTTCACACCAAGTGCAAAACACACAGTCAAGTGCAGCAGATACTTACGAGTGTCCAAATAGTTGGGAAGAGTTAACATCACTGGACTGTGTGCTGCTTTGACAATTAGGGGGTCTTCATCCTTGTGCCCTGTTCGCTCACTGGAAGTGGAAACATGGGTTTTAGAGACTTTTGCCTTTTCCTGTCTTTTTTGAGGCGCTTCCCCCTTGTAGTTGTCTGGGTTGCTACTAGGAAGACAGTAATGCAGCAGAAAGACAAGCCCGGGAGGTTGGCTAAACCCTCTGATGATGTGGCTTTTGCTTTTATGAAAAAAGCAACGTTTGTTTAGTGACGATGACTACTTGAGTCTTAGAAGTGAATTTCTGTCTTGATATAATTCAAGCTTATGCTTCTCTCACCCCTGACCCCTACCCCAACCACCTCCGCCAGGTGCGGTTGAACTGTGGGAGCTGGATGAGAATGAGACACTTATAGTCAGCAAGTTCTGCAAGTACGAGCATGATGACATCGTGTCTACCATCAGTGTCCTGAGCTCCGGCACACAGGCTGTCAGTGGTGGCAAAGACTTCTGGTGGGTGCCTGTTCTCACTGCTCCCGCCTCTGGGCCTCTTTTGCATGTCCTCACTGTCCTGTTAACCTGCTCAGGGTTAAGAAGCTGTTGACTGATACTAGCATGCTTTTTGCAGTCCATTGCAAATGGACCATAGGAAGAGTCCAGGAAGCAAAGACGTGAGACATGTTGCAGAAAGGAAGTTCTTGTTTGAGCCTTTTGATGTTGGTAGGAGAGATCAAGCTTAAGTGTCTGTTTCCTTTTGCTTCTCAGCATCAAAGTCTGGGACCTTGCTCAGCAGGTGGTGCTGAATTCATACCGAGGTGAGTATTCCTTCTTTCTCCTCCTGGCCTTAGCTGTTTTGTTTTTATTTCCCCTGTGTGTTATTTGCACTTGGCTTGGGTGTTGGAGAAGCAGTTCCGTGTTCTCCTGCCTGCTAGTTTTCTTCTAAAATTATAGGCTCTAATATCTACCTCCATTTTCCTTATTTCTGTTTGGTTTTTAAGTTATATTTATTTTATTTGAAAAGCTGAGTTACAGAGAGAGAGAGACATTTGCTGGTTTATTCCCCCAATGCCTGTAATGGCCAGGGCTGGGCTAGGAGCCAGGAACACCACCCTGGTCTCCCACAAGGATGGCAGGGGCCCGAGAACTTGGGCCATCGTCTGCTGCTTTTCTGGCCACATTAGCAGGGAGCTGGATCAAAAGTAGAGCGGCAGAGACTCAGCCAGCACTCACAGATGCCAGTGTCACAGTTGGCGGTTTAACCTGCTACGCCACAACACCGGCCTCTCATTTTCCCTGTTTCTGTTGATGCTCTTACCTCCTTCTCAGTCACAGAGAGTTCAGACTCAGTCCTCTTCCACTTCTGCTGTCCCTCTGCTGTTGGTCCCCAGGGTCTTGTGAGTCTTCTTCCATTTGGTCCATCCCCTCACTGTGCATTTCTCCTGCGCCCAGTCGTTTTCAGGCCCTTCCGCACACAGACGGAAGCCCTGTCTCACACCTGGAACCTTCGGCTCTTTTGGTCGTTTATTGGTTCCTGTCTGTAGATCAGAATACTGTTTTTATGTCATGGCTTGCAAGCCCTTTTTACTGTCATTCTCCTTGCAAGCATGTAGTCCTGGCCTAAGCCAGTCACAGTAGATGCTTGACATTCTTGAGGGAAAGCCCTGAGAATTGTGAATCTTGAACTTTTGAATATTCCCTTCCATAAAATGTTTATTTTCCTGGTCAGAACCATTTTTTTTTTTCCCCTATGTTTTTCCTTTTTGCTTTCATGAGCAACACGAGCCGTTGGGAGCCATTCCTCATGAAGATAATGTCTAGAACATAAAGTGCGGCTCCGGGCTGTAGATGCTGGGTGATCCCTGTGGGGGTCTTCCAGTGGCTGGGTCCCTTTCCCTCACATGATCCACCTATAGGCCAGAGCAAAAATCACCGACTCGCACATCTCCCGGGCCTCCACATAAAGGGCAAATAGTGTTGAAACGCCAGTGCCCCCAGTCTACTACGCTTGCCTTTGATTTCTTAGACATGTGATGTGCTTTCCTGGATGATGCTAGCTGTTTTTCAGCATTTCCTTCATTCGTGTCTCAGTCCTGACACGGATGTCCAAAGCCTTTGAGAGCAGAGGAACCACGTTTCCTTTCTTCATCTTTTGTATATCTCCACGGTGCTTATCTCAGAGCTTCGCTTTTTTCCAGGGAGCAATAAAGTCCTTTTCTAGCTTATCATCCATTCATTCCAGGGCTGGGAGAGAACTGTGGAAGGCAGTTTACTTCCACCCTTCTGTGTCAGAGCGGAGCTACTCAAACTGTCGTGGCAAGTCTAACTGAAGGACTCTAGAGAAGTGGTTTCCACAGCCCCTGATTAACACTTAGCAGTGATCATCAAAAATGTTTACCCGTAGAATGTTTTGAAAACTACTCCCTCATATGTTTTTAATGCTAGCTAAAAGATTTTAAGCTGCGAAAGAGATAGTTTCTAACATCATTTATCAAATACTTATATACTTTTCAAGTATTTATTTGTTAGCATTTTTGATTTGCAGATTAAGCCTATTTGATTTGTACAAAATGTCTTCTCAAATAGCCTTTCAGGTGAAAATCCAGTATGCATTGTTAAGCCAGTTTCATAAATTAGACTTAACTTTTTATCAGAAAAAGTTGAATTCATTGCTAAATTCTGGCAAACTTGTAGGAAGTGTCTTCCTACAACACCTATCAGATCTTTCAGTTGTTTTTGTTAGGTGCAGGTAAGGCGCAGAGCCATAATGGAGTTCTTGATGTGACTGAAACAAGCTAAGTCCCCTTCACTAAATTTTGCCAGTGTTCCTGCTCTGTAGCTCCCTGGCTCTTAGGAAAAAGCCCCTTTTGTTCTTTAGTTTGGAATCTTTGAATTTTACACCCCATGAAAAGGTTTGGGATGAGTAAGAGCCATGTGTTCCTTCTGTAAGGTAGGAGACACATGATTGAAAGTAGAGGCAGTTGAATTTTAGGCAAGAGAACTTTGGAGAAATTGATTTTCCTAAGTATCCGCACCCCGAACTTCCTCAAAAATTGTGTGTTTTACTTGGAGATACAGGAGCTCCAGTTATGAAGACTGCTATTCCAAACTTGGCTCTTGTATCCAGGATACCTTACCTGAGTTCACTGTGCTGACTAAGCCCCTCATTTCTCCTTCATCATCTTTGCAAATTTTTTGCCCAGACATTTTTAGGTTTTATAACACTTTAGCCTTTTTTATTTAAAAAAAAGAGATTTGTTTATTTATTTGAAAGTCAGAGTTATGCAGAGAGAGAGACAGAGAGGTCTTCCATCTGTTGGTTCACTCCCCAAATGGCTGCAATGGCCGGAGCTGCACCGACCCTAAGCCAGGAGCCAGGAGCCTCTTCTGGGTCTCCTATGCAGATGCAGGGGCCCAATGACTTGGGCTGTCTTCTGCTTTCCCAGGCCACAGCAGAGAGCCAGGTCAGAAGTGGAATAGCCAGGACACGAACCGGCACCCATATGGGATGCCAGCGCTTCAGGCCAGGGCCTTAACCCGCTGTGCCACACGGCCGGCTCTGGCACTTTAACCTTTCTTCTTAGGTTTTGTCTAGTCCTTTTCTCTCACAGAATTTGCTAAATGATAACAGGCCTGTGTCTTCAGATTCCCTCTCACCCCTTGATTGTATCTGGCTTGCCTTGTAGAGCCCTCAGTTGCCTCTGTCATGTTTCATTTTCTCTCTCCTTCACAGCTCACGCTGGGCAGGTCACCTGTGTTGCTGCCTCTCCCCATAAGGACTCCGTGTTTCTTTCGTGCAGTGAGGTGAGATACTGCCTCTGCTCTCCTAACCACACACCAGCCCTCTGTAGGCCAGAGTCTCTGGTGTGGAGAACTGGCCAGCAGTTGGTCCTTTGGCTTGTGAGACCATTTGAATGCTCCTCTTTCTTTTAGGACAATAAAATTTTACTGTGGGATACCCGCTGTCCCAAGCCGGCATCACAGATGGGTGAGTCTGAGAGCCTTGGTGGGGAGGCCCTAGGAGCTTACCTGGAAGAGACGTTCTCTGACTAGAGTAAAAGGAATACTGCTGTATGTGACATAAGTGACATAATTTTTTTTCAGCTGGGGCTCTGCTAACCCCACTCTATGCAATGAGTACAAAGAAGGAGGGAAAGGGGCTGGTTCCTGGGGGGTGATTTGCTTGGTCAGATGAGTGGGCAGAGGGCCGGAATTGGTATCTTCATGCTTTTTGCTTGAAACTTGGCTTATGTCTGGAAAGCACAGGAGGCTGATGGATTAAGGTAGTTTATGAGGTGCAGGACTGAGGACCTGCTGCCTTAGCAGGGTGTGGGAAACGAAGTAAAGGTGCTCCTTGGAGTTCGAGTGACTTCTGTTGAGAAAGTGCTTCCTGTGGGTTCTGAGTTTTGTTCTGGATCCTTCTTTCCTTTGCAGGCTGCAATGCCTCTGGCTACCTTGCTACTTCACTGGCTTGGCATCCTCAGCAAAGTGAAGTCTTTGTCTTTGGTAAGGCAGCGTGTCAGACTGCGTGTTGGCTCTGGGCACGGGCGGGTGGGAGAGGAAGCTCACTGGGTGCTGCACCGGCTCTTGCTGCTCCATCGCACAGCAACTTGAGCACTTGATGGATGGCAGTAATGGAGGGGTCAGGAAGGGGCATGACTCAAAAGTACTTGCGATTTAGCTTTGGCGAGCATAATGGGTTTTTTTTCCGCAGTGAATTGATTCCTGTTTGTTCTGGCTCCCATATTCTGGGCATGCCTAGTGGTTAGTGAGCCACAAAGCAAGTGCTTTGTTGTGTTGGGAATTCTCTCCCATTGTGTGTTGAGTGGTACTGTTGTCTTGGTAATAAGGCCAAGCGTATGATGATGTAGCTTATGGTTAAAATGACAGCTGCTTCATTCATTCACGCAGTTTTCACAACCACCTCATAGTTGTTATTCCTACTTTGCAAAAGAAACTGATGCTCAGAGCAGTCGACTTGTCTGGGCTTGAGAAACTGGGATTCAGATCTGGATCTGGCTGACCCCACAGCCCGTGTGCTTAACCTCGGCGCCGTGTTCCCTTTGTTCTGCAGGTGATGAGAATGGGACTGTCTCTCTTGTGGACACCAAGAGTGCGGGCTGTGCGCTCAGTTCAGCTGTGCACTCGCAGTGTGTCACTGGGCTGGTGTTCTCGCCCCACAGGTACTGTCCTTTGTCATCGGGGACCTGAGGGGCCTGAATGGGAACGGGTGTGGGTGAAGCACTGCTGACTGGGCGGCTCCTTGGAGCGCACGGTGCTCTGGCCCCGCTCTCAGAGCCTCAGAGATCTCTCAAGCCCCGTGGACCTTTCTTGGGTTCCATAGGCTCTGTGAAAATGGCTGAAAAGGGGCCTCATTTTTGCTTAGCAGCCAAAGTGACTAATCCGTGGGCTCCTGGGCTGGGTGTGGGGAGAGCCTCTGTTTCTGGGTTGCTGCCGAGGCCACAGAGAGGGGCCAGATGCGATGGTTTGTGGCCAGGATAATGGCCAACCTGACTTTGTTCCATGTTCCCCTTCTTTCCCTGGAACTTGTAACGGGGACTTGCAGGGTTGCGACCTCAGCCGCAGCTAGTGGACTGGCCCAGGGAGGGCGGTGGTGGGGATCCTCGGGCTCTCCTTTCCCAACCCTCTGCTTGCTCTCCCAGTGCACCCTTCCTGGCCTCTCTCAGCGAAGACTGCTCGCTTGCTGTGCTGGACTCCAGCCTTTCCGAGGTGTAAGTGTGGCGTGGACTCCCGTGACTCGGAGTCGGGCAGGGAGCAGTGGGCGGGTGGGCGTCTTTCTCCTCAGAGGCGGGCATAGCCTCTGGAGGGATGGGCTGAAGGAAGCAGGCAGAGTGTTGACAGTCGGCTGTGTCGCTGAGGGAGGAGGAGTGTGGGTGGTGGGTGGGATTTCCAAGTCTAACCTTCAGCCCTCTCCCACCAGGAGACAATCTAGCCTTTTGCCGTAAAGAGCCAGGTCTGTGCAGTGCAGCCTGCGGTAGGGTAAAAGGCACCAGAGCCAAGATCTGAGTTAGGGCTCCGTCTTTGCCGTGGCTTGCTGTCTGAGCCTGACTCGTGTCCCTGCCTCACTCTGTCTGCCACTCTTCATTATGAGAATGGAGGACTGGGTGGCATGGCTGACGGCACACACCGTGGATAGTTACACTGCTGTCCTGGTGATAAAGCCACACAGACAATGTGCTCTGCCTCTTTGGGTCTCTGTCTTCCCCGGGTGTACATTTTCTTGTCTCTGCCATGCTCAGACTGTTTTTGTTTCTCTCTTGTAGGTTTAGGAGCCGGGCCCACAGAGACTTCGTGAGAGATGCTACTTGGTCCCCGCTCAATCACTCCCTCCTTACCACGGTGGGCTGGGACCATCAAGTCATCCACCATGCTGTGCCCACAGAGCCTCTCCCAGCCCCGGGACCTGAGAGTGTAGCCGAGTAGGTCGGATTTCAAATGGCAAGCAGATCTGCTCCCGTGCCCCGCCCCTCAGTGTGAGACAACCAGAGCCTTTTACAGAGGGGCGACACCCTAGATCTGTGCGGTTAATCCGCCCTGTCTCCGCCTGAGGGAGGCCGGATTCTGGGAGCCTGTAGTCACAGAGAGGAAAGGCTTGGAACACGGGAATGTCAGTGTGTAGGTGTGTGTGCGATCTCTAGTTGTTGGTGGTGGGAGGAGTCAAAAAGAAATCCATCCCACACCTTCCCCAAGCACTGCCCCCAGCCTCCCCTCCCGCAGATGTCCACTGCTTCCCGTGTAGCTGTCTCAGGAATTGCCTGTGTCTGGATGGGGTTTGGGATGGGGGCACCCCTGGGTTCTTGGAAGCAGCTCTCGATGCCCCTCAGGGACAAGAGCAACATTCTGAGCTCTTCTGTTCCCCAAACTCCAGCCCAGCTACTTTGAGGAAGAGGCAGGACACGCCACAGTTGTACACAAACTCCTTGCCATTAAACTGAGTCAGAAACCAACTTTCTGGCTGACAACCCAGCCTGGAGCGTGTGTAAAGCCCATAGCTTCTCCTTCACGCCCCCATCCCGCTCCCGAATGATGTGTGTATGAGGGATGAGTGTTCTGTCAGACTCCATAAAGAAAAGTTTGGAGATGATGGAGGCTTAAAGACATTTCAGTTACATTAGCAAACTGACATAGACTGTTACAGAGAAATCTCGGCTCCTTCTCCCACCCGAAAGCAGCCTGGCACCTGACCTCTCCTGGCCCCTTTCCCTGGATAGAGGAAGTCTGCATGCTGTGTCTGTGGACTCCGGAGGTTTTTAATTCCAGCATCAGAGAATTAAAAATGATTGTTGATGGAATAAAGAGGCATTGTTGGCCTGTGTGTTCTGCGGTATGTGTGGTACTTCACTTGGGCCCGTCACCAGGGTGCATTGTGTAGCCCATTGCCTTCTGTGTGCTCGCTCACGTCCCAGAGTGGCTAGCTGGAACATAGGTGAACATTTATTTGTTCCTTGGGTTGGCGGAGCGGATCAGTTACTGATTGTGTTAAAACTAAATACAGTCTATTACGTACTTTGGAGTTTAGGTAAAATTATTATGAAACTGGGGCAGTTTGGAGGAATTTGGACACAATCGTCCCAGCTCTGGCCATTGTGGCCATCTGGGGAATGAACCATCAGATAGATGAACTTTCTCACTCCCTGTCTCTGTAGCTCTATCTCTCAATAAGTAAATTTTTTTTTTTTAAAGATTTTTATTTATTTGAAAGAGTTACACAGAGAGATAAGGAGAGGCACAGAGAAAGAGGTCTTCCATCCGATGGTTCACTCCCCAATTGGCTGCAATGGCCGGAGCTATGCTGATCTGAAACCAGGAGTCAGGAGCTTCTTCCAGGTCTCCCATGTGGGTGCAGGGGCTCAAGGAGCTGGGCCATCTTCTACTGCTCTCCCAGGCCATAGCAGAGAGCTGGATTGGAAGTGGAGCAGCCGGGTCTTGAACCAGCGTCCATATGGGATGCCAGCGCCTCAGGCCAGGGTGTTAACCAGCTGCGCCACAGCAGGCCCCATAAGTAAATCTTTAAAAAAAAAAAAAAAGTGATGGAGAAAAAAACCTATAAGATTAAAATCCAAGGAAACCTGTGTGCCCAGGGAGTCTTCAGAAAGTTCATGGAAAATACGTTTGAAAAAATATATGAGTGGATTTCAAAATTTTTTGAACTAAAATCAATACCTTTTAATTCCATTTTCCTACAAATTTAGAAGTATCCATGTGTCACGGTGGTTAAAATGACATCAAAGAAGGAACGATGTTTGAAGAACAGTCTTTTATGGTGAAAAATGTATATGTTTGGGTTCAGGGAAACCCGTGCTGATGAGAGTAATTCACATATACGAGTGCTCGTTACCAAGATCTTTGCAAACCTACTCACTGTTCAGTATGACCACAGTGAATGGGTGGATGGATAGGTTGTAATAAGCAAAGAAAACAGTTCAAAGTGTGCTCAGTGAGAAGAGTCCTGTCACACGTGGGTAAATCAATAGGTCCTGAGCTTGGGAATAGTTCCAGTAAAGTAAGCTTGGACTTACCGATGATGGGAGAGATAGAGTAGTTTTGTTTGGTTAAAAACAAAAATTACAAAAAATACCAAAAATTACAGAGGCCAGTGTAGAGGGTTAAGCAACTGCCTGCGATGCTGGCATCCCATGAAGGGGCTGGTTCATGTCCCCGGCAACTCCAGCTCCTTCCTGGTGGGCCTGAAAAAGCAGCAAAAGATGGTCCTAGTACTTGGGCCCCTGCCACCCATGTGGGAGACCCGGATGAAGCTCCTGGCTCCTGGCTTTGGCATGGGCTAATTCTGACTATTGTAGCCATTTGGGTAATGAACCAGCGATTGGAAGTTTTCTCTTTCTCCTTTCTGTAATTCTGCCTTTCATAATGTCTTAAAAATTTTTTTTGCCTTTAACATCACTGGTTCCAATGTCTAAATATGAGTAAATCCATTTCCTAACTAGATTATTCTCACTTCAAGGTCCATTAACACTTGACTGACTATATTCTGCTGAACTCTACCAGTCTAAGAGACTAATCCCTTGGCCAGTGCTCAGAACCACAAAGTACTGAAAAGAGCATATGTATGGCTTCGTCAGACATGGGGTTGGGATGTCTCCTGCCTGACATGACGATCTGGTTTACAAAAGCTATACGGACATTACCTACTGGTTCACAATCACAACAGCTCCCTGCTAATGCACCTGGGAAAACAGTGGAAGATGTCCCAAGTGCTTGGGCCTCTGCACCCATGTAGGAGATCTGGAAGAAGCTCCTGGCTCCTGGATTTGGATCAGCTCAACTCCAGCTGTTGCGGCAATTTGGGGAGTGAACCAATGGATAGAAGTTCTCTCTCTGGCCAGTGCCATGGCTCACTCGGCTAATCCTCCGCCTGTGACGCCTGGGTTCTAGTCCCAGTCGGGGCACTAGATTCTGTCCCGGTCACTCCTTTTCCAGTCCAGCTCTCTGCTGTGGCCCGGGAGTGCAGTGGAGGATGGCCCAAGTGCTTGGGCCCTGCACCTGCATGGGAGACCAGGAGAAGCACCTGGCTCCTGGCTTCGGATCAGTGCGGTGCGCTGGCTGCAGTGGCCATTGAGGGGTGAACCAATGGAAAAGGAGACCTTTCTCTTTCTCACTGTCTAACTCTGCCTGTCAAAAAAACAAACAAAAAAAACAGAAGTTTTCTCTTTCTCTCTCTCTCTCCCCTCTCTTTTCTCTGTAACTGCCTTTAAAAGAAATAAATCTTTAAAAAAAATAAAACTTATTTGAAAGGGAGAGAGTGCTCTCATCCGCTGGTTCACTCTTCAAATGCCTACCATTTCTGGGCTAGGCCAGGCCAAAATAGCTGGAGCTGGGCTGATCTGAAGCCAGGAGCTTCTTCCAGGTCTCCCACACAGGTGCAGTGGCCCAAGGACTTGAGCCATCTTCCACTGCTCTTCCAGGCCATAGCAGAGAGCTGGACTGGAAGAGGAGTAGCCAGGACTAGAACCGGTGCTCATATGGGATGCCGGTGCCACAGGCGGAGGATTAACCTGTGCCACAGCACCAGCCCCTGTTATAACGTTTTTATGGAAGACTATTTTGTCTGATATGAAGTGTAGCAGTTCCAGCTGTCTTTTGGTCATCACTTGCATGGAATTGTTTTGTTTGTTTTACTATTCCTTCACTTCAGTCTTTGTGTGTCCTAAAAGTTAAAGAGTCTGTTGAAGAGAGCATATTGTTGGATTTTATTTTTATATTCCATTCAAGTACTCTATCTTTTTATTTAAGAATTTAATTGATTTGCATTTAAAGTAATTATTAATTGGGATTTACAGTCAATAATTGTGGACTGTGCTCCCTTCTTTCCTTTGTGATTTGTTCTTTTTTTTTTTTTTTTGTAAGTGATGTGCTTTGATTCCTTGCTCCTTTTTTTTGTGTGTCTATTAGAAATTTTTTAATTTCCTTTGTAATTACTATGGGGCTTACAAAAAGCATCTCATAATTATTCTAATTTAAGCTGGCAACAGCTTAACTTGATTGCTTATAAAACCCAAACTTTTATCCCTCCAAGGACTTTATGCTATGGAGTGGAGCTTTCCATTTTTTGATATCTTGTATAAATTAACAAGTTATTATAGCTACAGTCATGTGTTGGATTCACTTTGGGAAATGTATTACTACGTGAATTCACTATGGTTTGAGCACCATGGAGTGTGCTTACAGAAAGCTGGACAGCACAGCCTACTACACAGCAGGCTATGTGGGAGGGCATGCCATCCACATGGCCAGCTGTCTAATGAGCCATCAAGCAGTGCATGACTCGTTATTTTTAATTTTTTTTTTAACTTTTGTATCAGAGTTAAAAGTGATTTACACACGATTCCAGTACTAGAGTATTCTGAATTTGACCACATATTTATCTTTAGCCTTTTATTTTTCACTTTATTACTTAGTATGCTTTCATTTCAACTTGAAGAGCTTCCTTTAGCATTTGCTGTAAGGCAAGCTTTTGTTCGTCAGGGAATGTCTTTATTTTTCCTTCATTCCTGAAGGACGTCTTTGCTGAATGTAATATTCTTGGTCAGCAGTATTTTTGTCTTTTCAGCTCTTTGAATATGCAAGGAAACTTCAAAAAGTTCATGGAAAATGGATTTATGATACATTTATTTTGAAATCCATGCATGATTTTTTGTAATATACATTTTTCATGAACATTTTGAAGACTCTCCCTCATACAGAGAGATTTCAGTTTTTCTTGCACAAAAATAAACTTAGCATAAATTTTGCTTTTTCAAAAAGTTTTTGAGGTACCTACTCACTTTGCTTGCATGGTTTCTGTTGGGAAGTCTACTGATACCATATGGGGCACTCCTTAAGTGTAGCGAGTCTTTTTGCTCTTGCTGCTTTCATGACTCTGAGGCTTACACATATTTATTTATTTGAGAGGCAGGCATTCAGGGTTCTCATCTGCTGGCTTACTGCACAAATGGCTGCAGTAGCTGGGGCAGGACTGAGATCAAAGCCAGGAGCTGGGAACACAATCCAGGTCTCCTACAGGAGTGGTAGGAGCCCAGTCACTTGAGCCATCACTGCTTCACCCCAGGGTCTGTGTTGGTAGGAAGCTGGAGTCAGGAGCTGGAGCCAGGAATCAAACCCAGGTACTCCGGTCTGGGATACGGGCATGTTAACTGCTAGGTTAGATGCCTATCCTTTCTTATATTTTTGATAATTTGATTTTGTGTCTCAGGGTAGTCTTTGGGTTTATCTTTCTTGAGGTTCTTTAAGTTTTTTGAATATGAACGTCTGTTTACCACTTGAGAGTTGAGAAGTTCTCATGCAGTATTTCTTTAAATAAGCTTTCTACTCTTTTTTCCGTATTTTCTTCTGGAACATTGTTTTACATTTGATGGTGTTCTATAAACTCCTCTTGCTGTCTTGTTGGTTTCTCTTTTTGTCCCTCTAATTCAGGAGTGGGGAATGTCTGGTCCATGGATCATTTAGTGTGGCCCTGCCAAGCCAACTGCAGGTGGGACGCAGTAGATCTATAGCAGGCTAACATTTGATTTGGTACATTTGTATGACCCACAGATGACACTGTAAGTGTCCAAATGGCCCTTGGCAGAAAAGTTTCCCCACCCCTGCACTGGTTCCTTTCAAATGACTTTTCTCTAACGTTGCTTTCTTCTGCATGATCAAGTCTGCCATTGAGGATCGCTGTTTTGGAATTTTCAGCTGTGTAATTGAATCCTTTAGCTCTAGGACTTCTGACTAAAAACTATTTTTGATTGCATTATTAAACTTCTCATGTGGGGCCGGCGCTGTGGCTCACTTGGTTAATCCTCCGCCTGCGGCGCCGGCATCCCATATGGACGCTGGGTTCTAGTCCCGGTTGCTCCTCTTCCAGGCCAGCTCTCTGCTGTGGCCCGGGAAGGCAGTGGAGCATGGCCCAGGTGCTTGGGCCCTGCACCTGCATGGGAGACCAGGAGGAAGCTCCTGGCTCCTGGCTTTGGATTGGTGCAGTACCAGCCGTAGTGGCCATTTGGGGGGTGAACCAACTGAAGGAAGACTTTTCTCTCTATCTCTCTCTCTCACTGTCTATAACTCTACCTGTCAAATAAATTTTTAAAAAAATTTGAAAAAACCTCTCATGCATTATTTTTCTAATTTTTCTTATTGTGTTTGTGTTTATATCTCATTGAGCTTCTCAAAGATGATTATTTTAAATTTTTCTTCAAGCAGTTTGTTCATCTCTCTTTCTTTCTCTCTCTCTCTCTCCCCCTCTCCCTCTCTCTCCCTCTTTCTCCTTCTCTCTCTCTCTTCCTCCCTCCCTCCCTCCCTCACTTCCTTCCTTCTTTCCATTTGTTCCAGACAGTGAGAGGGAGAGACAGAGAGAAAGGTCTTCTGTCCGTTGGTTCAGTCTCCAAATGGTCGCAACAAGCAGAGCTATGCTGATCTGAAGCCAGGAGCCAGGTGTTTCTTCCCAATCTCCCATGTGGGTGCAGGGGTCTGAGGACCTGGGCCAACTTCTACTGCTTTCCCAGGCCACAGCAGAGAGCTGGATTAGAAGAGGAGCAGCCAGGACTAGAACGGTGCCCATATGGGATGCCGGCACTGCAGGCGGAGAATTAACCTACTGTGCCACGGCACCGACCCCCTCTATTTCTTTTCAGTCTGTCACTGGAGCTTTGTTAGTTTCCTCTGATGGAATCCTGTGTACCTCATTCTTCATGACCTATGTAGCCTTGTGTTGGTGTCTGTACATTTGAAAGGAGGAAACATCTCTATTAGTCTTTTTTTAAAGATTTTCATTTTTTTAATTTGAAGGGCAGAGTTATAGAGAGGCAGAGAGAGAGAGAGAGAGAGGTCTTCCATCTGCTGGCTCATTCCCCAAATGGCTGCAATGGCTGGAGCTAGGCTGATCCAATGGCAGGAGCCAGGAGCGTCTTCCAGGTCTCCCATGTGGGTGCAGGGTCCCAAGCACTTGGGCCATCCTCCGCTGCTTTCCCAGGCCATAGCAGACAGCTGGATTGGAAGTGGAGAAGCCAGGACTTGAACTGGCGCCCATATGGGATGCCAGCACTGCAGGCGGCAGCTTTACCTGCTACGCCACAGTGATGGCCCCTCTACTGGTCTTTACATGCTGGTTTCATCAACTAAAGGCCTTCTCTTACTGGGTCCCTGGGCTGAGAATTGCCTCTTGGGATCCCAGCTGAATGGGGCTGAAGCTGGGACGTAGGGTTGCTGCTGAGTCCACAGCAGAGTCTGCAGTTGGTGGGCCTGTTAATAGGTCTTCTCCAGTCGTGGGTCCTCCTGGTCCCTAGGTGGACTGCACAGCCTCCAGGGCCTTGCTCAGTCAGGTTGGCACTGCAGTGAGGGTCTGTTTCAGGGTCTGCAGACGGAGGGCCCATCATTAAGATGTACAAATGGGTGTGGCTTTATTAGGTCCCTGGAAGTGCTCCCACTGGGGAACTGAGTGGGTCTCTGGGCAGGTAGTACTGGCCCTAGCTGGGAAGGGCTGGACCTGAGCCACAGGACTGCTTCAGGTTTAAAGTTGAGACTGAAGTCTACATGGCTGCCACTGGGGTCCTGGACAGATGTGTCTTCTAGTGGGTCCCTGGGCAGGCAGGAATTCTCCCAGACTGCAGGTAAGGGTGGTAGGTGGAGCTGTAGCTGATTTACAGGTCTATTTAAAGGTCCACAGTGGGACTGAGGTCAGACTGAGGGTCCCTGGGCTGGCAGGACTGACCTCAGACTGCAGCTAAGGGGGCTGGAGCCAATTGTCAGCGTCCAGAGCTGGGAGTGCGATTGACAGACCCACAGGCTTGTCACCTAAGCCACTAACATGCACGAAATTTCCTGGGACCCTGGGTGGATGGTTTTGGTAGCACAACAAAGGCCAACAGGTTGGTAGCTAAGTTTACAGGGGAATGTCACTATTTCCAGGTTTGGAATTGAGACCTTGGTTGGCCAGCCTGCCACCTGGGCAGGTGTATGTCTCTTCAAAACAGCCTTTCTAGGTCTTAGGCTCCACTGGACTTTCACAATGCCCTGCCTGTATCCCAAGACTCCCATGTAATTGTTGCTATAAGGGATGTGCGTGGGGGAGCCTCTGTTCTGCCAGCTTGCTGACCTGGGACGTAGATCTAAAGAGTGAGTCTTAAAGGTTAAGTGTGGGTTAGCTGATGGTTGGGGCTGGGGAAGTATTCCAGATGGAAGTGATGGTGTAGAAGTGCTGCTGTGGAAGGAATCTCAAGCACAGCAGAACAGAGGGTCTCCGCAGTCCGGGTTAGATGAGGCAGGGACAGAGCAGCTGGGTTGCTGCTGCTGCGAGCCATGGTAAGAATCTCAAACAGAAGCAACATGTTGGGTGTGCTTTTAAAATAGACTGCATGGCTGCGATTTGGAGGGAAGCAGTGGGAACTTAGAGGGGGCCCCAGTTTTCTTTGCCCCTAGGGTATAGGCAGGTGAATTGGTTTGGCCGTTTGGACATTCCCACCTGGGACTTAAACCTGGTGGTAGTGCTGCAAGGATTCGAGGACTGGGTAGCTGGGGAGGGTGCTGTGGCGGTGTGTGAAGCCTCCATTTGGGGTGACCACATCTGATCTCAGAGTGCAGGTTTGAGTTCCAGCTACTCTGCCTCTGATCTCACTCACTGCCAAGATGCCTGGGAAACAGCAGATGGTGGCTCAAGCACGTGAGTCTTTGCTACCCGTGTGGGAGACCTGAATGGAGTTTTTGGTACCTGGCTTCATCCTGGCACAGCCTTGGCTATTGCGGCCATTTGGGGGAATAAACCAGTGGATGGAAGTTTTCTCCTCTCTCTCCCTCTCTCTATTATTCTGCCTTTTAAATAAATAAATAATCCATTTTTTTTTAAAGCCACAAACAAAGCTTGGGTAGCTGGCAATGAATGACAGTAGCCCAGTGTACCAGCAACAGGAGTAGCAGTGGAGTTTGCTAACAGGCTTCCCACAGCAAAAAACATCCATATGTAAAGGCTGGGTCCCCAAGGTGGTGGTATTGGGAGGTGCTGTGGAACTTTAAGAGGTGGGGCCTTGCAGAGAGGTCATTAGGTCACTGGGGCCCTGCCTTAGGAGAGTACTGTCCGGTCCCAGACCCCTGTTCCTGGCTCAATATGTGATTGATTTCCTGTCGCCACCACTTCCCTTTCCAGAGGCCAAACCATGGCCCGATCTGGGACTGTGAACCTCCAAAACTGAACTCAGTAAGCCGCTTCTCTTCATAAGCTAGCTGCCTCGGGTATGCTGTCGTAGTTCAAAGCCAACACATTCTCCAGGATTCATCTGGGTTTTGCAGCAGCCAACTGGGTGAATTAAGGAAGATGTCTTAGAAATCATCACCTCTGTACCTTTCTCTGAAGGGAGGAGAGAACCTCCACTTTGACTGTGACCTTGTCTAAACAAGATAAAAATCGGAGAACTCAGAGGGCTTCCATAGCCTTGGAAACTCATGACCGGAGCATAGGGAGATTACTGATGCCATAGATAGGAGTGTCAATTGGTAAAGTCAACAACAGGGGTCACTGTGCACTTACTCCTCATGTAGGATCTCTGTCCTTAATGTGCTGTGTATTGAGATTTAATGCTATAACGAGTACTCAAACAATATATTTCACTTTGTTTTTTTATGGGGGTGCAAACTGTTGAAATTTTTACCTAATGTATACTAAACTGATCCTCTGTAAAAAAAAAAAAAAAATTGTCAACTCCCAACTTGACTCTCACTGGGATTAAACATGACAATAGGTCTGATCTGATTTCATCATCATTTAAAAAAAATCATCTATTATTTTTCACTTCTTGTTTTTGTGTGAGCAAACTGTTGAAATCCTTACTTAATGTATACTAAGCTGATCTTCTGTATATTAAGATAATCGAAAATGAATCTTGATGTGAATCGAAGGGGAGAGGGAGTGGGAAAGGGGAGGGTAGTGGGTGGGAGGGACGGTATGTGGGGGAAGCCATTGTAATCCATAAATCGTACTTTGGAAATTTATATTCATTAAATAAAAGTTAAAAAAAAAAAAAGAAATCATCACCTCTGAATTTCTCAAGTCTTTGGGGGTGGCATTTTTTCCCTCTGCAGTTCCTCTAGGAATTAGTATTGCTTTCCTTTACTATGTTGTTTTATGTGTGTGCTTGTATTCATACCTGATTCTAAGAACTTTTGCTTGGCCCTTCCTACTATAATAATGCTTCTCCATAGGTCCGTGAAATGAGATGAGGATTCTGCTTGTTGCTGACTAAGTTCCAGTGTGCATTCTGGGTCCTAAGGAATTAACCACAGGGATAAGCCCAGGGTCACACTGGGCCACTGTTAGATGAACTTGGGCTGGGACTCCATGTACCCCTAGAACTTCGTAAGCCCCCAGTGACAGGTAGACCAAGTGAGTGTTTCCACTCTCTGAGCACCAGCATTAATTTCGAGCCAGTGTCGAATGCTGCTGCGTGGGCTAGGATTTCTTTCCCACCAGTCATGTCACCCAGCCTGGATTATCTCTGGCAAATGCTTGGGTGCAAATTCAAACTTTACACCTATGAGTGCATGGGAGAATCCTTCCTCAGAGGAACCTAGCTTCCTTATAGTTGAGTGGCTCCGGGGCTGTGCGCCGGCTTGGATCTGGGAATTGGTTAAGAAGCCATGAATTCCCTGTATAGCAATCTAGGTTGGTTTGTATGTAGTAGACCTGGCAAGTTTCTACATGTATAGCAGTCCCTTGATAGACTCCTCATTTTTCCTTGGGACCTCACCATAAATTAATCATCACTACAGAATTCTGCAGGTCAAGTCACCTTTTCTTCCTTGTGACTTAGTGGTCATAGTGTGTGGCTTGTGTCCGTCAAATCGGGGGACAGTTTTCCTCGTACTTACTCCCACCTCCGTCTCTAGCCTACAGAAGATAGCCACACCTCTCTGCACTGGGACACAGTCACCGTGAGCAAAGGCACGGAACTGGCAGGGTGAGAAAAGAGCGGCTCGAGATGGGCTTGCCCCTGCCCCTGCCCCTTCCTGCCGGTCAGGGGGTCTCTGTCCCATTCCATCTTCTACTTGGCTACATGCAGCATCCTAGAATATCCCTTTGATTGTGTCGCTTTCCTGCTCAGACACCTTCCATGGCAGTGATGTTTCTAAGCCATCTTCTTCCCAAATGGTACATCTGCATGTTTTATTAGTCTACTTATCAAGACATGTAAGCAGATGGAAAAAGGTAGTTATAACAATAGTCGACATTGGAATTCCTCTTTGAATTTGTTTGAGAAAATACATTGATGTTTGCTTGGGTGTAGACAGTGAATCCAAGCAACTTAAGTCTGGTTAAAAGTACACTGCAACAAAAAAGCTAGGTGTTTCCCGGTGTTTCTGCAGTGTGGGAGATAGATGCTAGGACCGTGGAGAGGTGCCAGGAGCTGGTAGCAATCTCTGCCTGTATGGTGACCCTTCTCAGGGATCCACACCGTGTCTTTAGGAAAAGAACCAAATCAAATCTCCATGTGTGAGGGTTTCTTACGGAAGACAGCTGGAAGCCTGCACCCGCAGACCACAGGATGCTTTTGGTCGACACAGGCGGAGTTGAATCAGACCACTAAGAGGCAGGCAGTCCGGATTGACATCTGAGTTACATCTTTAGTTTTGAATGTTTCTGATTTTTTTTTTGATTGCATCGTAAGGGTAGAATATACATGTTTGTTGAATAAACGAGTAAATGAATGAATGAATTGCTTTCAGGGCAATGCCACAGACTCTTAGAGTAGGAGAGGACCCCAGGTGTCAATTGGTCCCACCTGTTGGACAATTAGTGTAGTATTGTTAGGTCCTGACCTCACTGCCGATAGCAATAATCGGCAGCAACAGTTGCCACTGTGAGTGGTCAGCCCGAGCCAGCCATCTCACACTTGTCATCTCTGTTCCCCTAAGATCATCCACGAAATATAGGGTCATTGTCAGATATATTTTTCAGTCTTTCTTGACCAACTGCCCCGCTCTGCCTGTTTCTAAGCCCATATGTGCTCATTTCCTTGGCCGTACTTTTTCTCAGCTTGTTTCTCAGTTTGTTCCAAAGCCAGACCACTTAACTGCTGGTTCTGGGGCTTTACTAAAACAGCTCACTTTGTAATAAAGGAGACAGTTTGTTTAATTAAAAAAAAAAAGACTTACTGTATTTATTTGAGAGGCAGAGTGACAGAGAGAGAGAGGGGTCTTCCATTCACTGGTTCACTCCCCAGATGGTTTCTTCAGTGGCTGGGAAGTCTGAAGCCAGGAGTCTGGAACTCCATCTGGGTCCCCTAAGTGGGCACAGGGACTCCAACACTTGGGCTATTCTCCTCTACGTTAGCAGGAATGCTAGACCAGAAATAGAGCAGCTGAGACTCAAATCAACGCTCATATGGACGCCGGTGTCCCAGGCAACAGCTTCACCTGCTGTGCCACAATGCTGGCCCCCATTTTGTTTAATTTTTAAATCTAGTGTTGCAAGTGTTTAAATAGTAATGCACTCTCAAGTTTGTGTGGAATGAAAAGAACAGAACAATGACAACAACAACAAAGAGCTGTCTGCTTAGCCCAGGGCTGCTCACCCTCTGCACTACTAAGTACCCTCTGTACTGCCTAAGTTTCTGTGTTGGGGCTGCCTTGTGCACTGCAGGGTGTTTAGCAGCATCCTTGGCTTCTATGCTTTAGGTACCAGATGCACACCCTCCACAACTGTTCCAACCCAAAATGTCTGCAGACCTTGCCAAGTGTCCCCAGGGGGCAAAACTGTGACCAATAGAGAACCACTGGCTTAAAAGGCAAAGAAAGGGACCAGGGACAGACGTGCAGTGACGTAGTCATCATCTCCTAATGATGGTCCTTTAGTCAGTTAGGATTTTTGTTTTGCTTTTAGTACTTTGTGTTACAGATAAAACTGCAACAAACAAACCAGTACTTTCTTTGCATATTTGGGCTAGTATATCTGTGTGGTACATTTCTATAAGGGAAAGTACTGGGTTGTAGGATGTGTGTGTTTAGGTTTGCAGTGTTGCCAAAATGACACCTAAAGAGATTAAGCAAATAACACTACATTTACTATTTTATTAAAGATATTCTTTTTTGAAGTGCCTTGACATTTAAGCTTAAATAAGGTCTATGAAAGTATAGGTTTATATGCTAATATATATTTTCTAGTATACATTAAAACAAATGCATTAGATATGAAGATAAAAAATCCTTCACACACCACCCCAAATCATCTTTTATATCAAGTATGGGGAAATCTTCATTGCCAAGATTGGATAACTGACTGGAGAATTGACACTGATCTGTAGTCAGCACTATTTGGATTCTCAGATTATTCAAGCCACTGATTTTGTTCAAGTCCTACTTCTCCATTCACAAGAGTGCTGTGAGGGATTCGGTCACATCTTTGTTAAAACCAAAGCACTTCAAAGCACTGAGAGCTTGCGTTTATCTAGATAAGTCTTCTAGAATATGAAAGTGGTTGCAGTTGTGTAGGAATTTCTTCAGTTAGTCACCCAAGCAAGAGACATTGGTAACTGTCTAATCTCCCTCGTGAGAAGAGCCCAAGCACTAAGGAGGAGTATTTTCTGAGCGTCCGGGCGGCTGTGTAAAAATAAAAAGCAATGGGTGTATTATATTTTTTTTTGACAACAAGAACTTGTGGAAAAGGATGAGGGCCAACAGAACAACATGGCATGCCAATTTTCAATAACCCTCATTCAGCATTTTGCTGTTAATCATCTGCTAGGCTCACAGAGTCACAGTTGCCTGCTCTTTGGCACGGTCATCCCTGAATTAAGCAGAGGTCATTCTTGCAGGTCCATTGTTAGGTCTTGGCGTTCTCAGCATCATCAGTTACTCTTGCAGGAATGGAGCGGTCAGGGCTGAGATCCATCCCTGCCACTGCGGCAGTGTGGGAACCCAGAAGGCTGAGCTGCAGGGGAATGAGGTTCAGATTGGCAGGCGAACTTGGCATCTGTGATGGGTACAGCCAGGAGTCTGTGTGGAAAGGCACAAGCCCAGTGGAGAATCTAATGTGCAGTCTTCAGTAGGGGAGCCGGCAGGTGGGGGACTCGGGAGTAGAGAGTGTCTGGTATTCCTTGTCAAGAAGATTTTAAGGAAGCTGGGTAGCTCTTGGGGTAGTGGGAGCCTGACAAGATTGGGTCAGGACCAGGCCCTAGGAGTCAAGTGTGGTGCTTGCATTTCACAGAACAGGAAGTCAGAGCAGAGAACAGACGGCAAGAATTAGAAACTGGGGAACAAGCACAATGTATACATGTATCAAAGCATCACAGAATTTTCTGCATCAATTAATGAACAGACAACCACATCAGGGTTAACCTAACCGATAATACAAGTTATTGCCAAGCCTGATCCAGTGTTCAGACCACTACCTCCCTCACAGGTTAACATTGGCCCAGGTGGGACTCCAGGGCCCCATTTCAGAGCAGGAACTGAATCTCGATCTGTTTGATAAAACAACTCATGTTTTCCTCACCGCACCCCTCATGCTGCTTCTTCATGAAAAAAGACACACACAGGGCCGGCGCCGCGGCTCACTAGGCTAATCCTCCGCCTAGCGGCGCCGGCACACCGGGTTCTAGTCCCGGTCGGGGCGCCGGATTCTGTCCCGGTTGCCCCTCTTCCAGGCCAGCCCTCTGCTGTGGCCAGGGAGTGCAGTGGAGGATGGCCCAGGTGCTTGGGCCCTGCACCCCATGGGAGACCAGGAAAAGCACCTGGCTCCTGGCTCCTGCCATCGGATCAGCGCGGTGCGCCGGCCGCAGCGCGCCGGCCGCGGCGGCCATTGGAGGGTGAACCAACGGCAAAAGGAAGACCTTTCTCTCTGTCTCTCTCTCTCACTGTCCACTCTGCCTGTCAAAAAAAAAAAAAAAAAAAAAAAAAAAAAAAAAAAAAAAGACACACACAGGGGACGTGACCAACCTGTTCACGAGGCCATAGGCTCCTTGAAGGAAGGAACTGCCTGAGTTCCTAGGGGCACCTGGCACGTGCTCAAGGATTATCGTTGAATATGTAACGAAAGCAAAGACCAAGGAGCAGGTGGAGACCCAGTCTCTGTGAAGTGAGTTTCTCACAGCGCTCCAGGGAGCTCGCCCTGCCCAAGATAGTCTATACTGTTTACTGTTTTAGTCCACAATAGCCAAGAAAACCGCTGTTTTAAAAATAGTGATTTTCCTGATGTTGTTCATACTGGAAATGAGGATAGATATTCTGTGAATGTGGCCACTGATCATTGTTATTTTTCTTGGTCATGTTGGAGGGTACTTCAAAACATTTGTGTAAAAATAGAATTAAAAGATAAGATCCTTTTGGTGCAAAAGTATTTGAAATCCATGTATAGGTTTTTTACCACATCATTTTCCATGCATTTTTTTAAAAAAAGATTTGCTTATTTATTTATTTATTTGAAAGGCAGAGTGACAGAGAGGAAGAGACAGAGAAAGAGAGATTTTCTATCTGCTGGTTCACTTTCCAAAAGGCTGCAAAGGACGGGCCTGGGCCAGGCTGAAGCCAGGAGCCAGGAACTCCATCCTGGTATCCCACATGGGTGGCAGGGACCCAAACACTTGGGACATCCTTTGCTGCCTTCCCAGGCACATCAGCGGGGAGCTGGATCAAAGTGGAGCAGCTGGGACTCAAACTGACACTCTGATATGGGATGCCAGCATTGCGAGTGACAGCTTAACCCATTTGGCACACACCAGCCCTTTCCATGAACTTTTTGAAGTCTCTTTGTGTTGTATCGACCCCTGCTTAGTACCTTGTGTTAGCACGTGTGGATCAGGCAGCAGGGACACATCTTTATGAGGAGGAAGATACAGCCTGGGACCCCCGAGGCAGAGGTAGAAACTGACGGCTGCTAGCAGCGGGGGCCTAACACAGACCTTTGTTTATTCTTGATACTGTGGTTGTTACACTTTCCCCAAGTTAGCTGTCAGATGTCCAGACGTGTCTTCATCACATTGCTGAGGGTCGTGCACATTCTCACCATTGCTGCATAAGCTGACTCCAATATTGTTGGCTCACTTAAAAATTCCGATTGTGTCTTCTCTCTTGAGAAATTGAAGGCTCCACCAACACTGAGTCTGTTTCTCAGCTGTGACCGCGAAGCGTGGAAGTGTGTCACTGGGTTTGAACCATTGTTCCTCTAAATGCAGAAAGCAAGCTATGTTACCGCATCTGCTTCACCCACTGACATCACCTGCCTGGCAAGCATCAGCCTTTGAGACCAAGACCCCTCCTGTGCTGCAGTTCACTGAGTCCTTACTATGTGCAAAGCACTGAAGGCACCCATTCTCATACATTCTCTCTCAGCCTCACACAACCCTGTGAGTCGCTATCTCCCTTTAATAGGTGTAGAAACTAAAGTCACAGAAGCAAAGTAACTTGTCCATGATTCTGAAGCTTCTAGGTCATGACACAGGGATTCAAATCTAGAATTTAAGCCTTGAAGTTGGGGCTGGCACTGTGGTGTAGCAGGTAAAGCCGCACCCTGCATTGCCGGCATCCCATGTGAGCACCAGTTCAAGTCCCAGCTGCTCTTCTTAGGATCCAGCTCTCTGCTAATGTACCTGGGAAAGTAGTGGAGGATGGTCCCAAGTCCTTGGGCTCTGCACCCACATGGGAGACCCAGAAGAAGCTCCTGGCTCCTGGCTTTGGATCGGCCCAGCAGCCGTTGTGGTCAACTAGGGAGTGAATCAGTGAATGGAAGACCTCTCTCTCTGCCTCTACCTCTCTGTAACTCTGCCTCCCAAACAAATAAATACATCTTAAAAAATACATTGATTCTTAGAAAAACAAACAAATAAATAAAACCCCTGAACTCAAAGCCTAGGCCCAAAGCTGGGTCTCATATTATTATAACCTCATATTATGCTGCTTCTCCAAGCACTAAGTTACAACAAAGGACTTATTGCCAAACACAGTGTTTCTTCCCATACACAGGCCATGTGGGACTGACTTCCAGGAAGTGGGGCTGAGCACCACGCAGGCCCGGGAGTGCTGCCCTGCCCTTGCCCTGGCCCGTGATGGACACCCAATTCCCTGCCAGTGTCAGCCAGAGCTGGGCTTTGTTGGCTCTGGGAGCCCAGCTGTTGTAGGGAGGGAGTACAGGTGGATCTGGGGTCACCGTGACTCTCATAGATCACCGATCCTGGCCGTGTGTGTGTGTGTGTGTGTGTGTGTGTGTTGGGGGGGGGCTGCTCTAGCTCTACACACGGGGCAGCTCCTATAAAGGGCTGGAGCTCTGGCCTCACAGCCGTCAGACCATTGAGATGGGGAGGCTGTTGCTGTGGCTTGGTGAGTGTGGCAGGTCCTGGCAGTGTCACTTACTCCAGGAAATAGCAGGCTTCTTGATTAGTTTTCTAGTGCCTAAGAGAGCTGCCTGGGACTCAGGGCCTAGGTTATGTAACAATGGACGGACACAGTGAAGGGTCAGAGGGACCCAGGGGGGAATGCTCAGACCAGTGGTTCCTCAGCCATCTCCTTAGACATTTTTATGCTTGTGTTTTACTTTGGACCAATCAGAATCTCTGGAGTGGAGGGGAATCCAGGATGTCGATACTGTTACATTTGTGCCAGGGTGAAGAATCACAGCCTAAAGTTTTTGCTGGCCCTGTGCAAAGCATGTGATAAAGATGGTGTCCACTTGAGAGGAAAGGGACTTAGGTAGATGTAGCGGCACTTGCTTACTTTAGAGGAGAGGGAACGAGTTGTGTCTCCATCTGTGTTTTGCAGCTGGAGGGGGTGCCCAGCTGGTGGGTGCACTTGCTCGCTGGAGGCTGTGCTGGGCTGTGTGATAAATCCCTGTGTGACCCTCCCCTTTGTTTTCTGCAGGGCTGGTTCTTGTGCTGGATTGCCACGATGGTAAGGAATTGTGTTCTGCCCTCTAGGGCCAGGAAGCTGCCCTGACTTGAGACGTCCTCTGCACTAAGCATCCCCTTCAGCCCCACCCTCCCCTGGCTCTGTTGTCGGGGGTTATTGATCCACTGCAGTTCAGTGGAGGATTTTGGTCACCGGCTGTGGCACTCAGTCTGTGCCAGAATCCAGACTTGCACATCTATTCTGACCAGGATTTAACAGGCATTCTTTCTCCACCCCGGGACCTTAGCCGTAGGGGAAGGACAGGAACTTGGCGTAGCTTCGCAGGATGTATGTGGGGAGGGAGCAGAGGATGCTGCAGTGGCCTGACCTCCTGGACTGCATTCCCACTGCTCTCTGCAAGCTGGGCCCTGTCCCTCTTGGTCTCTGCCAATTCCTATATGCTCTCCCTCACCAGGCGCTGCCTACAAGCTGGTGTGTTATTTCACCAACTGGGCACATAGTCGACCGGGCCCCGCCGCCATCCTGCCCCACGACCTGGACCCGTTTCTCTGCACACACCTGATATTCGCGTTTGCCTCAATGAACGACAATGAGATCGTTGCTAAGGATGTCCAAGATGAGCGAATTTTCTACCCAGAGTTCAACAAACTCAAAGAGAGGTGTGTTTGTATTAGCCCTGGGGGTCAGATTCTCAGATTTTGCAGAGACAAGAGGAGCATTAAACCCGCTTCCCAGCTACCCTTTGACTTCCCTGATTCTTCCAGTACTACCTCCTCTCAGGAGCACTCCCACCTTCAGAACTAGCCAGTGACAAACACCTTGAGCTCTTTCTCACCTCCTTGCCTTTGGCTGGCTGTTGCCTCTCTCTCCCTTCTCTGCCTCCCCCTAGCGGTGAGCTCCTCCAGGAGCACAGCAGTGTCTCCTGCGTCTGCACACCCAGTGCCCAGGTCAGTGGCTGGCGTGGAGCTGGTGCTCAGAAAGTGCGTGCTGAAGCGCTCCCCTCCCCAGCGCTCCTGGGTTCTTCCCCCTGCAAGGAAAGTCTCGCCAGGGCATTAATGGCTATCAGCGGACAGGGCGCTGAAGGTTGAGCTGGTGTGTGCTGTTCACCGACGTCTCTCAAGCACCCAAAGCAGTCACATGGTCATTGCTCCATAGACAGTTGTTGAAATGGAGGAATGTTTTGGGTAGCTCGTTTCTCCTGGAAGCATCCTGAGGGTGTGGGGGATTTGGTGGGCTGCCGACAGCCCGAGAGCTGCTGGGCTGTGATGACTCAGGGGTGGTTGTTATACTCCCCTTTCCTGGGCTCTCCTCTCTCCTTCACGGCACCTCCTTTCTCCTCTGCTTCCCCTGCCTCCCATCCCCCCATTTCCCACTGTTCCCCCAGTGAGTGAAGCAATAGACTGAGGACCCAGCTCACAACCCTCTCTCCCGCACCCTAGGAACAGGGAGCTGAAAACACTGCTGTCCATTGGAGGGTGGAACTTCGGCACAACCAGGTGAGACTACATCACCACCTTCTCTCGGGAGGGTGGCGCTCGTGGGCTAGAAGTGAGGACAGACTGGAGAGAAGAAGCTGGCATGGCCCTGCAGCTGGCAAAGTTGGTGCAGACACAGCCCCAACTCCTGACCTGGGTTCAAGGGACCCCAGGGTCTCTTGCATGGGGAGTCGGGGAGTCAGGAGTTCCTACAAGTATGAGAAGGCAGGTGGGAGGGGACGAGAGACAAAACGAGGTGGAGGTTTGTCTCCAAAGGCCTTGTTCAGAACAGGAAGAATAAACCCCAAATCTCACAGGGCCTGGGTTTCTTTGTTGCATAAACAGAGCCAGTGACATCAACCTCAGCAGTGTGTTAGAGGGAAGGAAGTGACACACGAATGCTTGGCGTGGTGCATGGGCCTGGTGGCCGCTCTGGTTAGCACCTCACCCTCCACAGGGCAGTGTGGGGATGACGAGGTCCTGCCTGTGCTCTGAGGAAGCATCCCCTGTCTCACGGCGGAGGCCTCCTTGCACAAGAGGGGGAGCTGGTGGCCGCAGTGAGGGAGGATGCGCCTTCCACGGGGCCCCCGGGTGCGATGGAGGAAGGACTGGTGTGTGAGCCGACAACTGGCTGTGCCCAGCACCGGGCAGCTCCTCTCCCACTTCAGGCACAAGCTCGGCCCTCGCATACATTATGTCCTCACTGCTCAGGAGAAGCTTACACCGTGGCTGTGTGTGTTCCAAGAGAAAGCAAGAGTCGTGGGGGTTGTGGAACTTGCCAGATTGCTCCCATGGGCCCCTCAGAGAGCGTCCAACTGGGAGAGGGAAAACAAGACAATGGAACCCAGGCCCATCTGCCTCTGAGTCTGCTCATTTTCTGCACTCACAGAGCTAGCCTAGAATCACTTAAAGTTAGGCTCTTATAAGTTGGAATTTTTCCAGAAATTTCTGTTCACTACGGAACAGAAAACAAAATGAAATAGAAAAAAAAAAAAAAAAAGGAAGAAGAAGAAGAAAAGAAAAAAAGAAAGCAAATGGAGAGGAAAACCAAAGGATGGGTGCCCCTTCACAGAGCACTGGCCTCTGCCAGGTTAGGCAGCTCAGACTCATAAATGGGCTCGTGGATCTTTCCAGAAGTGCTGGGTCAGTCCCCTCCCCTGATCCAGTTAGCGATGGCACAGGTATGGGGTTGGGTACCTGGTGGTGAGCAGACGGCAATGCCTTGCCAGTGGATGTGCTGTGTTTTGGCAGCAGAGCTGGGTGCAGCCAGTGCCACCACTGCGGGCTGTGCACTTTTTGCGTCTGCAGCTTCCCTCCCCATCCTCCCTGCTGCTCCTGGGTGCTCAGTCCTGGTGCTGGAAGCGGCGTGTCAGAGGCAGGGAAGCCAGAGCTCAGCCCTCCCTCCCTCCAGCGCTGTGGGCTGTGCAGGCCACTGGGCACCCGGCTTGCGAGGGTCCCGGGCTGTGGCTTGGCAGACAGCCCTCCCTGCCTCACCCCTGTTCTCTCTGCAGGTTCACCGCCATGCTGTCTTCATTCGCCAGCCGTGAAAAATTTATCAACTCAGTTATATCCCTGCTAAGGACACACAACTTTGACGGTCTCGACCTGTTCTTCTTGTACCCTGGGCTCAGAGGCAGCCCTGCCCATGACCGGTGGACTTTTCTCTTCTTAGTTGAAGTAAGGCCAGGCTGGGAAGCTCCGGAATGCAGAAATGGTTCTACTTTGTGTGGTATCTGGGCTCATGGCAGGGGAGGAGCACAAGGCAGGGGCAGGGGCAGGAGCGAGGCAAGACAGTGTTCTTTTGCTGCCGCCACCTACAGGCGTTGGGCAGAACTGTTGCTGACAGGTGCCCCATGGGTGATCCAGTCCCCGAGCCAGAGAGGGGCCTTGTCTATGCAGCCCCTTGGACTCTCTCGGGCAGCGTCCGCCTGAGCTCTGTGCTCCTGGGCCTGCCTGCACCCTTCTGTGAAGTCACCTTGGTAGACTGTGCCTGTCTTTCTCACGAGCCCGTGGGTGGGCGGGGACAGTGCCTAACTCCCCTTTGGGTCCCCAGAGCCTGGCTCGTGGGCTCAGGGAGCGTTTTCTGCCTGACGCTTGCTTTCCCGACTCTGTCCTGCCTGGGTCCACGCGCCTGACTCTTTCTCCCTAGGAGCTCCTGTTTGCCTTCCAAAGGGAGGCGCTACTCATCAAGCGCCCCCGGCTGCTGCTCTCCGCTGCTGTTTCTGGGGTCCCACACATCATCCAAACATCTTATGACGTGCGCCTTCTAGGAAAGTGAGTGCCTTGGTGGGGTGGGCCACTGCGGGGCGGAGGAGGGCTTTGAGCTCAGAACTCCGGAGCTGTCCAGCCTCTGCCTCTGACTTCACCGTGTGCCCGCCCTGCTGTCAGTGCAAGTTGGAGTGGGCTGAGGGGCACAGGCAGGCAGGAGAATTCGCTCCAGCATGCCCCAATGCTTTCTGTAGAGGATCAGCGGGAGGTGATGAAGAACCAGCTCTCCGCCTTATCATGGGCGGGGTTTTCTTGCAGAAAATCCCATGGACTTGGCCTCTTCCTGCCCAGAGTCCAGCTCTAAGTATACACTATGCAGTGATGCTGGCATGGAGGGACAGAGGAGTGACCAGCACTGCTACAAAAATAGAAGTAGATCGTCCAGGCACACCCAGTTCTCAGAGCAGGTCTCCACACCAAAGTTACAAGGCTTGCACGCACATCTTCTGGACACGCTGTCTCTGGGCTAATTTCCTCGAGTCTCAGAAAGCAAGGACTTGCAGATAAAGCAAGTGGGGCAGATGCAGACCAAAGGCGGGGATGGGAGGTGAGCCTATGAGTGATGGCGGTAGGAAGGGCGGCTCCAACGTGGGAGCGAAGGTGAGCACACAGTTTGTTAGTGTTGACCTCGTGGCCAGGCAGGATTTGGAGTCCTACAGCTTGGTGACTTTGGGCAAACAGACTATCCCAAGTTTGAACTTGGTGTACTTAGGCCGTTGGCCAGATTGAAATTAGATTAGATCAGTGTGCACCCTTACATCTTTGGCCTGGTGCGTGTTTCGCTAGACCTGATGGTCCCGAGAGCTTTCAGGAGGAGGTGGCTTTCTGCGGCTCCTGGAGTGGTGAGGCACATTCCTTTGCTGCTCTGGAGTAGCACCGCCTTCTCTCGGGCGTCCATGCAGACCTCCGTGAGCGGTATCAGGCCCTAGTGTGCTTCCTGCCCACCTCTGCCCACCTTCAGGATACTCCCAGAATGCCTAGACCCTGATGCATAGCTGTCCCCAGCCAGCAGTTTGTGCCGGTGGCTGCATCTCAGAGGGTGGCACAGCTTGGGTGGGCTCCACAGGCAGACAGAGCAGGGCTGCTCTGGCATCCCACATACAGCTGTTTGGCTCATCTGACATGAGGATCGGGCCTGCCTGACTGAGATCCTCCTCTTTCTGCCCTTCACAGACTCCTGGATTTCATTAATGTCTTGTCTTATGACTTGCATGGAAGCTGGGAAAAGTTCACAGGGCACAACAGTCCCCTGTTCTCTCTGCCCGAAGACCCCAAATCCTCGGTAAGATAGGTCCCAGGTGGCCCAGAATGTGCCCCTGAGCCCAGGCCGTGGGCTCAGAGTAACAAAGATGGGTCTGCGTTCCTTCTACCTGCAGGCATATGCCATGAATTACTGGCGAAAGCTTGGGGCACCCTCAGAGAAACTCATCATGGGGTTCCCCACCTATGGACGCACCTTTCACCTCCTCAAAGCCACTAACCATGGGCTGCAGGCCCAAGCGATCGGACCAGCATCTCCAGGGAAGTACACCAAGCAAGCTGGCTTCCTGGCTTATTATGAGGTGATGGGAGTAGGAACCTCTGTCTGGCAGTTAGGGCTCCCCTGCCCCAGCTGGGGCAAGGACAAGGGCAAGGGGCAGTGGCAAGAGGGAAGGCAAAGAGGAGTCTGTTGGGGCAAGGGAAATCTGCCATGTGCAAGGTTGTCCTTTTCTCTGGGGGAAGTTATCTGAGTCCTTGGTTAGGGACAAGGAGTTCAGAGGAGTCTGGAAGGGAACAGAAATTTCACCCCTCAAAACGATCTTAAATGTTGGGTGGGTAAATCCTGACTTCTAAGTAAAATTTATTCATATTAAGTATATATATATATATATATATATATATATATGATCTGATTTCAAACATGAAGAAGTCATGTCCTCCTCACCTCACTTCCATCACTAACAACTCATGGCCAATCTTGTTTCACCTCTGCTCTCTGACTTCCTCCTTCCCCACTGCTGGGTTCTGTTGAAGCAATCCCACGACCTCCCATAGCAGAGGTCCTTGCTCTCTTCTCCCCCAGCTGCACTCCTTCATCCCCGTCTTTAGGCTTGCCATGGCGGGAGTGGAGGGAACAGACGTGTACCCAAGGCAATGTAAGACATCAACGAGGTCAGTAAGAGGCACACGAGCACGTGGCTGCAGGGACTTGGGAGCCTCAGGGAGCAGGTGGATTCTGAGCGGCATTGGAAGCATGGGAGAATTCTGAGCAGGGGTGACAAGCTGAGAAGGATCGCCCAGGTAGAGGACAGCAGGTACAAAGGCACCAGGGACGTAGGGAGAACCAGGCAGAAGGCTACACCTTGGACGGTGCTGTAGATGCCAAAGATCTCTCCAGTCTCTGGCTGGCTGGCTGGCCGCAGGTATTTCCCTTCTAGTCCAATGAAATGTATGAGTGATGGCATAGTTGGAGTAATGTTTTTGAAGGATATTTCAGATCAAAGAGACTTTGGCAGACAGAACCTTTCCAGCACCCAAAGAAAAAGGCAAGCACTTAGACGTTCACACAGCACAACGTGAGCACCTCTGCTTCTTTGCGCCATCGTTCCTAGCACAGAGCCGGCACCCAGTAGACACTGAAATGCTCGGCAGGTTGTGACAACCTACTTTCCGCTGCCTTTAGGAACTTTGAAAGTGCTAGAAGTTCAAGGGCTAGCTTGATAACTAGCTCCCTCGATGGGGTCTAATGAAAGAGGAGAGACGTGGTTATAAAAACACCTTGAAAGGATCTAGGTTTGGTCATCAGATGTGGTGCTCGTACTACTTTGGTGCTGGCGTTACTTACCAAAGCCTGTCGTGGTGTCTTCAGGAGGGCATCCAGTCCTTGGTTCTGTCTCTCTCTCTCTCATTTTTTTTTTTTTTTTTGCCATGGACAGTAGAGGGAGGGACTGGTGTCAGCAGGAATTTGCTCAGAATTGAGAGGAGGGCCTCTGGGATGCCTTCCCATTCTCTCTTTGATCTTCCTTTGTCTTCTTCCTGTATTCGCTCTCCTGGGGCAATGTTAAACAGTTTGCTGGTGCTTTTCCCCATGGGGCTCACACGCTGCTCCTCCTGGCAGGTCTGCTCCTTCGTGCGGAAGGCGAAGAGGCACTGGATTGATTACCAGTACGTGCCCTATGCTTACAAGGGGAAGGAGTGGGTCGGCTATGACGACGCCATCAGCTTCAGTTACAAGGTGAGGCTGGTTCCCTTGCTCCAGCAGATCATTTCCCACTGGCTTCCATGGGCCCTGGTCCACTGTGTGTGTGTATGTGTGTGTGTGTGCGCGCACATGCATGGTATGGACTGGGTGAAGGTGAAAAGGTGGCGATGACTGGATCTGGGGAGTTTCAGGGAAACTTAAGTTTTAGCGTGCAGACCCTTCTTGTCCAACCATCTTATTTTCAAAAGAAGGAATCTTGATTCTGAGGGAATAAATATTTCAGTTCACACAGCTTTTGGGAGGGCACTGTCTTTTTTTTTCCCTTTGGACAAGATGATGCCATGGCAGGTAAATACCTACACAAGGTAGATGATACTAAGAATGGCATGAATATGACTGACAGGGGGCTGGGTGGGGGAGCCAGGGGAGGCCCCCTGAGGGAGGGGGTAGGAGTAGGTGTCGCAAGGAGAGCTCGGAGGGGCAGAAAGCTTGTCGCAGGTTCAAAGAAGAACTTGGGTGCAACAGAGGTTCTTTATGGAAGGACCTGGAGGCTGGTGAAAGAATTAAGTCTTCATGTTGTGGGAAAAATCAGGTTCCCGAGCAGGTGCGTGACCTGCAAGTTTGAGAGCTGCAGAACCTGACTGTGACCATGACCACCCACTCTGGTGTTTCATATACACTTGAGTATGAAAGGGTTGTTATACAACGTGAATTAAAACAGAAACATAGAGGTTCCTGAACCTGCCCCTGCTTTCGAATCACCCGAGAGACTTGATGTGTGTAGAAATTCCTGATTCTGCCTCTCAACATTCAGTAGGTCTTAGAAAAAAACATGGAAACTGTGTTAGTGTGTCTCCATGGGTAATCGGGTTGGTGTTTGGGAAGCTCTGAGAGAATGAGAGTCCGGGTCAGAGTGTGTAGGAGAGGCAGTTTATGGGTGAGAAGTTTCAAGATGTGGCTACTGCCTAGGTACTGGATCTTGCAAGCGGAAGTCACAGCACTGTTCTGCGAAGGCGTTTCAGAAGGTTCATGGAAACATGGAAGTAGCAGATAAGGTTAGATGCCAACGTTGTGGCACAGTGAGTTGAGCTGTCACCTGTGACATTGCATCCCATACTGGAGCACTGGCTCTGGTCCAGGCCACTCTGCTTCTGATGCAGCTCCCTGCTAATGCATCTGGGAAGGCAGCAGATGATGGCAGAAGATGGCCAACTACTGGGCCTCTGCCGCCCATGTAGGAGACCTGGATGGAGCTCCAGGCTCCTGGCTTCACCCTGGCCCAGGCCCAGCCATTGCAGCCCTTAGGGGAGCGAACCAATAGAGGGAAGATTCATTCTCTCGTTCTCCCCTCCCTTCAGATAATAAATAGTTTTTTTTTTTTTTTTAAATGATAGGCTTATTTAGTAAAAAATTGAAATCCATGCTTAGAAGATTTTTCAAAAAGCTCATGGAGAGTGTGCATTTGAAAGGATGCATGTTATGCATGGATCTCAAAATGTCTTTTTTTTTTTAAGATTTATTTATTTATTGGAATGGCAGAGTTACAGAGAGGCAGAGGCAGAGAGAGAAAGAGAGGTCTTCCATCTGCTAGATGGTTCAACAGTTGGAGCTGCGCCAATCTGAAGCAGGAGCCAGGAGCTTCTTCTGGGTTTCCCACTATGGGAGTGCAGGGACCCGAGGACTTGGGCCATCCTCTACTGCTTTCCCAGGCCATAGCAGGGAGCTGGATTGGAAGTGGAGCAGTTGGGACTCAAACTGTTGCCCACATGGGATGCCGGCACTGCAGGCGGTGGCTTTGCGTGCTATGCCACAGTGCTGGCCCCAGCAGGTGGTTTTTCTGTGGGCACAATGTGGTGGAGGAAGGCAAGAAAGACTCTTGGAGATGCCCCGGCAGATCTCCCCTGTTGGGGCAGGCGTGGCTTCCAGCCTCACCGCCTCACTCCGTGACATGGGAATGGAGGGCAGGAAAGAGCAAGGACTCAGTGGAATTACCCAGCTGGATAGGATTAAACATCTGACCCACAGGACATCAGAGAGGGCATCGACTCCACGTGTGGGAGGAAGGCCCCAGGACCAGCACGTGGGGGTGGGCTTGCTTTAAAGGGGCGTGACTGTGCCTTGCAGAACTAGAGAGGGGTAGGAGCCCAGCTTGGGGTGAGGCGTTAATGGTATTTGATCAGACTATTAGAGCTAAAAGAGAGCCTGGAGATCATGGTTGGGAGATAATTATTCCAGGATTTCTTGGTGCTGCTGTATAGTCTGGGTATTCTGAGCAAAGGAAGCTGTCGCACTATGCTAAAAATAGAGCCCTGCCAGTCCCCCTTCCCCAGAAACCACTGCTGGCACTGGATGATGGCAAAGGTCCGCTTCCTAGTGAGGACTTGTTTACATTGCACAGTGAAGCTCACTTGCTCTGGAGGGGAGCAGGGCCAGACGTGCCACCATCCCATAAAAGCTCCAATCTGATCACATTGGGGTTTCTCTGTGGTGCACACCCGGCTGCACGCGCCGGGGAACTTTAAGCCTCCAGCACATGGCTCTTTGAGTAACTGGAGGCGCGAACCAACTCAAGGTGCTATTCTGGCAGCTGTCTTCTTCTGTGGCTGCCAACAGTCTCTGATCAAGAGGTACAGAGTATGCGTGTGCATGTGTGTGTGTGTGTGTGTGTGTGTGTGCGTATGAAACTGGTAGGCTAACTTGTTAGCTTGTAAATAGAGTAAACTTTTAGAGCCTTCACAGCTCCAGACTTCACAATGCTGGGATTCCTCCTTCCATTTATTTTACATTTGGGGGAAGTAAAACCCAGAAAGGAGCACAATGACCAACTCACACAGCTGTTTGGATGTGAGGGGATCTCCTTTGCTCTATACCGTGACGTCATTGGCAGGCTAAGCGTAGGCCCTGGGCTTGAGTTAATGCACCCTGCCATTTAGGGCTGAGGCTTTAAAAACCACAGACATAAGCCTTTGTATTTTCTCATATGTGAAAAGACTATGATCCTCTCTGTACTTTATAGCACTAGTGTGAGATAAAGAAGTGATTTTTAAACAAAACAGCAGCATCTGTAATTTAGTATGATCATGGGGACCCAGAAGGATAGTAACTAACTTTCATTGAGCTTCAACTTGTGCGACGTGTTGACCCAAATGCTTTATATGAGGGGCTCTTTAAGAGACGTTCTGCAGCATTCCTACTTAACATCAAACACAAGACTGACCATTTTAACTGCTTCCGATCCCACAATTCGGTAGCATGCAGTGCATTTACATAGCTGTGTAACTATCACCATCAACTGTCTGCAGAACTTTTCATCTTTCCTGGTCAAAAATCTGTACAGCCCATCCCCCCTGCCCCGGGGGCTGGAATCACCATTCCGCTTTTCCTATCTATGAATGGACTGCTATAGATACCTCACGTCAATGGGCTTATGCAGGACTTATCATTTCCTTTCGCATAATGTCTTTGAGTTTCATCCATGTTGCCGTCTGTGTATCTAGGAATTCTTTGGATTCTAAAAATGCTGCAAATATTATTATTCCTTTTTTTTTTTTTTAACAAATAAGGCAACTAAGCCACACTAAGGATTATGTGATTTTTCAAGACCTCTTGTGGCTATTAAGCACCCCACTGCATTGCCTCCTGAAAGGGCTCTCTTCGGATTTTTGCCATTGTATGTGGCATGGAGAGTGGCCAGCAGTTAACTGACTACTGTTTTTACAGGCAATGTTTGTCAAGAGAGAGCACTTCGGGGGGGCTATGGTGTGGACACTGGACATGGATGACGTCAGGGGCACTTTCTGTGGCAATGGCCCTTTCCCCCTTGTCTACACATTGAATGACCTTCTGGTGCAGGACGGTGAGTAGCTTTGCCCTGCACCCTGGGTTGGGTGTCGCATGACCGGGCACTGGTGGGCCCCTTCTCCCAGGTCTAAATGCTTTGGTGCAGCAACAGTACATGGAAGGAAGAGACGTCGTGATGTCCGGCTAGTACGTACTCTGATCTTGGTTGGGACAGTTGGCCTTTCTGACCGCCTTCTTTGAGCTTCCCTTGCCCTACCTGTAAAATGGGAATAATCCTTACACTGGACATTATTTTAAGGACTAAATAAGATATAGAATGAAAATTGTACTGGCTCAGCTGGCACTCAGTATAGGTAATAGTTTCCATGTTTCTCCTGCCTTCACGGCAAGAACTGAGAAGGGAATTGGGTTCCTTTTGATGTCTCTTTCTGAGAGCAGAGGCTGCCCTGGCTGGTAGGAGCTGAAACAGCCTCAAAAGAGAGAGTGTAGCCCTGGTTCTGTAGACAGCTGCAGCTTAGTCAGGGCGCGGCTATGGGTGACTTCCGCCTGATTGTTTAGAACGTGTCACGTAGGCCCTCCTTGCTCTCAGCTTTGTCCCCGGTGCCTCTTGTGATATGGAACACAGGAGGCTTCTCCCTAGGGATTCAGTAAGTAAGGCGTTAGGCCTAGGGAGAAAGGTCTTGCCAATGGGATAGACAGAGAGGTCAAAGTGAAGACTTAAGCATAAAGAATGGGTAGGTTCCTGCTTGGGGTCATTCACTGGAAATGGAGCAAATTCACTGATAGGCTGGGGCCATGTCAACATGCTGGGGTGGCGGAGCGTGGCTTTCATGCGTTGGGGTTTCATCTCTAGCCTCTAGTGGGTACATTCTGAGATCCTCCAAGTCTAGATTTTTGGAGTAGATTGGAACCTGGGGTGGCTCTAGTACCAGAAATTAATCGGATAGAAAGGAAGAGGTAGGAATCTCATCCTTTCCTAATGATTTTTCTCCAGAGTCCACCCCGACACCTTTGCCACAATTCTGGTTCTCCTCTGCTGTGAATTTTTCAAGAACTCACCTGGCCGTGACGGAGCCGCTGACCACTGATATTAAGATTTTGCCCCCAGGGGGCGAGGCTATGGCCACTGAGAGCAGTGGGATGTCTGAAGCACCCAGAGGTGCAGCTGTGTCCCTCGGCAAGCACACTGTGGCTCCGGGAGAGAAGACTGAGCCCCCTGGGGTGAAGCCCATGACCCCTGGCAAGATGACGATGACCTCTGCTTGAGGTTGAGACCCTGCAGTGAAGACAGTGACTCCTGGAAGGAAGGCTGTGGCCCTTGAGAGACATCAGTGGCCCCTGGTGGGCAGGCTATGTCTCTGCAAGGGGACAATTCGACTTCCGAGGCAGTCACCGCCCCTAGGATAGGCAACATTAGCGTGCAGGTAGACGTTGGGAATGCGCTGCCGTCCTCTGTCCCTGTCGTCTGGGGCCCAGGTCTTGTTTCTGATAGCTACTTTATTCTCACTCAACTCAACGACACTTAGAAAAAAAAAACCCTGTCTCTCCAATAAAAGAAAACTCTGCGCTGGATCAGGGAGCCTACATCCAGCAGAAGCAGGGGCAAGCCCTTGTGTGTCGTCCTGAGTGATGTTACAGAAGCTGCCCGACCCCAGCCATCTGTGAGCTGTTCAGGGGAGAAGCCACGGAACATCAGTTGCTTTTCTGATGAATAAACTTAGAGACACAAGAATGTTCTCTGAGATTCTTTTCCAGAAATGAGCTGGGCAGCCCAGTTGTCAGCTTCTCCTTTTCGGGATCATTTCCCTCTGCTGCTATTTCTGCAAGGAGGGCGTGTGTGTCTGCTCCGCAGTGTGGACTCTGTGCTTCCTCCTCTGCCGAGAGCAAGCGCTCAGGTCACTGGCGGTCAGAGCAGTTCTCCGGAGCCCGCCAGGGCAGCTGGGAGAAGCGGCAGGGGGAAGCTGAGGCTTCCATCTGAATTCTCTGCCTGGTGAACTCCCAGTGGTTCCTGAAGCTCCCCTTCCCCCCTAATTATTCTCTCTACAAGAAGTGGTTGAGAAGGCAAATGATTTTCTAAATTAGTTTCTGTAGTGCCACCTACATGCTTGTCCCAGTGCTCCTCCAGTGCTCCCATTGCCACGCATCCCACAGTGCAGCCTACCCAGGAGCATTTTCTGGGTATGAGAGACCCTCCTAAATTACCGTAGATGTGGGACCGAGTCTAGCCCTCCACTTGCAGGAGCCAATGCCACACAGCATGGGAGTCTCACTTAAGCCCTTTATGAAGTATAGCGTCAAGTCTTTGAGCCAGGTGTCTCACATTGAAATGCTCATGGGACCAGGTGTCTATAGGACAGACTGGGGCCTTTGAAGGCGGGCAGCCACATGCTTGTGTTGCCACAGCAGCAGTAGCATGTCAGTTAGCTACTGTCGCGTAATGAACCAATCCTAACTCTCGTGGCTCAGAGAGCAGCCATATATTTAGCTCATAGTTCTAAAAAACGTTGACAATGTGGCCGGGGTTCAACTCAGTGATTCCAGTGTTTTGTGCTGGTCTTGGCTGGAGTGGCTCATGCATCTACAGTTAGTTAATTCACTGGACTGGGGCTGGCTGATTTTTTAACAGTGGCCCTGGCTAGGCTGACTGAAGCTCCTTCCTGTGAGATCTTTGATTTCTCAGCTGTGTAGCCAGGCCTGTTCACATGGTCACATTGTTACCAGGAAATGAGAGAAACCTTCAACAGACAATTCACTATTTAAAAGTTTATGTATTTGAGAGGAAGACACACACACACACATACACATCAGGTGTTGAACACAGGTACTCTAATATGGGATGAGGGCGTCTTAACTGCTAGGCTAGCTGTCTGCCCTGACAATGGATTTTTACAAATATTTTACTTATTTACTTGAGAGGCAGAATTGCAGACAGAGAGAGGAAGAGACAGAGAGAGGTCTTCCATCCGCTGGTTCACTCCCCAGCCGCAATGGCTGGAGCTAGACCGATCTGAAGGCAGGAGCCAGGAGCTTCTTCCAGGTCTCCCACACAGGTGCAGGGGTCCAAGGACTTGGGCCATCTTCTACTACTCTCCCAGGACATTAATAGAGAGCTGGATTGGAAGAGGGGTAGCCGGGATGTGAACCGGCACCCATATGGGATGCTGGCACTGCAGGTGGAGGCTTAGACTACTAGACCCCAGCACTGACCCCAACAATTGATTTTTTAAAAAGATTTATTTATTTGAAAGATGTAGTTACAGAGAGAGGTAGAGGCAGAGAGAGAGAGAGAGAGAGAGAGAGAGAGAGAGGTCTTCCATCCGCTGGTTCACCCCCCAGATGGCCACAACGACCGGAGCTGCCAGGAGCCAGGTGGCTCTTCCAGGTCTCCCACGTGGGTGCAGGGGCTCCAGGTCTTGGGCCATCTTCCACTGCTTTCCCAGGCCATAGCAGAGAGCTGGATCGGAAGTGGAGCAGCCAGGACTAGAACTGGTGCCCATATGCGATGCCGGCTCTTCAGGCCAGGGCATTAACCGGGGCCACAGCACTGGCCCCGACAATTGATTTTTAAGTCTATTGTCCCAGTGGCTAAAAAACAAGTCAAATGTGCAAGTTCAAAATTAGAGTGTTGTGCAATTATCCAGGTGGTTGCAAGGAGACACAAACCAATTGGAGTCCATTATTGCAATAATCTTAATAATCTTACTCTATAAGTTCAATGATCCAACATTTAACAGAATCTAAAAAGTGTGTGTGTGTGTGTGTGTGTGTGTACAGTGATAGAAAGCACAGTATCTGAGGGTCAGAGACAAGGCAGTCTATTAACAATAGTAAGAGCCAGAACAGTATCTTGTGCTAGTTACCCAAGCCACAATCCCACAGTGAGCTCCAGTAATCCAAACTGTGTCTACACATGCAGTGGGCACATTTCAAGAGAGAAACCCTGGGTTAGGAAAATGAGGCCTCATACAGGGCTGTTGGCTACCTGCCATTCTCTCCCTTCCCATGCTCAGAGGGGAGAGAGAGCGAGCGAGCTCTCTTTAGGTTTCCAGGCTATCTGCTGTTCAAGTATCCTTGAAAAGACAGTCCAAGGAGTACAGAAATGCCAGGCCCACAGAGATCACCCTGGGAGTGTTCTAGTAGTCATCCTACTGCCATCACTACCCATAGCTCAGCATCTCTGGTGTTGGAGCCCAGGTACTGGAGACTGCCTCAGCTTCCCCAGAAGTCCTGGTCTCCCCGTGCAGCCGTCACTCCTGAAGTTTCCTATGGGTACATCTGCTTGGAAGAACCTGGTCACATATGAAACCCTTATTCCAGGGAACACAGGGTTTGATGTTTAGCTGGCCAGTCTATGTTCAGGAAGACACACCAGAGGGGGTTCAAGGTATTGAATTAGCCAATGTCCATCACCTGTAAGGATCACTCTGTGGCTGCCCGAATTACAGCTTCACCCTTCTCATACTCGAGCATCCTAAGAACAATTGCAGCAAATGATCTCATCTAACACAGAATCAGCTCTCCCAGTGGAGATGTGGAGGTGGGGGGAGCAACCCAACAATGGCATATGGGCAGTAACAGACGAAAGGAACTGCATTACAGCATGAACATAAGCACATCGAAAGGGGTAGGGGAGAAAGGAATCGGCCTTGGAAAATAGGAATTTTTGACTTTATACTGAAAGGCTAAAGGAAAAAAGAACTACACCCTAATATTGTTCTCTCGTTAGCAAGTTTTTTGTTCACAGCTGTATACACGAGTGATGATACAATCGCTTGAACGTGCATTCCAGAAGGAAGCAGAGAAGTAAATGTGCTGTGAACTGGAGTCATGTTGGAACTGTAAGTTACAAAGAGGGAAAGTGGAAAAGCCAGAATGAGCCCCTGTGGCGTGAGAAGTGGTGGTATCAGCATGAAATCATGGCTTTACAAGCCAATACAGACACCTCGGTATAAAGCGAGCGTGTTTCCCAGCTTTGACTGCCCAGAGGGCTCTGGAGCAAGGCTCTCCCAGCAGCGATCCGTCTTTCCAGGGCTGAGATCTTGGCTTCTCAGTCCCTTTCTCCAGCAAAGGAACCGGTGGTCCTGGAAGGTGTGACTGATTGTTGGGTCGAGGCAGGGCACGTACAAGAAGAGACTGGGCCATCTCATGTTGCCACACAGTTAGGAAGGACTCAGAACCCTAGGGAGCCATGCTGAAGGGACCCAAGGATCCCCTTGAAGGAGCTCCCGGTGGCCGCATGTGAGACAGCTTGAACCACAAAATAAATGGTGGTAATACTGAATCACCTCATTGTATCACGAGTCTGCACAGCCATCAGTAAGCAACTGAATAAATGGGGCCAGCGCTGTGGTGCAGCGAGTTAAAGCCCTGGCCTGCAGTGCTGGCATCCCTTATGGGTGCTGGTTTGAAACCCGGCTGCTCCAATGTTTTTTTTTTTTTAAGATTTTATTTATTTGTTTATTTATTTGAGAGGTAGAGTTACAGACAGTGAGAGGGAGAGACAGAAAGGTCTTCCTTCCTTTGGTTCACTCCCCAAATGGCCTCTACGGCAGGAGCTGCGCCAATCCGAAGCCAGGAGCCAGGTGCCTTCCCAGTCTCCCATGCGGGTGCAGGGGCCCAAGGACTTGGGCCATCTTCTGCTGCTTTCCCAGGCCATAGCACAGAGCTGGATTGGAATTAGAGCAGCCAGGACTAGAACCAGCGACCATATAGGATGTCGGCGCCACAGGCGAAGGATTAACCTACTGCATCATGGTGCTGGCCCCTGCTCCACTTCTGATCCAGCTCCCTGCTAATGTGCGTGGGAAAGCAGCAGAAGATGGCCCAAGTCCTTGGGCCCCTGCACCCACACGGGAGACCCAGAAGGAACTCCTGGCTCCTGGCTTCGGATTGGCGCAGCTCCAGCCATTGTGGCCATTTGGGTAGTGAACCAGCAGATGGAAGACCTATCTCCCTCCCTCTCTCTCTGCCTCTGCCTCTCTGTAACTCTGCCTTTCAAATAAATAAATAAATCAATAAATCCTAAAAAAATTGAATAAATGTACTAGTCGAGAAGAAGGGCCAGCTTTTCCTTACAAAGTCAGGCCAGTTAGCAAATGTAAAAGCAATGATGTAAACAGAAAATCACTATTTGACAAACAGAATAGTGACAATTGTTAGAGATAAGGAACACTCAGTGGGATGCTAAGATTATTGGGTTAAGAACATGACAAGAAACAGGATATTTGCACTGTCTCAAAGTATTTTGCCACAGTACTAATTACAGAAGGAAAAATAATAACTTTACAATGGGAGAAACACAGCAGACACAATATAAAACCAAGTGATCAAAGTTAATGGAACCGTCTCATCAAGCAGTGCCCACGTGGGATGCGGGTGCTGCAGGCGGAGGACCAACCCACTGAGCCATGGCGCCATAGCGAGCGACACTTCCCAAAAATATTCTCACCTGGCTCTCCCCAGCACAAACTCCCTACAGATAAACTCCATGAAGGCAGAGATTTTTTGTCATTTTTGTTCACTAAGTATCCCAATTGTGCCTGGCATTATTCTAGAAAATGATGAGCTAGTATTTCTTTAAATCCTGTTTTCTCCCATTATTTCCATCGTATCCTCGATGAGACACATAGTGTATTCTGACTTTTCCTGCAGTTCAACTTTCATGGCTCATATTTTGTCTTTATCTTCCCACTTCTTTTTCTCAAATCTTTATTCATTTCTTCCTGTGAATTGCTATTTTTGGCTGTATCCAGAATAGTATGTGACCCTGTGGAAGTTATTAATATGAAACTAGAGTCGCTTATGTCAGCCTTTAACACAACACAGTAAGGAGGAGCCATCCAGCGGCGTGCCTGTAACAGGACTTGTGCAGGAAGCTCCCGTGCACGCACCCATGGCAGCGACTATGCAAGGAAACGCCTCAAAACGCAGCATCTTCGTCACTTGCGCAAGGACATTTGCTGGACAATGGCTGCCTCCGCCAACGAGGGGACGCCGGCGTCTGGCCCTCTTATGGGAATGTCTACTCTCTGTCCTGTGGACACAGCTCAGGTGAACGTGACTCACGGCCAGGCACAGACTCTCTCTGCCAAGGAAAGAGCTATGGAGATGTTATGAGCTATTTTGAAGTCAGACGAAAACCTGCTTTTGTAAGTTGGGAATGTAGCCACTAGGTGGCAGCAGCAGACCGGGTTACTATGAGAAAAGCACTAGAACATATTTCTCTAAGGTAAAGTGCGAAGTCCACCTCTCCACACTTCAAAGCCAGGGGACCTGGGGCACCGCAGGTCTCCAGGAGGCTGTGTTATAAGAGGTCGTGCGTTCACACACCCAGGCTTGAAGTCTCTGGGCTGCCTTCTGTTAAGTGCTACCTTAGCCTCCCAGGAACATTGCAGTAATGAAATGAAGTATGTGTCTAGTACCAAGCTGTGTGCAGTAAGTGGGAGTAATTGTCATGACAAGCATATCATCAGTTCTGTTTCCCTTTGAAAACTAATTTCTATAAAGAAACACTAGATCATTCATGCAAAACTGGAGCTCCATCTGGTTTGTGTGTAGCTTGAAAGTAGTTTCATGACAAAATATATCAACTACATGTCTACTTACGGAAGCATTTTGGTATCTGGTCTCTTTCATGCAATGTGTCTCAAGGCTATAGTCTTTTTGTTAAAGATTTATTTATTTATTTGAAAGGCAGAGTTAAAGAGAGGTAGGGCAGAGGCATCCACTGGTTCACTCCTTAAATGGCTCTGCAGTGGCCAGAACTGCACCGATCCAAAGTCAGGAACCAGGTGCTTCTTCCGGGTCTCCCACATGGGTGCAGGGGCCCAAGGTCTTGGGCCATCTTCTACTGCTTTCCCAGGCCATAGCAGAGAGCTTATCAGAAGTGGAGCAGCCGGGACTAGAACTGGTGTCCATGTGGGATGCTGGCAGTGCAAGTGGCAGCTTTACCCACTATGCCACAGCACTAGCCCCTCAAAGGATATAGTTTCACTTTTTTATAAAAAAGCTTTAATTTAATGAATTCAATTTTCATAGGTACAACTTTAGGAATATAGTGTTTTTTACCTCCATACCCACCCTTCCATACCCACTCTTGTCCCACCTCCTACTCCCTCTCCCATCCCATTCTTCATTAAGATTCATTTTTAATTAACTTTATATACAGAAGACGAACTCTACACTAAGTAAAGATTTCAACAGTTTGCACCCACACAGACACACAAAGTATAAAGTACTGTTTGAAAACTAGTTTTACCTTTAATTCTCGTAGTACAACTCATTAAAAACAGAGGTCCTGCATGGGGAGCAAGTATACAGTGACTACTGTTGTTCATTTAACAATTAACACTCTTATACATGATGTCAGTGATCACCCGAGGCTCTTGACATGAGCTGCCAAGGCTATGAGAGCCTTTGAATCCACAAACTCTGTCCGTATTTAGACAAGGCCGTAAGCAAAGTGGAAGTTCTCTCTTCCCTTCAGAGAAAAGTACATCTTTCTTTGATGGCCCCTTCTTTCAAATGGGGTCTCATTCACAGAGATCTTTCATGTAGGATATTTTTTGCCAACAGTGTGTCTGAAATGCTATCATGGGCTTTTCATCCACATAAAGGTTGTAGTCTTAAAAAACTATGTGTAAGAGGTGTACAAAGGGTGTTAAATATGAATTTACTGGATTAAAAAAGTTACTGGCCCCTTACTGCTTACAGAATCAAGCCAGTATTGCTCCGCATGGCAGATGGGATCCACCTGATAAGATTGCAATCATGTCCTCCATGGCCTGCTAGCACCTAGTACTGTCCACACGCTAGTGCCATCCACACCCTAGTACTAGAGTGGTCCACTAGCTATGGCACTACTGGAATAGTAAGTAGTTCTATCCAGTGCTGTGTGTTATTGTGAGGTGTGTCATAAATAATTTAATGGGATAATAGTTCAAATTTTGAAGGTGTTGAATGTTTAATATAATATTGAGACTCAAAAATATTTCTATTATAGTTTTTCCATTTCAAATGGTTTCCTGGACACAAAATGACTTTCAGAGTCACAGTTAGCATAATGGGGCCTGGGCACACCTAGGCAGATCCTTTAGATGTGTTGTGAGTTGATCAGGAGACATGTTAAGTGTTGCTCATCTTGGGGTGGGCTTTTTTTTTTTAAATATTTATTTATTTATTTGAAAGGCAGAGTTACACAGAGAGAGGAGAGGCAGAGAGAGAGAGAGAGAGAGACAGAGAGAGGTCTTCCATCCAATGGTTCACTCCCCAATTGGCTGCAACGGCTGGAGCTGTGCCGATTCAGAGCCAGGAACCAGGAGCTTCTTCTGGGTCTCTCACGTGGGTGCAGGGGCCCAAGGACTTGGGCCATCTTCCACTGCTTTCCCAGGCCAAAGCAGAGAGCTGGACTGGAAGAGGAGCAGCTGGGACTCAAACCAGCGCCCATATGGAATGCCAGCACTTCAGGCCAGGCCGTTAACCAGCTGTGCCACAGCGCTGCCCCCAGTGTGGGGGTTTTGTCTAACCTGCTCCTTGGGATGTCGGCCTCCCATATCCAAGAGCCTGGTGTGAGTCCTGCTCTGCTGATTCCAGTTTCCTGATAATGAGCATCCCGGGAGCAGCAGGTGATGGCTCAAGCACTTGGATCGCTGCCACCCATGTGGGAGACTCAGATTGAGTTCTGGGCTCCTGACTTCCACCTGGCCCGGCTGTGGCTGTGGCGGGCATCTGGAGAGTGAAGTAGCAGATGGGAGCTCTCTCTGTCCGTCCCTCTCTCTCTCTTGCCTTTATAATAAATAATAAAAATCCTAAACACTGCTTTCTTGGCTACATTGCTGATGATGTTCTCTGAATGAATTACACAAGCTTTTCTTCTGCTTCCAATGGATTTTCCACCTTGCTTTCTTCCTCATCTGGCATCCTTTTTTTTTTTTTTAAGATTTATTTATTTGAAAGGTAGAGCTACATAGAGGCAGAGGCAGAGACAGAGGTCTTCCATCCTCTGGTACACTCCCCAAATCTTGATCTCTTTTGTGGGTGCAGGGGCCCAAGGATTTGAGCCATTTTCTACTGCTTTCCCAGGCTATAGCAGAGAGCTAGTTCGGAAATGGAGCAGCTGGGACTTGAACCAGCGCCCATATGGGATGCCAGCTCTGCAGGTAGCAGCTTTACCTGCTGCACCACAGTGCCGGCCTCCCTCAACTAGCATCTTGAAGCTCCTGATTCAGAAAGTCACCTCTTCTGCAGAGTCTTTTCCATCCCCCAAGGAGCTATGGTTCCTTTTCTTCTTTTTTTCTTTAGTAAATATAAATTTCCAAAGTACAGTTTATGGATTATTACATTGGCTCCCCCCCCATAATTTCCCTCCCACTTGCACCCCTCCCATCCCCTGCTCCCTCTCCCCTTCCATTCACATCAAGATTAATTTTCTTTTCTTTCTTTTTTTTGACAGACAGAGTGGACAGTGAGAGAGAGAGACAGACAGAGAGAAAGGTCTTCCTTTGCCGTTGGTTCACCCTCCAATGGCCGCTGCGGCCGGCACGCTGTGGCTGGCGCACCGCGCTGATCCGATGGCAGGAGTCAGGTGCTTCTCCTGGTCTTCCATGGGGTGCAGGGCCCAAGGACTTGGGCCATCCTCCACTGCACTCCCTGGCCACAGCAGAGAGCTGGCCTGGAAGAGGGGCAACCAGGACAGAATCTGGCGCCCCGACCGGGACTAGAACCTGGTGTGCCGGTGCTGCTAGGTGGAGGATTAGCCTGTTGAGCCGCGGCGCCCGCTGCAATCCCAAATGTTAATTTTGGCTTTGACTGCCTATGCTTCTGGGGTCTTTTCCAAGAAGTCTTTGCCAGTACCTATATCTTGCAGGGTTTCTCCAATGCTCTCTAATAATTTGATGGTGTCGGGTTGTAGATTTAAGTCTTTAATCCATGTTGAGCGAATTTTTGTGTAAGGTTAAAGGTAGGGGTCTTGCTTCATGATTCTGCACGTGGAAATCCAATTTTCCCAGCACCATTTATTGAATAGACTGTCCTTACTCCAGGGATTGGTTTTGGATCCTTGATCAAATATAAGTTGGCTGTAGATGTTTGGATTGATTTCTGGTGTTTCTATTCTGTTCCATTGGTCTATCCATGTGAATACTACTATTATTATTCTCATTCACCCAACAAACATTGGAGCGCCCGGGGCGATCACATCGCCGTATAATTTGATTGTGTCAGTCCTCTCAGAGGGTGTGTGGAAGTGTGCAAGTCTGGTCACCAGGACTGAGACAAGCCAGGGAGGAGCAAAGCTCTGCTTCTCAGGACTGCGAACTGAACGCTCCCTGGGGGCAAGGCGTGAAGTGAATAGGATGTGTGGGTTGTAAGGGTGGGTGGGGTGTTTTGTCCCTTAAGGAAGGATGCTCAATCCCTTCCCCAAATGTAGGCAGGAACCGGGAAGAAACAGACAATTGTTCTCTGGGAGCAGTATCCCAACACAAAAACCCCTTTCCCTGGTGGGAACCCTGGAGTGACTGCAGGGGTCGGAACTTGTTAATCTGGGAGAATTTCCTGTGAGAGGCTCCTGCCCAGAGTATGGAGGGGATTTGCAAATGCCTTGCTCATGCCTCTTGTGCTTCTGTGTTTGTTTGTGAGCATCTGGGGAAACACTTGCCTCCTAAGCCTTTGTTCTTGGAAACAGGCCTCAGAGGCATACCAGAATGCCTAGCCTTCAGCGGATAGCGGATATCCGGAGGTGTAGTGGATATCCAGAGGTGTGTGCTGGCTGGGCCAGGGAGTTCTGGCCAGCATTTGTGGGTGGGGCAAGAGTGTAGAGTGACTCCCAGGTTGGGTGTGGTGGGTGGCTCTCCTCTATGAACAGTAGGGGGAGGGGATGATCATGCTGGCTTGTGGGTTCACAGCCTCAGCCTTTCTCTGATCCAAGGTGAACTCACTGTGCCTGCACACCCCACCCATTCAGGTGCTGGAACCACGCAAAGGAGCCATGTGCTGTGTAGGGCGAGCACGGAGCACCCCACCAGGTCCCTCCCCTCTGCTCAGGAAGTTCTGAGTTTCTGGAGCCCCACCACGTGACTGCCCAAAGACCCAGCTGCACCCGGTGGCCTTCTCAGCCTCCCGGCCTCTGCAGAAGTCACACAGTCGTGGGATTCCCACAGTCACAGGTGCGGTGGATCTGTGCTCTGCCTTGCAAACCTTCCTGTCCACGGAGCCAGCTGCCTGTCCAACAGCAGTCAACGGGTATGCTGCCTGAGCGAGCGGAGTCTGTGCTTTGGTAGGGGGAGGAGAGGAAAGCAACGCGCTCTCCCTTCTAGGAGCTAGGTCCCCTGCCCCCTGCCAATTCTCCAGGCCAGACTCAAAGTCCGTCGGGACCTCAGACACAATCCAGCACTGGTGCGTGGGCCACAGCAGCCTCCACGTGCCTTCTTCTGAGAAGATGGCACTGCCCCCTACCACTGCTGGGCCCTGTGGTGGGGGGAGGGAAGCAAAGAATGTGCCCTCCCTTTGTGTAGCTAAGTGGGTGCTCTGTCCAGGCCAGCTCTCCAGGCCAGGCTCAAAGTCCGTGGGGACTGCCAGGCTCTCCCTCAGACAAGATCACCTGTGGTGCGTGGGTTGCTGTCGGCTCCTCCCACCTGGCTCTGGGAACCCGGCTTCCCCGCCAGTCACTGGTAATGTCTCGCCAGCTGCCGTGTGTTTGTACAGTCTTTGCTGCTCCAAGGAGTCTCTCCTCTGTCCTGCATGCCTGCTTTGCACTGCAAACTCCTCTGCAACTATCCTTTGGGAACGTGGTCCGTCCCTGTTCTTGTGGTAACTTCTTGTGGTCAGAATAGTGCATCCGTGTTTCCCTCTTCAGCCTTCTTGGATCTTCCTGTTCTACTTCTGATTCAGCTCCCTGCTAATGGCCTGGGAAAAGCAGTTGAAGATGGTCCAAGACTTGGGCCCCTGCCATCCATGTGGGAGACTTGGAGGAGGCTCTCGGCTTGTGGTTTCAGCCTGGCCCAGCCCCAGCCCTTGGGGTCATTTGGGGAGTGGACCAGCAGATGGAAGATCTCCCTCTCTCTCTCTCTCTGTAATTCTGACTTTCAAATAAATAGATAGCATCTTTTTTTTTCTTTTTCTTTTTTTTTTTGACAGGCAGAGTGGACAGTGAGAGAGAGAGACAGAGAGAAAGGTCTTCCTTTGCCGTTGGTTCACCCTCCAATGGCCGCCGCGGCTGGCACACCACGCTGATCCGATGGCAGGAGCCAGGTGCTTCTCCTGGTCTCCCATGGGGTGCAGGGCCCAAGCACTTGGGCCATCCTGCACTGCACTCCCTGGCCACAGCAGAGAGCTGGCCTGTAAGAGGGGCAACCGGGACAGAATCCGGCGCCCCGACCGGGACTAGAACCCGGTGTGCTGGCGCCACTAGGCGGAGGATTAGCCTAGTGAGCCGCAACGCCGGCCAATAGATAACATCTTAAAAATAATAAATGTTATGAGAACACTTTATAAAGCCATAAATGTTATTAAAATTCTCATTTAATAATTGATTGCTACACTGCTAAATGCTCACAAGGCTTGTTCTGCAGCTCTACAGTTGTGCAAACATAGCAGCCCCCTCTGTCCTCTCCCCTTTCCCGGTAATCACTATTCTATCAGGTCAATTGGTTTTGTTGTTGCTGTTTGCTTTGTTTTGTTTTAGTTTCCATATATGAGAAAGAACATGTGGTATTTATCTTTCTATGCCTGGCTTATTTCATTTAGTATCCTCTGGTTCTATCCGTTTTGCTGTAAATGATAGGATTTAATTCTTTTTTTTTTTTTCCTGTTGCATAAGTTTACCACATTTTCTTAATCCACTAATCTGACAATGGACACCTTAGTGGATCCTCAGCCTCGGCTTTTGTGAATAGGGCTGCAGCAAGCCTGGGTCATCAGGTATATTTTGGATATGCTGATGTAATTTCCTTTGGGTAAGTCCTCAGAAGTGGGATAGCTGGATCAGATGCAAGATCTGTTTTTAATCTTTTAAGGAAACTCCATGCTGTTTACCATGATGGCTTTACTAAGGAGAAATGCTATTTTAAAAACACTGTAAGAGTTTTATATTTTATTACCCCTAAGCTATATGATCGTTGTTCTCTTCAAAGTGAGCCACAGTCCCTCAACATTTGTTTAAGGTTTCTCTGGGAGGCTTTTGTGTTTTGTTTTCAGATTCTCGGTGTCCAATTCCGTCTTCTTCATGGGCAGACTCTGTAATAGTTGGATCTTCCCCCAGAAGTTTCCTCTCCTTTGTGCCTTAGCCAGGTAGGGTCTGAAGAGCAGCTCTAGGACAGCATCCCTTTGATCTGCAGTAGCTCTGTGTCTGGGAGTGAGGAAGGGGCGGGAAGGGAGTGAACTGTCTGTCTCTGTTGCTTCTTTGTATTTCTTCCCGGGCAACTAACCCATCACTCTATGGAGAGTTCATCCTGGGAAGTGTGGACACCCAAATTTACTCTGGGCAGATCGTCCAGGCTCCTGTCCCTGGGGAACGGTGCTGGCAGAGTGCCATCCAGGAATAAGCAGGACAGTTCTTGTGGGTCACGGGTGTTCCTCCAGCATGACAGTATTTTCTGTTACGGCTGATACCCTTCCTCCATGTTGCTTGGGTTTCTTAGGAGTCACCAATCCCTTATGCGGTGATAGTTCTGAACCTCAGTAGATTCTGGTATCTCTGGACTATTTACTGAACCCTGGTTGCCAGCAGGCAGTCATTCCTAGGCACTGTGAATCCGTGTCTTTGTTCTTGAAATTCTCAGTATCCTTATCACCAAATTTTTACCACTTCTATTATTTGTAAGAGTAATAACTGTCATTGATGTTTAATAGGTTCCAGGTACTATGCTAAGAACTTAAAATATATTATTGCCTACAATTTTTAAAATAACTCAATAAGGAAATTAGCAATGTATTTCATTCTGTAGAAAAAGAAACCAAGGTTCAGAGGTTAAATAACTTCCAAAGTTGCATATTTCATAAGATCAAAATTTGAGCATAAATTTTATTTGACTCCCAAACTCATGATCCTGAGTCAGTTCCTTCCAGACTCAAAAGCTCTCAAGAGTTCTCTATCACATACAAATTAAAGACAAAACTTCTTTGGCCTGTACTCAGAAACATACAGAAGCTAAGCTCCACCTGTTAGTAAGCCTTCCCACTGCTTTCTGATAGGGAGCAAGAACTTCACCAAGTCTTTGTACCATGCTATGACTTTTTAAAAATTAATGATCAGCTCTTGTCCTGACTGTTGATGTACAATGTAATACTTTATCCATTTTAGTATTTTTTTTGTTCTAGTACTATTGGTTGAACTCTGTAATTAACAGACAATTATTCTTAGGTGTTTAAATTTTAACTGAAAAGTGATCCCTGTTAGGAATCTGGAAAGCATTATGCTGAGTGAAATAAGCTAGTCCCAAAGGGACAAGTACCATATGTTCTCTCTGATCGGTAACAACTAACTCAGCACCAAAAAGGAAACCTGTTAAAGTGAAATGAACACTATGAGAAACGGTGACTTGATCAGCCCTTGCCCTGACTGTTGATGAACAACTTAATACGTTATCCCTCTTAGTATTTTTTTGGTTTATTTGTTCTACTTAATACTTTTAGTTGAATACTGTAATCAATACACAGTTATTCTCAAGTGTTGAAACTTAACTGAAAAGTGATCGCTGTTAAATATAAGAGTGGGAGTAAGAGAGGGAAGAGATGTGCAGTTCGGGACATGCTCAAGCTGACTTACCTCAAACGGTAGAGTTAGAAACATACCAGGGGATTCCAATTCAGTCCCATCAAGGTGGCATGTACCAATGCCATCTCACTAGTCCCGGTGATCAATTTCTTTTTTTTTTTTTTTTTTTTGACAGGCAGAGTGGACAGTGAGAGAGAGAGACGAGAGAGAGAAAGGTCTTCCTTTGCCGTTGGTTCACCCTCCAATGGCCGCCGCTGCAGCCGGCGCACCGCGCTGATCCGATGGCAGGAGCCAGGATCCAAGTGCTTTTCCTGGTCTCCCATGGGGTGCAGGGCCCAAGCACCTGGGCCATCCTCCACTGCACTCCCTGGCCATAGCAGAGAGCTGGCCTGGAAGAGGGGCAACCGGGACAGAATCCGGCGCCCCGACCGGGACTAGAACCCGGTGTGCCGGCGCCGCAAGGTGGAGGATTAGCCTATTGAGCCACGGCGCCGGCCCCCCGGTGATCAATTTCTGTTCACAATTGATCATAATGATAGGACTAAGAGCCAAAGGGAGCACATAAACAAGACTGGTGTCTGCAAGTACTAGCTGACAGAATAAAAAAGGGAGAGAACTATCCAACATGGGAAGCGAGATACACAGCAGACCCATAGAATGGCAGATGTCCTAAACAGCACTCTGGCCTCAGAATCAGCCCTTAAGGCATGCGGATCCGGCTGAAAAGCCCATGAGAGTATTTCAGGCATGGAAAGCCAAGACACTCTGGCAAAAACAAAGAAACAAACAAAACACACACACACACACACACAAACAAAAAAAACCCCTACATGAAAGATCTCCGCGAGTGAGATCCCAGTGAAAAGAACAGGTCATCAAAGAAGGAGGTACCTTTCTCTGAAGGGAAGAGAGAACTTCCACTTTGACTACGACCTTGTCTAAATATGATCAGAGTTGGTGAACTCAAAAGGCTTCCACAGCCTTGGCAACTCATGACAAGAGCCTAGGGTGATTACTGATGCCATAAACAAGAGTGTCAATTTGTTAAGTCAACAACAGGAGTCACTGTTCACTTACTCCTCATGTAGGATCTCTGTCCTTAATGTGCTGTACATCGTGATTTAATGCTATAACTAGTACTCAAACAGTATTTTTCTTTCTTTTTTTTTTTTTTAAATCTTTTTTTTTTTTTTTTTTTGACAGGCAGAGTGGACAGTGAGAGAGAGAGATAGAGAGAAAGGTCTTCCTTTGCCGTTGGTTCACCCTCCAATGGCCGCCGCGGCCGGCGCGCTGCGGCCGGCGCACCGCGCTGATCCGATGGCAGGAGCCAGGAGCCAGGTGCTTTTCCTGGTCTCCCATGGGGTGCAGGGCCCAAGCACCTGGGCCATCCTCCACTGCACTCCCTGGCCACAGCAGAGGGCTGGCCTGGAAGAGGGGCAACCGGGACAGAATCCGGCGCCCCGACCGGGACTAGAACCCGGTGTGCCGGCGCCGCTAGGCGGAGGATTAGCCTAGTGAGCCGCGGCGCCGGCCAAACAGTATTTTTCACTTTGTGTTTCTATGTGGGTGCAAACTGTTGAAATCTTTACTTAATATATGCTAAACTGATCTTCTGTATATAAAGAGAATTGGAAATGAATCTTGATGTGAATGGAAGGGGGGAGGGAGAGGGAAAGGGGAGGGTTGCGGGTGGGAGGGATGTTATGGGGGGGGGGAATCCATTGTAATCCATAAGCTGTACTTTAGAAATTTATATTCATTAAGTAAAAGTTAAAAAAAGAATATACATAAAAAATTAAAAAATTTTTTTACTTTTTTATTTCTATATAAGGAACAAATTTCATGTATACAGATTTAAGAGCATAATGATACTTCCCTCTCTCCTACCCTCCTGCTATGTCTTTCTCATTTCTCTTCTTTTGATTGTACCACCTGGAGTGCTTCCTTGAATTTTAGGCATCCTTCAAAGCCCAGGTTAATTCTTTACCTCCCCTCAAAAGTCCTCTCAAGAAGCTCAGTCTTGCTCTCTCTGTTTGGATCCCATTGTATCTACATGTGTTCCTGTCACAATTAGTGTGTCCCAGTCACTGGGGAAGGTGCTGGAGAGCCAACACAACATGCAAGAGTAGAGCGAGAAATCTGTCATCTATCTATCTATCTATCCATTCATCTATCATCTATCTGCCTTATCTATCTATACAATACCTATCTATATCATCTATCTATTTATCTATCATCCATCTATCATCTATCTATCTATCTATCTATCATCTACCTGCCTTATCTATCTATATATCATCTACCTATGTCATCTATCTATCTATCTATATCTATCATCTATCTCCATCATTGTTTATCTACCCATAATCCATCATCTATATATATCTATAAACAGAGAGGCAAGAGCTTGGCATATGTGGGGAGTAGTTTAACATGCTTGGACTGGAGACACCACTTTCATAGGACCCGGTTCTACTCATCCCTTAAAAATTGTCTCTTCAGGAAAATCATTGCCTGACTTCGTGGACTAGACAAAATCCTCTTTCTCTGGCCATTGCATTTCCTTCATGGCATTTATCATGGCTGCAATTAAACATCATTTGTGTGTTTTGTTAAGTGTCTGGCCCCTACACTAATCTGGGCTATCTGTCTTATTCACTGTTGTGTCTCCAAGTGCCTTATACTATGCCTGGCTAATAGAAAGAACCCAAACAATATAGGTGGAATGAAGAGGAAAGGTAGAACAGTACCAAAATCTGGACAAGGAATCAGAGACTGAATCATGGAAGACTTTGTGTGCCATATTACAGAGTTCATCAGCTACTGCCACATGTCAGTCATGACTTAAAGTACTGTGTCGTCTTATCTCTATTAGAATCAGTTCCTTAAAAACGGGAAGTACAAATGACCCTCTCCTAAATCACCATAATCCTGGAGAGTATTTTGTACAATAGTAAGTGCTCAAAATGTACCTATTTATTCATTTCAAGCTCTGTCTGTGCTTGGAACTATGCACTGGACCCCATACCAGTTAATTAAAGAAAACATGGATAGAGCGTCTGTCTCCTGTGAGCTTTCAGTAGGAGCTGGAAAGGACATGGACAAAGACTGAGGACATAGCCCCAGTCACCACAGATACACAGAATGGATACATGCGTAATAGGAATGACCAGGCTCCCTGGAAGAGGCAGAACCTGGGAGCTGCTGGGTTGGGGGAATGAGGGGTGCACATGGGTCAGGTTTGTGGTAGAGACGTTTGATTCTATTTGGTCTGGTGCATTGCTAAGATTTATCATTGGTAACCAGGCCACTGGCTTGTGCGCCTAGGGCTGTCAGGCTATCATGGATACAGAGACCTTCCTGTTGGCTGTTCCCCAGCAGTCCTGGGGCACCTTCCTGTATGCAACAGGATCCCAGCAAACTCACGATGATGATGTGAGCAATCAGAAGCCAAGAGCTTTTCTGTACACCCAGGCAGGCAACTTCAGTAAAGGAGCCTGAGTGCAATGAGTTCACAAGAGAGAGGAAGGGTTGGATGGAGACCCGAGTCCCTTTCAGGAAAGATCAGGGGGATACAGCATGGAATCTGTGACTTGAAACTGCAATGCAAGTATGGGAAAGGGGGATATAACACCAACTCCAATCACACTGGTTGTGCGCGTGTGTGTGAGGTGCTGCTAGCCCATTGCAGCTCCTAGGAGCACATTTCAACATTGACTGGCCACTATTACTTGACTTTTCTCAAGTGTTAGGGAGCAATGCATTTCCTTTCTTTTTTAAAGATTTATTTTATTTATTTGAAAGACAGAGTTACAGAGAGAGGTAGAACCAGAGAAGGAGAGAGGTCATCCATCTGTTGGTTCAATCCCCAAATAACAGCAATGGCCAGAGCTGAGCTCATCTGAAGCCAGGAGCCAGGAGCTTCCTCTGGGTCTCCCACACAGGTACAGGGACACAAGGACTTGGGCCATCCTCTACTGCTTTCCCAGGCCATAGCAGAGAGCTGGATCAGAAGTGAAACAGCTGGGATAGAACTGGCACCCACCAGGGATGCCAGCACTGCAGGCTGGGGCTTTAACCCACTGTGCCACAGCGCCGGCCCCAGCAATGCATTTCTGCATTCCCTTTGGTTTCTGTGTTCCTAGGAATGCACCTTTGAGTTTTATTCTGACTAACCTTTTTTTCTTTTTTAGTTGTTACAGAGGCAGAGAGAGAGAGAGGGAGGGAGGGAGAAAGAGGATCTTCCATCCACTGGTTCACTCCCCAAATGGCTGCAGTTGGGCAGAGCTGATCCAAAGCCAGGAGCCAGGAACTTCTTCCTGGGTCTTCTACACAGGTGCAGGGGTCAAGGATTTGGGCCATTTTCTACTGCTTTCCCTGGCCACAGCAGAGAGTTGGATCAAAAGTAGAATAGCTGGGACTCAAACCAGTGCCCAAATGGGATGTTGGCCCTACAGGTGGTGGCTTGACCTGCTATGTCACAGTGGCAGCCCCTCAGAGTAGCCTCTGTCCTCACACCTACCCCTTTATGTACTCAGATCTGTAGTGTGCTGCTCCTTACACGCATGGCTCTGAGCCCACACCAGTTCTTGGCTCCTCGGTGGGGTGTGCGCGCGCATATGTGGTGTTGTGAGCACATGGACAAGTATGCTGAAACGTGGATATGAATGTGGGTGAGAGTATGCTTTCACAAGTGTGTGTTCCATGCCTCTGCTCTGTATTTTGCACTTTCTGAGGTTGAGACTGTTCTAGCATGAGCCTTATTGTTTATGGCCACATCAAAGCACCCTCCAAATCCAAGAACTGAGACGTGTTTAAGGAGCCAACTCAAGAAAGCAAGATGGCTGGTCAGTGTTGTGCCTGGTGATCAGGCCAGAGCCTCCCCACCCTGGAGTTGCCTCTTCTGGGAAGTCAAGAGGGAAATCTCACAGGGGACCTGCAGAGGAGGGTCTTGGGGCCTTCGTCTGGGCTCCCAGTCCCCAGGCACTCCCCAGCTCTGCCTCTTCCCTAAGTTTGTGGTCAGATCCTGTCTGCCTTCACCTTCATCGTCAGTGGGTTCCAGTCCCCTCTGCCTCCCCCTCCTATGTCTTCAGTTCACTTTGAGTCTTGCTGGGTGGGTCCAAACAGCTTTTCCGCACCTCAGCTCACATCTGGGCAGCGATATGGAATCACAGGGGTCAGACTGAGGCTCAACAAGAGTATCGTGGGATAGAGGGGGGAGTTCCTGTGGGGAAAGGGTCTCACAGTACCACAGGTGATGCCTCTCTGTCCTTTGTCTCTTCAGAACAATGCCTACTGGGGCTCAGGAGTGGGGCCACTCATCTGCTGTCCTGCAGTGGGCTGCCCCTGTGGGTTCTGGGAGATCTCTTCCAGGAATACTAGTCTGCCTGTGACATGGCCAACAACAGACTGGGCTTTGCTTTCTCTGCCTGGGCCAGCCCCAGAGAGCTATCTCAGCGAGACTCTGGAATTGTCCTGACGCTTCTGCCATTTCTGATGACAGCGTTTCAATGGTCTTGACTCCTTTGTTCGCTGGAGTTGTACTTGCTGCAGCTAATAAATTGGGAAACTCCAGACATCTCTGATGTTCCTTCCAAAATGTCTCTCTGTGTGTGTGCATGTGTGTGTGTGTGTGTTTTGCTTTTAGGAGCTGATTTTTCTTCTCCTTTTTGTTTAATACTTATTTATTTGAAAGGCAAAGGTGGGGGGAACACACACACACACACACACACACAAATTTCCAGCCACTGGTTCACTCCCCAAATGGCCACAATGGCCAAGGCTGGGCCAGGCGGAAGCCAGGAGCCAGAAGCATCTTCTGGGTCTGCCATGTGAGTGCAGGGGCCAAAGGACTTGGATCTTCTTCTGCTGCTTTCCAGGTGCATTAGCAAGGAGCTGGATCAGAAGTGGAGCAGCTGGGACTTGAACTGGTGCCCATATGGGATGCCGACATTGCAGGCGGAGGCTTAACCTTCTATGCCACAGTGCCAGCCCCTAGGAACTTATTCTAAATCAAAACCCAGCAAGACTGTTTTAGGGAATGGATGAATTTACCTGTGGGAGAGAAAATAGGGAGTAGGGGTCTCTGAGTATGGAACCACAGAGTAGACATTAAGGACACAGTCGAACTTGCAGAGGGAGCTCCAGTTGAAAGTTATCAATCTTCCTGGCACATACCTCCTCAACATTTCTCCTCTTCATGCTTGGAAAAGAACATGAATTAGAGCAACTACTACCTTAAGATGATATGGGGGGAAAAGTCTTAGCATTTCAGACTGTTGTTCTGAAGGTTAAACTGTATCAGAAAACCATTTTTCCCCTTGAGAGGAGAAATATAGTTTTAATTAATTTGAATGTTTTAAAAATATTTATTTAATTTATTGGAAGGCAGAATGATAGAGATAAGAGGTAGACACACACAGAGAAAGAGAGCGTTCATCTGCTGGTTCATTCTACAAATGGCCACAATAGCTGGGACTGGGCCGGGGTGAAGCAGGGAGCCAGTAGCTTCTTCCAGGTCTCCCAAGTGGGTGGCAGGGGCCCAAGTACTTGGATCATCTTCCCTGCCCTTGCAGGTGTGTCAACAGGGAACTGGATTGGAAGTGGAGCAGCTGGGATTCAAACCAGCGCTCTGATGTGGGATGCTGGCGTCTCAGAGGGTGGCTTAAGCCACTGTGCTACAATACTGGCCCCATGAATTTGGATGTTATTGGGCATTTTTACAGTCCCTGTTACTCCATACTGGTACGCAAGCTGCCTTACAGAATAACTTTGCCTGGGCCTGAAAGAATTTGAGTTTAAGATTCCAATCTTGTTTTACATTGGAAGGAGCTGAGGCATGGAGGGGTAGTCATACAGACAGTGTTAAACTCAGAACTAACTTCAGTGTAATAAATATATGTTTTCAATGATTTATTTATTTGAAAGACACACACACACACATACACACACACACATACACAGATATATTCCATCTGCTGTTTCACTTCCCAAATGGCTGAGAGAGAAAGAGAGAGAGAGAGATTCCATTTGCTGGTTCACTTCCCAAATGTATGTAACAACCAACTCTGGGCCAGGCCAAAGCTAGGATCCAGGAACTATATCCAGATCTCCCATGTGGGTGTCAAGGACCCAAGCACTTGGTTCATCTTCCATTGCCTTTCCAGGCACATTAGCAGGGAGCTGGATTGGAAGCAAAATAGCTGGGACTCAAACCAGCACTACAAGATGGGATGTCAGTGTTGTAAGCAGTGGTTTAACTTGCTGGGCCACAATGTTGGCCTCTAAATATTTTTTATTACATGGCTGTGTAATGAAGTGTACTATGCCTTGGGAGTGTGCAATAATATAAATGCGGTGTGGTTTTGGCTCTAGGAATGTTTAATCAAGTTGGGTATCTTGCGTTTCCAGCAGTTTCTCTGCTTGATCAAGTCCAGTGGTTGAACAGGCATTACACAGTCACCAGCAATCATTCGCTGAGGCTTCCTCCAATGCAGAAAGCTGTCACAGGGAACTGAAAACTGATACTTCCTTGGAGTTCCTCAAATTGTTTCAGTAATGGAGACATCACATGACTGCCAGTAGAGTTAGAAAGATGTATTTGGAAAAAAAGATACAAAGCATTTTCAACCCATGTGTATGTGAGTGGTGGAGGATGAAGGTACACATTTTCCTTCATCATTTCATTGGTCCTGTTCACGCACGTAATGGAGTTAGTTTGATTGAACTGAGTAATGTCTTCATGGGGCCATTCCTTTCTCCCTTAGAGTTGAGTTTCTCTCTCTCTTTTTATAAATAATTTATTTTTAAAGGACTTATTGATGAGAGAGAAGAAGAGCGAGCGAGAGAGAACCCTCACATGTCGGTTCATTCTCCAGATGACTGCAACGTCCAAGGCTGGGCTGAGGCCAAAGCTGGGCACCAGGTCTCCCACCTGGGTGGCAAGAACCCAACATGAGAGCCATCATGGCTGCCTCCCAAGGTGTGCATTAGCAGGAAACTGGGGCGAGGAGCAGTGGAGTGACTTAAACCCAGGCACCTCAGGATGCTGGGTGGCTGCCTTAAGTGGTGTCTCAACTGCTAGGGCAGATGCCCCCCCCCCCCCCAAGCGCTGTGTTTCTCTTATGGGAGAAATTGATTATTTTTGTCAAAAGGAAGGTAGCTGCAGGTCAGCCCCAGTTTACCTCCATCCTCATCCCCTGCTCTGTCCGTGTCTGTCCTGCTCCAGTAGCACCCCTGTTCATGCTCTGGTCACTGACTTTCAGGGTTCAGAGTAGGGCTGGGGAATCTTCTCTCTGCCAAGGGCCATGTGGATATTTATAACATCATCCACAGGCCAGGCCATACCAAATGATCAACTTCAATATTAGTCTGCTGTAGATTTGTTGGATTCTGAGTGTGCCTGAGGGTGCCTTGGCTGGGCCAGACCAAGTGATTTCAGAGGTCTTATACAGCCCATGGGCTGAATGTTCCCCTCCACTGGTGTAGAGCAAAGATCTTGAGTCAGAGCCCAGCACAGTCACTGAGATACAGCCAAATCCAAGTTACCTGAGTTGCCTGAAATTCACTGGAAGGTACCAGTCCTCTGGAACAATGCATGGTGTTAGCAAAGCTAAAGTTAGAAAATTCCATCTGAGGGGCTAGCGCTGTGGCGTAGTGGGTTAAGCTGCCACCTGCAGCACCCACCGGCATCCCATATGGTTGAAGTCACCCCTGCTGCTCCACTCCTGATCCAGCTCCCTGCTAATGCATCTGGGAAAGCAGCAGAGGATGGCTGAAGTCCCTGGGCCCCTGCACCCATGTGGGAGACCCAGATGAAGCTCCCGGCTCCTGACTTTGGCCTGGCCCAGCCATCTGGGGAGTGAACCAGTGGTAGGAAGGCCTCATTCTCTCTCTGTCTCTCCCTCTCTCTCTCTGTAATTCTGACCTTAAACTAAATAAATAAAATCTTTAAAAGGTTTCATCTACATCTGCTGTCCAGAAAATAACCAGCAGAAACTCTGTTAGAGCTTAAGGTCTGTCCCTCCTT